>NW_024412416.1:7651912-7719588 GCF_014898765.1 Herpailurus yagouaroundi | reverse complement strand
CATATGGCCTTCAAAGCCTAAGATATTTATTATCTGGCCCTTTTAGAGAAAAGGTTCAGACCCCCTATTCTAGCTGGTCAGTGTAAGCTTGGAAGGCCATATGTCATGTGTCTAAGCACATTCAATAAGACCAACATTGAGAATGATGGTGATAATAAAAACCAGTAGCAAGTACTCTTTATTGAGCATTTACTATGTCCCAAACAATGGATGAACAATTTTACATGTTGTGTGATCTCATCACCAATGCTTTTAAGGAAGGATATTGTATTTCCCATTGTACAGATAAAGAAACTGAGGGCTGGAGATGTTAAGTGTCTTGTGTGGGGTTGCACAGCTAATCAGTGGCAGGGTGGGGTCTCCCTCAGGCTCTCTGACTCCCCCGCTATCCCTGGGGGCTGCAGAGCATCTGTGGAGGCCATCTGCCCTCCATGGACAGGCAATATGCAGACACACAAGACTGTGAATATACAGACCCCAAAGTCACAGAAGCATGGAACTGTCATTGTGAGTGGTTTGGTTGGAGCCCTCAGTGCTAAGGGCGGGACCCTTTTGAGGTCCCAGTGAGAGTCCTCATGGGGGGGGGGGGCGGTATCTCTTGCTCTCAGCCCAGGACACCAGGCAGAATTCACCCTCCTCTCAGAGGCCTTCCTGTGGCACCCATGGAGGTCAGTCCACGCTCCAGAGCAGGGCTCCTGACACCTACTTGGCCCTTGTCCGTACAAATCATGTTCAGAGATTTGTTTAGCACTGATTTATAGGAGAAGCTGTTCTCTGCAGGCTGAGTGCAGGGGTGGGGAACTGGTGGTAAGTCTCTTCTCTACCACCCCACACAATTCAGCTCCTGCACTGCTGGCTCAGCAAGACAAAAGTCCTGTGGTTCCTGGGTCCATCTAAGTACCTGCCAGGAGGCAGTTACCCTCGGGGGTCTGAACCCGGATCACATGCGTGGGGGTATAAGAAATTTTTCCGGGTTCACTCACTAGTCTCCCTGTGCTTAGTTAGTAGCTGGTCCTTCCCCACTCTTCTCCTTCTATTCCCAGTGACGTCTGCTGCCCTTGACCGGGGGCTCCCAGATTCTCCTTCAGCTGCCCACCCTTCACTCAATTCTATTCCTGAGAAACGTCAAGTGACTCTCCAGGCACGGACGACACATCCTGTTGAGGTCACTGAGGAGGGGGGAGGGCCAGCTGGGGACAAGGATGGGGACCCAGGCCCTTTCACAGGCTAACGTACTCCTCCAGCTGCACCTCAGGCACAGCCCCCTTAGGTGCCGTAGTTCTTGACTTCCAAAGTCAGAGGAAGTCGGTGTGGATCCAACGGAAATCTCGCTGCCCTTAGAGCAAGGGCCCCTGATTACAATGGATGAAGAATGCCCCTTCACACCAGGAATGGAGCGAGCCTCTCCCGCCTGCTCCCCGGCCCCCAGCACCCCCTCCTCCTTCCTGGGGCCCGCAGACCTCTGGGATTTACCTTCACGGCCACGAGCATCTTGTCCTTGGTCGGGCTGAGGTTGTAGCACTCGGCCAGGAAGACCTTGCCAAAGGCTCCCTCGCCCAGTTCCCGCTTCAACACGATGTCCCTCCTCTTAATGTGCTGCACATCTGTAGGAGGGGGACAGAGGGGAGAGCAGCTGATCAGTCCTAGGCACCTGTCCTCATGACAGCAGGGGGTTCTACTTCTGGGTCCACAGCCTGGGAGAGGCAGACACGGCCAGGAACCCCAACTCGGGCATGACAACGGGCATCATGTTGTGGTTTCAGTCTGACGCAGAACCAAATCTCACCTCTGTCCCTGACCCGCCCCAAACCTGTCTAACAGCTGCCTCAGCTGGAAAACAGAATCAACAGTAGCTAAAGCACAGGATTCTGGTATAACTAGCTAGTTAGTGTGTGTGTGTGTGTGTATGTGTGTGTGTGTGTGTGTGTGTGTGTGATATACACACACATATAGATCAGTCTCAACAGCTACTCTCATGTCACAGGACTCCCCTGGACATAGTGCACATTCTGATTCAGTCAGTAGCTCTGAGAATCTGCACTTCTAACAAACCCTCAGGTAACCTGTGTGCTGTGGGCCCTTGGACCGCACTTGGAATTGTGAGGTCTCTGGGGTGTTCAAAATCAGGTTTGAATCCTGACTCCACCTCCTTGCTCATTTTTTGGGCTTGGGGAAGTTATTTCATCCCAGTGCCTCGATGTCCTCATCTATAAAATGGGATTAACACCAATACCTTTCTTGTTGAAGTCTTGTAAAGATATGAGATAATCCATTTGAAGAGTTTGGCCTGGCACCTGGGACAGTGTGTGTGTGTGTGTGTGTGTGTGTGTGTGTGTGTGTGTGTGTGTATGTGCGCGCGCATGCACACACACGCACACACACGATTCTTGTTATACAAGAATGGCTGTGACAATCCTAGCACGGTGCCTGGTTTGTGATAGAGATGACTCTGTGGCAGCTAAAATTATCTGGGGGAAGCCTTTACTTGACAAATCCCTCTCCTCTGGAAGACCAATGAGATCATGAAAGCCAAGTCCAGAGACTGTCCCAGAACCACGGTCCAGGCAGAGAACAGCCGCGACCCCCTCCACTAATTCAGCAGGCCAAGTCCATCTGCCAGGAGAGAGCAGAGATATCACCTCAGCCGTCCCATCTACTTGGAAAGAATGCTACGAAGGAATAGAATGAGCAGGGGGCTAGTGATGTAAGGCACAAGCCAGAGTTTGCTCACTGACCTTCCCCTTAAGTCTGCAACAGGCAGAAGCCCACTAAACATCTGTATTAACACTACAAAGAGCATTGCAGAGCCAGGAAAGAGGATTGTCTCAAATGACCTTGTCACAAACTGAAAACCGAAGACAGAGGACTATGGCAGACTGTCCCCACGAGCGAGGACACATGTGACAGGAACAGACGAGGGTGGCTGCAAGGCTTTGCTTAGTGTTTTGGTTGGCTTGGGAATTCCTTTCAGAATAGACTATACAAACCTCTTTGTTTTTGTTTTTGTTTTGTTTTTTCCTATCAGAATTCTTGGTCTCCCCACGGTGTCCCAGATGACCCGCGGATCTGTGGGAGGAAGCATTTACAGAGCATTTTTCTCTCCTCCCCCGCAAGACAGAGCTGCAGGCTCCCAACGGCTGGTGGCCGCTCCTCACGGGCCACGTGACTGCCAGGTGGCTGCCGTGCTCTGCAGGGCTTTGCCCCAGTCTTCGCAACAAGGGAATTAAAAATTGGTTCCCTTCTTTACACCCTCTGTTGCTATTTCTTAGCCTCTGAGGAATGGTATTTGTCGGCCTTAAGGGGAAGGCTAAAGAGTCTCCCACTGAGACAAAATGGGAGGTCAGGACCTGTCTCGGGGGAGGCCATCTGCTCATCACGGCATAATCATTCCCGGGTGACTAGTGATGACGCACAGGGTCCTGCAAGGTGAGCATCCTGGTGTGGCCGCGGAGCGGAAATGGGCTGGGAAGGCAGCTTTATAAGGCCACGTCTGCACTTCTGAACATTGCAAGGACTGGTAAGGAATGAGAGGTCAGGGGCACCTGGATCGAGACCTGGATCCTCCACACAGTATGGGCTTGGGCGCCTCACAAAGCATCTTAGGACTCAGTTTCCTTATCTATAAAATGGGTGTGGGAAGATAACACAAGTTCTACTTACCTACTACACGAGCCATTGCATATGAAGGTTTGTAATTCCTTAAGTCTTCTTAAGTGTTGCATCATTATGGACATTATTTTACAAGCAGGAGAAACAAGGGACAAGTCAGGAGTCCCCAGCTGATGCTGAGACGGGACTAGAATCCAGAGCATCAGGACAGGCCAGAGTAGCCAAACCACTAGGGACAAGCTCCCTTTGGCCCCAGACCCCACCCTAGACCCCAGCCTCCCTTGGCACTGTAAGAGGGCAGTGTTGTTCTCAAACCTGAGCTGCCACAGAATCATCTAGAAGGCTCGTTAGAGCAAATGGCTGGGTCCTTCTCCCAGAGATTCCCATTTGCTAGGTCTAGGTCGGGGCCCAAGAATTTGCCTTTCTAGTAAGTTCCGGAGTAATGCTGACGTTGCTGGTCCGGGCACCCCACTTCGAGAACCACTGGAACAGGAGGGCATGGGAAGGGGAGGAATTGGCCAGCTCTTAACAGACAGTCGTGTGTCCACAAATGCTGTATCCGTTTTTCACCATCCGAAGGCCTGCAAGCCTGGACTTACCAGAGGCCCCTCCTCCCCGCCGAGCTGTGCAGCCTGGGCTGCATCAAGGTCCCTCTCGGGGCCTCAACTACTCATGCATGTGATGGTGATCATGCCTCTCTTGCCTCCTTGTGTTCCTGACACACCCCCATAAAGGCAAAGCTAACAGTATATAAATCTCTGGGTCCCTTGGTCCAGCTCCGGGCTGGGCCACCTCACCAGCCCTGCGAGCTCTCCTCACTCACGGTAGCTGGGAGCAGGATGAAAACGGAAGGACGGAAGGACAGGGGGAGCTCCACAGAGAGCATGCTCTGGTGTTCAGCTTCCGAGTCTCAGAGCCTGCTCCCTCCTCTCCCTCCCTCGGCAGCAACAATCACAGGCCCTGAAAGGTTCGGGCAAGTCAGGTGGAGGCGGCAAAGAGGGGACCGTTTCTCAACTCTCCCTCCACGTCCCAGGAGTTCACAGTGTGGCAGCAGCTATGGAGCCCCAACCACGGGAGGGGCAGCGTTAACAGCCGTGGGCCTTGCACAGTCATTGGGGGGGGGGGGGCAGGGGGGAAGGTAAGCACGTTACTGCAAGCACGAAGCAGAAGCCTCCCACGGACCCAAGTGTCTTCCCCAAATCTGCAAACAGATCTTTTCCAAAGACTTGGAAACACCCAGTGGCTCAGAATAAAACGGGCCTGGCTCACTCTAGTTGTCTTCAGGGAGAAGTATTTTGAGAGTAATACCTGAGCTTTGTCCACAAAGGGGGAGGGGAGATCTAGAAAGGGCAACGGGAGGAATGGAAAATAAAAACAGATTCCATTCCACCATAAATGCTCCCCCAGGAGAGAACACCCTCCCTCCCCTCCCCACCACCAGCCATGGTGGTAAGAAGTTCCACAAGACACCTGGAGGCTTCCGCAGAGAGAGGCTGGGTTTGGGCCAGATGCATAAGGCAAATCACTTCCGTGTGGACAGCCCCATGAGCCAACAAGACTCAAGGCTCCACGGCACCATCCGAGCAGCTGCCCCCCACCCCACACCTAAGTTGGAAGAAGTAGGGCAAAGGGAAGGTAATCGATGGCCAATGCTACTCTTTGGTCAAATTCAATTCTGCTGATAAGCACCGGAGACAAGGGCTATTGTGCCCCATTCACGGATGGGAAAATGGAAGCAGGGGCAGCTTCTTAAAGTTCACAAGGCCAGACAGTGGCCAAGGAAGGACTCCCTCCTTCATACGGCTCCCCAGCTCACGCTCCGTCCACGCCTTTCTTCCATCCTACCCTACTTCATGGCCACCAAGGCCATCCGGTCCACAGAACGTTGCCCCTCCGCCTTCCCTTCTTCCAACCCTATCCGACTCCTCTTACCCTGCTCATCCTGGACTCTATCACCCAAGGCAAAAGGAAGGTGCACCTTCCCAGAGGCTCGGGGGAGGAGGGGTGGGACGGGAAGAGTGTGGGAGGAGAGGGCGCTGCTCGGCCCTGGGGATGGCTGGAGTGAGCCATTCCCATTTCTGACGTCCTCGTGTCTGTTTGGGCCCCTTTGTGTGCTTCTTTTTAGCTCACACAGTGCTGCTCAGAGCTGCCTCTGGTGAAGCCATTTGACCCGCATGCCAAAAAGTGATGGATTCTCCTAGGAGGAGAGGGCATCAATCTCCTTTTACTGCCTGGCTGGCTGGCCCAGCAGAGTCTGGGTCACAAGGCTCAGACGCTGGGACACTGGCAGGGGAGGAGGAGGGAGAGGGACGCACGGCCCAGGCCGTGGGAACACCCCCCCACTCTCTAGCAAGGAGGGGCTGCTACAGAGAGAGCCAGGGGGCCGGTGCCCGGTAGGAGGGGTCTTTGAGAGATGTCTCGGGCGCCTGGAACTTTCTGGCCTGACTCTTCCCTAGCTCCTTTCTTCGACAGAGCCCCCACTTGGGGTCTGCCAAAGGAAGCCATCCGTAGGGTTTCTCGTTCCCGCCGGACAACTGGTTCATCAGACAGAACAGAATGAGGGTTTCTGGGTTTCGGTTACTGCTCCATGAATTTTCCTCTGCAGCGAGGACCAAGATATTTATACCATATGTATGGGCCTCCCTGCTGTGAGGTCTTCCAGATCTGGAGTGAGCTTGACCTAGGGCGAGATCACGAATCCAAGCAGGTCACAGCCACCTCGGTACAGAAGGTCTCGGAGCCCGTACAGTTCAGTGGGCAGACTGTGGTTACCCCCTCGTCCTCGCCATGTTCCCCTGGGGGAGGTGCCTCACCCAGTGCCTTCTGTGACCTACACAGGTCCACCGAACAGACAGACATGGCCAGAGACGTAGGTGACCACTGTCAGCCCCACGTTCTGGGGAAACAGGGATGTGCCAGGCATACACATTACTCAGCGCTGCCGACCAAGAGGAGGCATAAAACCCCCCAAAATGGTGTGGCTGAAAAACCAAGGACTTGGAAAAAGAGATGGGTCTGTATTTGAACGCTGACCCTGCCACTCACTGGGCTGAATCCACCCTCAGGCTCTTGTTCCTTATCTGTAGAATGGGTAAGTGACTTACCCACTCGGCAGAGTTCTTAGGAGGACAGGTTTAAACTTTCTGGATAATAGAGACAATTGGAGCGATCTGAAACATGATGGGCATTTAACACAAGTGTGTTCCTTCCTTTCTACAGGATTTTCATTTTACCTGAGAGCTCAGTCTACTGTAAACAAAACAGTGACTTGGAAAGAAACCTGAAGAGGGGTCAAGATATTCTCCTGAAAGAAAATGGCTGAGGCTGCTCCTGGGTGGGGGGTGGGGGGTGGGGGCGGGTCTCAGCACTGACTCAGACTGTCCAAGCCTGCCACCACCATGTCCAACCTCCTCCCTCTTCAGAGTCCAAAACAGTTCGTGGGAGGAGGTTGGTCAGACAATGGAATAAAGACATCGAAGGTAGAGACAGCCACCTAGTAAAGATTACTATTGATCAGTAGGGGAAAAAACCCCAGATTTCCCAGGGTCGGTGTTTATAAATAATTGTGGTCCTGACTCTGCTGTATGTCAAGCAGCAAATCACGCCCAAAGGCTGGCATGCTCCCTCAGTCAGACCCAGAATGTTTTAGCAGAAGTCCACTGGCCACCTCGGTGCTGTGGCTAATGATTGTTCTAGGAGGGCGTGCACCCAGGCAGCACCCAGACCGTCCTCCCCTGAAGGCTGTTTCCTAAGAGACTCAGAAGCAGGCCGTCCCAGCAGCCCGAGGGGACCTCAGCCCTTAGCTGAAGCCTGATGGGTTCTCCTGACCACCCTGCCTTCCCTTCTCACCTGGCCCGTTGTCATACCCGGTTCCTAACTTTCTCCCATCAACTCTGTCTCACTCTGTGCTTGTCTCTTAGCTTACGGTGTTACCCCTGGCGCCCTTACTGATAATAAAAATAAGTTCCGTCAATAGAGCACTCACCCCAAGCCAGGCGCCACGCAGTGTGCAACGTGTGGTCTTGCCTTCACAGCTGTCTTAAACACAACGTGCTGCTGAAGTTCAAGGTGATAAAGCAATACGCTCAAGGTCACCCAGCTGGTAGAGGTGGCCCATCAGACTCTAGAGTCCAGTGCCACCCGGCTCCCCGTCACTCGTGACAGCCCCCTCACCTCTGTCACTTGTACCCTCGTGGAAGGCACTGCTTTCTGAACCAGCAACTGTGATTGGTGGAAACCAATCCCATCCCTAAGGACAGACACAGAATCATTTCCAGTGGAACCTGTTCTTGCCACCCTCGGCTGTCACCCTCGGAGCTCAACACGGGCAGCACGACGGCCTCTGGAGATGAGGCTGGCACCAGAAGGTAGAAACCCGAGGCCCCCTCACAGAAGAACAGAGGGGCTCCATAGCCTTGGGGCTCTCACATTACAAGGTAAGTCCTGAGGGCGCCTGTGCGGTGAAGGAGGAGGGAGATTCTTGGCAGGCAAGGGGGGAAGGGGGAAAAAAGGAGGAATGAAGAATCTCTGAGAATTTGCACTCGCCGGACCCCAGGGTCTCAGGCTGCCAAAAATGCTCAGAAGAAAACATCAATTCAATACCACACATTTAATTGCACATGAAATGGAATGCCTTTAAATGGAAGAATAACATTCCCGGAGCTCCCACGGTGGGTGTTTGAAGTGGCAGGAGGGAGACGGAGGGTCAGCTCTGAAATCTCGGAGGGGAAGGAGACTGCCGAGACAGGGCAGGACGCCTGCTTTCTCTAGAGGTAGGAATTTCTGCCTGCCAGTCCAGACCCGTCCTCTCCGCTTCTCATGGCCCCACTGGCTGCACGTGGCCTCACGCCGCCGGGCGGCGGGGCAAGAGGAACGAATTTCCCCTTTGGTCTTGCTTAAGAGCATAGCCAGGGAAGCGTGCACCCTGGCCAGAGGCAGACCCTGTGCGCCGGCCGCAGCTGACCCGGCCAGTCCTCCGCCTGGACGGAAAAGCGCAGCGGGGCTGACCCATCCCAGTAAGCCACTCTTGCGAAGCAATCCCCAGATGACTGACGGGCTAGGAAAACAAGAGGGCCTCCTGAGTTCGTGTCAAGGATCGGTCTAAGAGAAGACGTTTCAAAGGCTGGAGAGCCAGCCTGAGGAAAGCTGCAGAATTTTTCTTGGAGGTCTAGGATTTAGCATCTGCCTCTGGCTACTCCGCAAACGTGGGTGGGGGGTGGGGGGGTGGGTAACAGTGATATGGAAAAGGACTGTCTGCTGCTGTTGCTGCCCTGGGATGAGGCTGACCGGACTGCGAGAACCTGAGGTTTCTGCTGGCCAGTCCACGTCCCATCCTACGGCTCATCTAGCCGGACGGGGGCTCCCCTGGCCAGTGCGAGGGCTCGGCAAAGGGTGCTGGCAGGTGTTCAAGTCAAAGAGCAACGAGGTGTGTTGTCAAAGTTGGTATGCTGAGCCCAGCAGGTGCTCACTAAATATCTGATGAATGCACGAATGTACGAGAACTCCCTTGGAAGCATTGCCGGGGACTCCGGCGAGGAGAACACCGCAAAGAGGGAGGAAGAAGGGAGGCAGAGGGAGCAGTAAAAAGAAAGAAGAGATGAGTGAGAACGGGAGAGGATCCAGGAAGTTGCAACGAGCAGCCTTATTTATGTCCTGGCTCCACGACCGGCCCCGGGAACCAGGACCACATGGCACCAGGACCGCGTGGAGCCCCACATGCCTACCCTCCCTCTGGGCGCTCCGTCTAAGCAGCGTGGCTCTGCGGTCTCGTGTGAGGAAGCTCAGGGTAGGCCGGGGCTCCCCTCGGGGGCACGTGCGCGCCCCGAGGCTGGAGGTAGGGGGCTAGGACGCCGAGACCCCGTGTTCCCACCAAGATGAATAAATAAATAAGACACCCTGCTGTTTCTGGAAGCGGCAGAGGGAGAGGATCAGCAGAGGACTGTCTGTTCTGGGGTGATTTCCAGCTCACGTTTCCTGACACAAGAAGTTCAGGAGACAGCGGGAGGAAAGTTCAGATGTGTCCCTGCCCGCAGGTGCTGCCCCTGGAGCTGCACCCACGAGCTCAGGCGTTTACTGACACCCGGGGGCCCCTGCCATGCGCCTCCCTAGCCAAGTCTGCCTCGTGTGCCCACTGGCCTCGTCTACGTGTCGCGCTGGTCCTTCCCATGGTGAGAGGACCCCTCTGGCTCTCATTAAGCACTGACTGCCCGAGAGTAAAGAGCAAAGGCGCTCCCCGAGGAAAGCATCTGGAATTGAGCAGCTAGGTGCTGAAAGATGAAACTCAGGCTCCAACTGGAAATCTATCCCTCCAGCAACTTGCCTGGCGCCCATCCTCTCCCCTTCCTCTGGCCCGGATCTTTCCTTTGCAACCTGACGGTGACAAACTCTCGCTCAAAATGCCCATACGAGGGGCTCGGTCTGCATCTCAGTCTCCCCAGAGGCCCTCCTCCGCCGGCAGCTGCCCAGGGATGCTGCTTTGGCTCCTCAGCCTGGGCATCTAACTCTGTCCCCCAAGTCCATCTTGTGGCATTGCGGCTTTTCACCGGCAAACAAATTGTTCAAGCTTGTACCTTCCCGGTCTGCAGCTCCAGGCCAAGACACAGACTACAGGGCACTGGGGAGCCTCGAGGTGGGCCAGAGGACCAGCCACCCACTCACAGAACACGCCGTCGGCCTCGAAGACGACCAGCGCCCTTACATCCAAGAGGAAGCCGAACCCGTTCACGCAGGGGTGGGGAGGAACGGGCGTTGTAAGATTTGTGTAGGCAGAGGCAACGATACATCCAAATATACAGAAACGAGCACAAAAAGAAGAAAGGACAGAAGGGGGCCCTCTTGTAAGTAAGCACCAGCAGTAACAGCAAGGTGAATGAGGCAGGAGTGGGTATGAATTCACGTTCAACAACACATTTTTGGAGGCAGCAGTTGGCAATTTTCTAAGCCCGTCTCAAAGCTTCACCGTTTTCATGAGTGAAATTAAGAAAATACCCCGCTCGGGGGGCCTGGGTGGCTCAGTCAGTTGAGCGTCCGACCTCAGCCCAGGTCGTGATCACAAGTTCGAGCCCCGCATCGGGCTCGGTGCCGACAGCTCAGAGCCTGGAGCCTGCTTCGGATTCTGTGTCTCCCCCGCTCTCTGCCCCTCCCCTGCTCATGCTGTCTCTCCTCCCGCTCTCAAAATACATAAAAACATTAAAACAAATTTTTAAAAATACCCCACTCAATGAATTGTCATGAGGGTTCATAGCATACTGTGTGTATAGTAATGTGTCCAAAGTGTGTTAAATATACTAATGACTGTAAAGTTTCACAAGGGAGCATGCCAGCTCTTTCCTCCCACTCACCCCCTCCTCAAACGTTCCATGATCTCTGAGTACTTACTCTTTCCAATCCTTAATTTCCTCACCTGTAAAATTGAAATAATTTTTAAAAAGTGCCAATTGCATGGCATTGTTGTATCTGCAAATGACACAGAGGTGTTCACGCTTAGAACAATGCAGACGCACAAAGTAGGTGCTCAAATCGCGTTAGCCCAGAGCATCAATGCCTTCGGGGTAGTCTTGGGTATGCTACTGAGAACTCGGAGAACCTGAGAACCTGGCCCAAATCCCCAGGCTTTTTCTTCCTAAATTCCCTACATAGATGCATAAAATAGGTCCGACAGATGGATGGATTGCTCACTCACTGTCCTCTGAGCTCACGTCATGGATTCACGCCCGAGCGTCTTTACCCACGCCGTACCTCCAGCTGGGTACTCTTCTCCAGCTCCCACCAGGAGAAATCAGCCCATGCCCCCCAGGCAACTCCAATCCCACCCGCTCCATCAGATCTCCTCCCAATCTTCCTCGAGATCCTACTATCCCCTCAGCCTGTCTATGCCTAGTGCAGAAACAGGTGTCCTGGGGCCCCCCTCTGCTTGCTCTGCTTTTCCCCCAAGTAAACTCAACTCACCCCAGGCAGCTCACAGAAAACAAGCTGAGCACATGCTTGCTACCTCACTGGAGAGAGCGAATGACCTTAGCAAAGGCCAGTAGGGGATTTTTTACATAATATACGCTGGGTATCTTGAGACACGGGACCCTGGGTTATTTGTGGGCACAGGGCCCAGCCCTTAGATCTCCCACATTCACCAGCTGCACAAGGTTGCTACTGTCCCGTGGCCTGCAGAAGTGTGTGTGCTCTCATTCCTTCCCTGAGCAACGAACTCAGTGAAGATTTCAGTTTAGGCAACCCTAGGAAGTGAACAGGTCACCCAGTGAGGCCATGGGGCCCCATCTTAGGGCCCTGTGGGAGGCCTTTCTTTACAAAGGTTCAGCTTTAATTCTGCTTAAAGCAGGAGGCAGGAGGGCTCCGTCTGAGAGAAGGTGAGTGCGGTTCCCAAGGGAAGGGAAGGCAGGACACCCAGGCCTTGGGAATTCAGAAACGCATCTTCCCTTCTGGGGCCATCAGGGTCTTTCAAGAAATAGCTTTCCTCTATGCAGGGCTTAAACTCAGGACATAGTTGGAACCGTCTAGGTCATACCTAGGCCCTCTTTGAGAGGACTTCCACGCCTGGGGGCGCGGGATGCAGGAGATGCCTCCCAGTGGCTCTGGTCACCCTGCTTCCTGTCTGCTCCGAGGGGTTGTGGGGACAAACCTCACCTGCTCATCCCCACATCCGCCCCTGCCCAAGGGGTCGACAGCTCCCTCGGTGCTCCCTGCTCAGCCCAGCCTCCTTCCTAGCCCCCTCAACAGAGTGCTCCTTGCTGCCGGCTCACCACCAGGCCACCCCGATATTCCTGGCCAGACTCTCCTTCACCTGACCACACCTGTTCTGCCAGACTGTTGCAGAACCCCGAAGCTCACCTCCACAGACGGCAGAGGCTGTCAGGGACCTGAGGAGTCAGCGGCTGGGCTCCTTTCCAAGGGGATGTTCCCATTTCCAGCCCCCACTCCCAGAGCTGAGGTATCTGCCAGGCGCCTCCCCCTCTCCAAGCCTCCCGCTCAGGTCCTCACTGTCTTCAGCCTTGTATCTGACGGGCTCAAGGTCAGAGGCCAGAGCCCACGGGTCCCCGCCACGCAGGCCCTTGGCGTGGGTAGCCCGTGCTCAGAGCAGCCAGCAGATTCGTTCCGCACGGCCTCCACACTCCCGGATCCGAGCCTCCCCTGTCGCAGCCCGCTCGCTCTGCCAGGTGTTTCCCCCACCACATCCTCTGAGCTGACTTCCAAGAGTTCCCCCACACCAGATGTTAAACGCACTGGCCGGTGGCTTCCTGGCCTGTCTCCTGAACCCCCCCCCCCACGCCCCGTAATTCCACAAAAAAACAAAAACAAAAACAACACAAACAAACAAAAAACAACAGAGAAAAAGTTGGAACTGGTGGAATGCTTGGTACCACCTGACCCCTGGAGTCCCTCCACGGGCTCGGTGGCTAAGGTGAGGTCCATCCAAGTTCCACACATTTTAAGCTGCTTCTAGGGCACCCGTAAAGTCATCAGCAACACTTATATGGTGCCTTGGATCAGAAGAGCATTCTTTCTAGTTCTTTTTGGCGCCAAAAGAAATAGAGTCACATAGACATTTGGGCTTTGGATGGTATCTTACCGGTCCTTTGGAAGATCCCAGAAATTGGGGGTCAAGTGGCTGTTAGGACCAATGTCAGTGGAAAATTTGGAGATGTCACTGAACATCATTAGATCTGTGTTGCTGACAAGTGGCCAGCTGTCATGGTTAGATCTGGGCACTCTTGGGTAGTCCCCAAAACACCAACATGGGGGCTCAAGGGCACGAACCTCAGGAATCCACGTAAGACAGACTCAGGAGCCTGGCTAGAAGCCATGTTCCCGTTGCCTGCGGGTGGACCTCAGCTCCCTCTTCCCACTGGCCTTGGGGACTCCTCCCCTTCCATTTTTCAAAAGAGACTGTTGTTCGGTGTGGTCACATCTACACACCCTCTGTCCCCTGTGCTCATCATTACCACGGACCTCGGTGATCTTCCTCTCCTGATGCTTACCTGCCCCGTTCTCCACTCGCTCTCCGAAAACAAGCCCTTCCAACCCCCTTGCCCGCCTGTCCCTTGTGCCCATGTGGGTCACTGACCTTCATCCCTGGCCTGCTTTTAGCTGCTTTCTGCAGGTTCCTCTGTTCCTGCCCGACTTTTTCCAATACACGTACTTTGTTTTTCTCTGAAATAGATCTCCACTGCAGGCTCCCCAGGCAGGCGTGAAGGGCTCCTTGAACCCGCCCCCACAGCACCAAGCACAAGCAGGGCCCACAGGCCAGGCTGCCATCCCTCTCCTGCCAGCTCTTGGGAGACGCCAGTCCTGGAGCATGGTCCCTTTACACAGCCCCTCCTGGACCCACAGACTGAAGCCAGAGGAACGGAGTCAGACAAGCCATTTCCCCCACCTGCTCTTTTACCCTACAAACCGGCCCCCTTTCCTCTGAGTCTCTTCTCTGGGAATTTGCCCTTTTTGTTTTTTTTTTTTTTTTTTTTTTTACTTTCAGCACAGAAGATGGAGAAGCTGAATGACCAGGCAGTATGGCCCGGTCCTGCAAATATGTCTTGCGACAATTACACATGGGTGTCATCCTGTGCAACGTCTCCACATCTATGAGATGTGAGATCAAACATATGGGAATCTCCAGTGACTCTGGGTCATGACTTGGGCAGAATGAACGAGGAAATCCAAGTTATAAAATCAGGAAGGAATTAAGTATTTGGATCGAAGAGCAGTCATGGAAAAAAAAAAATGTTATCTGCAATGGAGCAAAACCACTTGACAAATGTCTCATGGAAACGAGGAGAGCCCCAAAAAGGTCTCTGGCAGACCAGAGTTTGGTAAATGGAATTTGCTGGGTAGTGCTCACGATTACTGATTTAACACGTGAAAAGTCATGGCATGCTGTCCCCCTGGTGTGCGGCCTCTTCTGTTGGACTTTGGCGGATGTTCGAAAGAAACCGATTAATAACTAAAACCATCTATAAGTGTATTCGTAAGCTCCTGACAGCCACCGTGATTTCAGGGGGTCTGAATTGTTTTAAAAGCCCTTCTACTTCTCAAGCACAATTCCTTGGCCACAGGTTTCCCGGGAATGTGGCAGGAAAAATGAACCACGAGATGATACAGTTTTCTGGCCCTGTGGGCAACGGAAGAACAGGGGGTGACGAGACGCTTCTGACGCCATGATGGATAAAGGCCTCAGAGGTGGCGTTACTGCAGCTCTGCTACCGACTGACTGGCTGTGTGACACTGGGCATCTTACTGAACCTCTCTGAGATGACGTCTCTTCCGAGTGTGATCCCCTTCAGATACTGTAAGCGAATGAGAGGGACAGTGGAAGGCATCCAGCAAGCGCTGAGACTACGATTCATCTCTTTCTTCTCTAAGTCTATTTATTTATTTTGAGAGAGAGCGCGTGCACACGTGAGCGAGCGTGGGAGGGGCAGAGAGAGAGGGAGAGAGAGAATCTGAGGCAGGCTCCACACTCAGCACGGAGCCCGATGTGGGGCTTGAACCCATGAACTGTGAGATCATGACCTGAGCCGAAAGCAAGAGTTGGATGCTTAACTGACTAAGCCACCCAGGTGTCCCCGACGATTCATTTCTACTCTCTTCCCCAAGACTGTTCAGTTTGGGCTGTGTCACAAACGCTAACGCACCTTGGCATTGGTGCACTCAGAGACAAGCATACGTTCGAAGGTCTTCCCTCCTCTAAAAACACACCTGTTGCATCTGTCCACCTGAAACAGGGATTTGTCTGCAGAAACCCCTGCCTGTCACTTTCGGCTACAGAAAACTCTGATCGCTCCAGGCTATAGGCCTTCAAATGGGGCTGTTCGCCTGGCTTACGGAGGCTGTTTGTTATGTGCTGTCTACTACAGAGGGTCAGGAGACCTGGGGACATGGCGAGGCACAGGGAAGCTGGAGGGCAACACATGATAAGCTCACGGTAGGTGGAAGTCACTTGGAGTAGCTTTTATGTTGGCATATGAAGTCGTAGGAGTGGCTGAAAGTACATGGGCAAGTGAGTGCTCTGTGCCCGGGTCCTAAGACGGGCATGGAGAGAGCCGGAAAACGTCCCCCCGTACGGGGCCCAGTAAGAAACCCATGCTCCAAAGCTACCTGGCAGGTGCAGCCCACCCCAGCCCCTGCCCCGTGCGAAGCTGGACAGATAAAAGGCCAGTTCTACAAAAGCTGTCATTTTGACAGTGATGGAAGCTGGAGCCCCCCACTTCCTTGCCGAGGGGTCACATAATTCACCCATTCTGCACCGTATTCAACAAACGTGCATTGAGTTACAGCGTGTGTCAGGAACCCGGCTCTGTGCTGGGGGTGCCGCGGGGAATGAGACACTCTTCGGGGGCTCAGTGGTCCAGCGTGGAAGGCAGGTGAGTCACCAGTAAGTCCAATTCAGTGCGATGAGCCCCACGGGGAAGCAGGGAGAGGACGTCTGGGGCCCTGGAAGGTGCATCTAACTGGGTCTAGAGGAGTCAAGGAGACCGCTGTGGGGGAAAGCGATAACTCTCTCTGAGCCTCAATTTCTTCACGTATGAATGTGAAAATCTACGTTAAAATGACTTTCACGCAAGAGTCAGATGGAAAACGTTCTAGTTCTGTCGCCCGTCAACAATAGCAATAAAAATGCGTGTGTCAAGTCACTGCAGGTGCTAGTAAACAGCGAGGCTCTATGTTTTGGTGGAGGGAAGGGGAGGTGGTCTGGGGAAAAGCCTCCCAGGAGAGCTGGCCTCGCTCTGACCACCACACCTCAACGCTCTGGTTGTGCCTAGAAATCTCCTGTCCCTGAGGCATAGTGGTGGCTTTTATGGCCTCCTTAACCAAACTGGCTCTGGCCAACAATGCTGGACACAACCTATGGAACCAGACTGCCTGGGATCAGATTCAGTCTATGTCTATCATTTTGTTCTGTGACCTTGGGAAAGTTACTTAACTCTCCGGCTGTTGGTTTCTTCATCTGTTAAAAAAAAAATAAAATAAAATAAGGACATAATAATCACAATTCCTGCCTCATAGAAGTGGGTTGAGTATAGAGGTGCCTGGGTGGTTCAGTTGGTTAAGCGTCCAACTTCAGCTCAGGTCACGATCTCGAGGTTCGTGGGTTCGAGCCCCGCATCGGGCTCTACGCTGTCAGCTTGGGGACAGTTTGGATCCTCTGCCCCTCCCCTGCTCGCTCACTCTCTCAAAAAGAAACATTAAAAAAACAAGAAGCGTGTTGAGTATAAGTGTCTCGGTATGTGTACATTACAGTACCTAAATCAGGCGAGCGTCATTAAGTGTCACTGTCACCGCCATCTTCATTATCATCATCGAGATCTCCATCACCCTGGTGACCACAGTCCCACAGAGGAAGCATTTCAACTGGCGGCACCCTCCCTGTGGGAGGTTGTATGACGTCATTAAGAGGTTGGGCTTGACTCAAACCCAGGCTCCGTTGCCACTAGCTGTGTTACCGTTTTGAGCCTTGATTACCTCATCTGTGAAATGGGCTGATAGGAGCACTTCTACCATGGCATTGTTGTAAGATTTAATGAGACCACGTATGGAAAGCAGGCTCGAGCAAAAGGAGCTCTCAGCACATGGTAGTGGCTATGTCACTACTGGGTTAGCTCAGAGGAAGTAAACGTTCACATCGAATCTAAATGCAGTCACTCTATCCTTTCAGGAGGACTGACACACTTCACGTGAGTGAGAAATAAATCTTCTTACTGCTTCCTTTGCCTCTCAGACATCATGAAAGAAGACAGAGACGTCGGAAGCTCGTACTCGTTCTCCAGCCTGCTGGAGACCGGACCGGAAGTAGATGCGTATCACCTAGCGGAGCACATGAATTCATCTCCGTAAATGCAGAAACAGGCCCCATGTCGAGCAAGGAAGTAATGACATTGCTCTGGACACTGAAGCGTGGTGACTGGATTTCCCTGGGAGGACACCTCGAGAGAGAAGGAAGGGGAGCCTGGTAGCATGGGTGTGGCCCGTCGGCAGGGTGGCTGGAGGACTTGTCAGAACAGAAACGTCTAAGATTCTGTATTTCCTGCTTTGTGCTGCTATCACACAATATCAAAACTATCGCAAAAGCCACTCTCGGCACACAAAGTTCACGTATGCGTGATGTTCTGAGCGTAAAACATTTAACAAAAGGCATGTTTCACGTATTGGGGATGAAGATTCAGATCAGTGATCCATGCAGATCTTGTAATGTCACCCAGCCTGGTAAAAGCAGGGACTCTGACGTTTTCACAAGAAGCGCAAGACAATCTCAGCCTCCCCGTCCCCAGACATCCTTGGACACACAGTGGGGGAGGGGAACGAATGTGTGGGGTGGGGCTCGAAGGATGCTCAGCTGTCATCTGGCTTGTGAAGTCATCCTCGTTGTCCGAATCCCTCCCCACCCTCTCTGCTTGGTCTTTCACGTGTGGCACGGCCGAAAGAGAAATCATGCGTTTCACCCCAGCACCCGCCCTTTTCAGGGCCTTCCTGGGTATAAATGGCACTCCTTTTCACTCCGTGACACAAGCCCCCCAAGCCACCAGTTTTCCTTGACGGCTCTCTCCCACATGCCACCAATGGCCATCAATAAATCCTGTCGACTGCAGCCGCCAAACATGTCTAAAATCTGTCCCCATCCCCGTCTTCCCATCCTGACACCTTCACCCTCATCCAAGCCACGATGGCCTCTCATCCAGGTGATGGGCCCCTATCTGAGCTTCCATTCTCCCCCCGCCCCTCACTCCCATCCCAAATCCCCCACTCTGGAACACGGTCAGCCGGCCAGGGTCACCTTTAATAAAAAGCAAAGAAGGAAACTTCATATCCCTCCCCTACATCAAATCTGAGTTTAGAATGAAAAGCAAGCTTGCTCTATGGTTGCTACGGGATCTGATCCTGCCTACCCCTGATCTCATCACCAGCCCTCCTCCTGCACCCACCCACCCCTCCACTGTCCTCTCCTGCCCTTCCTTCTCACCTCACACATTTCAAGCTAGATGACACTTTAGAGCCTGACAGCAGCCACTACTTGTCCCTGAGTGCCCACTCTGTAGCCATTCGACTGAAAGGGGTCACTTCTATCCCGGGATGTTGTTTTAATTTTCATGCATCGCACAGCAGGGCTGCCATTGGAAAAGGGTCTTACCGACTCATTTATCTATCTGCTTATCATCTGGGCTCCCCAGTGGAAAACCAGCTGTGCAAAAGCTAAGACTCCTTGGGGTCTCCATCAGTACTGTTGTACCCCAGTAGCTCAACACCTATTAGTCGAATAGATCAGTGGGTGCCTTGGTGGGGTTTATCATCGTTATTACCTAGGGTCCTGTGACCCTGAAAACACTGAGGGAGGACTGGAGATAGAGTACCAGGCAAGGTGGCGGCAGCTTCAGCAGAACCTAATTCTGAAACCCAGGCAGATGTGCTAGTTATGAAACCAGGGCAGGGCCAGCAGGAAGGAAATCACAGCTCTGAGTTGCATAGATCCCATCGGCACACTCAAGAACGTCAACATTATTGAACATCAGAACCTCGAGTTCTCCACCTCTCCTGAAATCCAACTCAACCTGAGACTCTACGCTCAGGCTCAGGCTCGATCACCGCATTAACCCATTAAACCACAGACGCCAACGAAAAGGGCCATTTCTTCAACTGGCAAGTCCTCAACTACGTTGCAGTTAGGTGGGCCCCATGAACCTCTTCAAGGGTAACAGCTAGGAAGAGGCAAGGTGTGGGACTCGCTCAATCTCTGGGACACCTGAAGGAGGGATCGTTGTCTGGGGTCAAGTCACGCTCCCGGGAGGGTGGGAACGGATGAAGGATGTCGCCTGCTGCGTTTCCCTGGCTGCACCCTTCTAGGCAAAGTGAGGAGCAGACCCAAAATTTGGCTTTGATGCAGGCAAAGTCAAAAGGGCAGAGAAACTGAGATCGGCCAAAACTCACTGCAGTGAAAACAGGTAGTGTTTGCCCCCCTTCTGAATTAAAGTTCATCAATATCTGGGTCCCCTTCCCAACAAGGGCGACCCAGAACTTCCTTCCAAGGGGACAACAGAAAAACTACCCCCGCTATAAACCAACTCGGTCCTGAATGCCTTTGTTTTCTACCTCGCTAAGGAAATAGAAATTCCCTCAATTGCCTCCCCGCAGTTTTACTTCCTTCATTTTTAGCTTTCCCTCTGGTCTTAGATGGAGTTCTTTTTTCCACGGTTAATCCCTCTACCCAAGCTTTTGTCCTCAGCTTTTTCCATCTACTTTTTGAATATTGCCCAACTAGTACCTACCTCTGTTGGGTACTTTAAGTCTCTCCTTCCTGCTGACCTCTCATCTACAGGATAAGGTTCCCCCTATCCTAATAAAAAGCATCCCCCCACATTAATGAAAAGCACTTAGGGACCCTATCTCTTCCCCCTGGAAATTTCTCCCGTGTTCTCCTTCATTACCAGACTCACGGGTAGTTCACTACTCATGCTGTCTACCATTCTTCATCTGCTTACTCATTTCTCAAGGCTTTGCACCCTTATCACCTCACCCCGAGACCCACCCGTCACAATTTCACAGTGATCTCCTGATGCCCAAATCAAACGGCTTTTTCTTAGTCCTCACTCGATGCCGGTGAACCTCAAAAGCCCTTCACAGTCTGACCAAAGCTTATCTGAGCTCCCTCACCCTTAGCCATCTTGCTAAGAACGAAGAGGGTGATCACTTATCCCGCCAGATACGGCTCCGCACAGGATTCTGCAATTCCAGGGAGCCCAAACACACACATATTGATCACAAGGTCATGTACGACTGCGTCGTGCACAGCCACCTCTCCATGAAGCTGCAACCACACGTGACTCATCTTTGCAACCCTGATGCGCAGCCCCACCCTTTGCGTGAAGTTTCCATCAGTAAATAATCGCGCTCATTAAATCACTGAACATCATTAAGGGAGTGTGTGTCACTGAGGCATAAGAAACCTCAGGTGGCTGTATGGGCGCACTTCCAGAGAAAGTGAAAGCGCTCTTTGCTGGGAGATCTTTAAAAAGGAAAGGAGTATTTAATTAATGCCTTCGCGAGTAACTTTGGAAAAATGAACAACTATTTATCAAGCACCCACCGTGCCGGGCTCCGAAGCATTAACAGTCTGCACACTGGCATGCCAGCTGTAGCGGGAACTGAGGAAGGGGAGGGAGAAGTTAGGCGGGCGGGAGCAGAGCACATTCGAAGCGGCTGCAAGGCAGGGCCGCTTCCTGGCTGGGCACCGTGGCGCCCCGAGGGCCCCTGTTTCCGGAGCTGGGGCGGGTCCTGCCAAGGGCTTGGCTGGACAGAATGAGCGATGAAAGGCCACTGGCCTCCCTCTGGCCTGGCCATCAACAGCTAACGCCTGCTCCAACTGCCCGCAACTGCTTCTTTGCAATCCCATCGCAGGGAGGGAGCTTGGAAGTCTCTCCGAATTCCTTCCCATCCTGTGCTTCCTTGATTCCCAGCTACCTTGGCTTCCGAGAGGATGCCAGAGAGCCTCATATGGTGGGCCACACATGCCTGAGCGGGCATCCAGGGCTGGCATCCACTGTCCCTCCTTCAGCCTGGCAGATAGAAAGGACCAACACCCAGGGATCCTGGAATACACATGGCATCTTGGCAGCCACCTCTGACAGATGACCAATGAACAGCTTGCCTGGGCTGTAGGAAGTGACACAAACCTAATTGCACTTGTTGGTTCGACTTCAATGCTCCTCCCAAGCTCAGGTTTTTTTTTTTTTTCCCCTTCCCTGTTGCTACCAGATCTCGATCCTTAATAACCACCCCCTTACGCTCGTCTGTGCCCCCACATATTTGTATTTCTTCTGTATCATCTGCTGTGCTGTCGATGGACCTTCTCTGCCCCTAGGACTTCATCTCCAGCAGACAAGAGCCCAGGAATTCAGAAGGGAGGGCAAATTTCTCCTACTTGTCAGTTTCTGTCCCATGCCCACCCCTGCAAGGACACTAAGGACCCTTTTAGAAAAAGAGGAGATGGCATGTTGGAAGCCCAGCATGGGCTTTGCTGTCACCACTGAGAGCTGCAAGAGCGAAAACATACCTACCGTTTGAGCAAAAAGGCTGCAGATTTGGATAATCTTATGATCAATCTCCACCCCTCCGTATTTCCTGTTGCTATTTCCTTGAATTTGCTCCAACGCGTTGACTTCTCTCCAGTTTGGGCCCCTCCTCTGCCTAGTGCCCAGATCAACGGGTTGGCTGGAAATGCCTCGCTCTGAACTGTCTGTGGCCTTTTTACAGCCGCTTTCAATCTCTACTGTCATGTCCCACTCAGTGTGTTCCCAGGAGGCCTCCTGCTTAAAGGCCAGGGCAGGAGGTCAGGATACATGGGTACTGCCTCCCAACCCTCACCCTGACCTTGAGAAAGTCAAAGTGCCACGCTTGGTTAGCCATCTGTATGACATATGAGATTAGAAGCTTCACTCAGAATCCCATTAACATTTCTGAACTGTGCAGCTCAGAACCCCAGCCCTAAAAGTTGGTAAGGCTCTGACCAGAAGAGCATTTTGGGGAAGAACACGATGGGAGTGTGGGCAGCACTCAGAAGTCACCTGGGAAAAGGGAATGACCAATGACCCCTGTGTTCACTAAATTTGCATCCTGGGATTTTAAGCCATCATGTTTCAGAAAGAGATGGCTCTTCCTATGTCAACTCTCTGTTACAAGAAGACAGCTGTCTGGAAAGATCATTTGCTGGGTACCGGCTGGGTATTTACATACCCAGGGGTATCTGCCATGGGCCACAAGGCAGTGATGCTGTGACGCACAGTGCCCTGCTGGGGGGCTGCCTTCACCCTTCCCCTCGTTCAGCCTCGCTACCAAAAGTTCTGAAACACATGCTCTCTTATTCACTAAGAACTGAATAAATAAAACAGAAGAATCCTAGCTTCCAAATATCGGGGATAAATGAAATAAATACGGCATATCCACAAAGTGAAACATTATCCAGCCATTAAAAATCCTGCCATGACCCACTATTTATTGAGGTTGTGGGGCACCCCATTCTCATATATTACAACTGACAGTACACATATGGGCTGCATATACAAATCAGACGGATCCAATAGCCTATTGGGATTATTTGGTCCTGTATTAATATTATATTTAGGTTCAAGGCATCGCAGTTAGTTGTAAGAGAAAATACTGTGAAGAAATTAAATCAATTTGATACACCGATACAACGGAATAGTATTTATTTCTAGAAAAAGAATAAGGTTTCCTTCAAGAAACTGGCAGGGGGAAACCAAAAAGTGTAGAATGATATGTATGATATACTGCAAATATGGAGGAAGAACAAGAACATATTTCAGAGTTGTTAACAGATGGTTATTCATACATAATTGATAATGACACTCAGCGGTTACCTATGTGGTGATAGTGGCAATAGGAAGAGTCTACAGATGGGGGACAGGTATAGGAAGGGGAACTCTCACCATTAGATAGACCGATAGGTACTGATACACATATTGACATAAAGATGTAGATTAAAATTTATATATATAAACTTTATTGAGGTATTAATTGCCTCAATATTGTTAAGATACATGTATTTTTAAAAATTGTTTTAGGGGCGCCTGGGTGGCGCAGTCGGTTAAGCGTCCGACTTCAGCCAGGTCACGATCTCGCGGTCCGTGAGTTCCACCCCCGCGTCGGGCTCTGGGCTGATGGCTCAGAGCCTGGAGCCTGTTTCCGATTCTGTGTCTCCCTCTCTCTCTGCCCCTCCCCCGTTCATGCTCTGTCTCTCTCTGTCCCAAAAATAAATAAACGTTGAAAAAAAATTTTTAAAAATTGTTTTAACATTTCTTCATTTTTGAGAGACACGGACAAGAGCGGGAGAGGGGCAGAGAGAGACAGAGGGAGACACAGAATCCGAAGCAGGCTCCAGGCTCTGAGCTGTCAGCACAGAGCCCGACGTGGGGCTCGAACTCACGAACCACAAGATCATGACCTGAGCTGAAGTTGGACACTTAACTGACTGAGCCACCCAGGTACTTCCAAGATATATGTATTGTTTACCTCAATATTATTGATATATATATATATATCTTCAATTGATACATATGTTATTAATACCTCAACAGATGTGTAAATAGTACCTCAACCTTATATATAATACAGTAAATATGTATGTAAAATAAAGTATAAGTATATAATATATAAAATAAATGCATGTAGCATATTTATATAAAATAAAGTTTATACAGAGAGAGGTATCCTCTACCTCAATATTACATATCAACATATATACTATTATATATCAATATATCAATACATATGTTATTGATATATGTATCAATAATATTGAGGTAGAGAATATCTACATATAAACTTTATTTTGTATAAATATACTTTATACACTTATTTTATATGTTATATACTTACATATACTTTGTTTTACATGTATATTTACTACATTATATATGTAAACTTGATTGAGGCATTATTGACCTCCCACAAAATTCACCCATTTTATTTTATTTTTAAAGATTTCATTTTTTAAGTAATTTCTACACCCAATGTGGGGTTTAAACTTACAACCCCAAGATCAAGAGTCACAAACTCCATGACTGAGCCAGCCAGAGGCCCCAAATCCACCCATTTTAATGTACAATTCAACAATTTTTAGTAAATCTACCAAGTGGCACAGCCACCAAAATCCAGCGTTAGGACATCTTCATCACCCCAATAAGATCTCTTGGGTCCATTTATAGTTACTTCCAATTCTCAACCCCAGCCCTACACAACCACTAATCTACTTTTTCTCTCTAAAGCTTTGCCTCTTCGGGATGTTTCATACCAATGGCCTCATTCAAAATGGGATCTTTTGAGTCTGGCTTCTGTCCCTTAACATCATGTATTTGAAATTTATTAATATTGTAGCATGTGTCAGCACTTCATTCCTTTTTAAAAAAAATTTTTTTTAATGTTTATTTATTTTTGAGAAAGAGAGACAGAGCGTGAGCAGGGGAGGGGCAGGGAGAGAGGGAGACACAGAATCCAAAGCAGGCTCCAGGCTCTGAGCTGTCAGCACAGAGCTCGACGCGGGGCTCAAACCCACAGATGGTGAGATCGTGACCCGAGCTGAAGTTGGATGCCTAACCGAATGAGCCACCCAGGTACCCCTGTACTTTATTCCTTTTCCATACTGCATAATATTCCATTCTATGTATATGCCACATTTTGTTTATCCATCTGCCAGTTCAGAGGTATCTGGGTTGTTTCTACCTTTTAGGTATTTTTAAAAGTGCTGCTATGAATATTCATGTGCCTGTGTGTGTGTGTGTGTGTGTGTGTGTGTGTGTTTGGAACCATGTGAATATATGGCTTATACAAAATTTTCATATTGCAAAATATTGTTTAAATGGCACATGCGATCTTATAAAAAAGAAAGTAGCAAATAATGCATGTGCACGCACATGCACATAGAATGATTTGATTTCGTTAAATAATTAAATAAGTACATAAAAAAGATTAGAAGGCAGAAAGCTAAAATGTTAACAGTGTTGTCTCTGGGTGATGGGATGGTGGATAATTTATGTGTTTGTGTGCTTTTCTGTATTTCAACAAATTTTCTACTGTGAATATAAATTACTTTCGTAATCAGAAAAAAAACCCCACAGTGTTATTAGAAGAAAAAATATATCCTTCCTATTCAATTTCTCCTGGGTCTTTACCTCTCCGTTACAGAATGATACCCTCTCAACAATGCAAAATGGGGGGGGGGGGTGCGGCCTTTCTCTCTCTCCTGTACAGTGCTGGTCACAGCATCTAGAAAACTGCAGATCCCCAATAAATACCAATTAATCGTGAGGACCTCGAGATCAGTCTCCATGGCAACCTGACAAGGGCATGACACCACCTGAGCACTGCCCCAGCGTGGAGATGGCCCAGCAGGCAGAATGCCCACCTCCAACAGCCTGAGGCTGCCAAAAGGCCATGGGGCAAAGGGATTAGGCTTCCCAAGGCTCGAAGAGAGAGACATCTCTTTAAACAATGGGACATTGGAAGTCTCAACTCATCACCCTAATTGTGGGGTTCCTTGAACTGCCGTTTCTATTTATACAGCTGCAAACAGATGTCAAGATCCAGTATTTTTAAGAGCTGCACTGAAAAATGAAGTGTCCCTCCCCTATGTTTATCTCATGCATAATTTCATCATATTGCTTCATAATTATTCACTAGTCTGCACCAGGCCTGCCCCTTACATTTGCAGGACCAGGAACAAGAGAATTATTGAAGCCCGTATCTCACAGATCTGAAGATTTGAAAGTTGTAAGTCAAGCCAACATGCTGTTAAATATAGTACATCCTATCCTCCTACCCTGTTAAATGTATTTTCGGAATGATTTGAAGGGCAAGGTAAGAATGTAGGTGTCTCAGGCTCCTTGGAGTTGTGAGTTGGGACAGGTTGTGCCAGAGACTTGGCCCCAGCCTGCTCTCCTTCTCCTTCCCACAACCAAAGGGCCCCACCTAGCCTGAACCATGCCACAATCATACTCCCCTCTGCCCTAAACAGCAGCCAGCCCCCTTGGCCAACGCTTGGGCTCGGCAGTACATATGTCTGGAGTGCAACCCATCCTTAGGAGAACAGACCAATGGAGAGGTCTGCACATGGCACAGAAGTGAGCTAAGAGCCATTTTGCTGAGCAATTCTGGTTTAGGCAACTGCACCTAGAAGGGGAATAAGGCCCAGGCTCCAGGTGGTCACTTTCCATGGCCCTTGGACTCGTGGCAGCTGTAGGAAGGTCCTGAAAAGTATGGGGTCCTTCTTAGCCAAGACTAAGAGGTAGCCTTCTATCTTCATACTAGACTGGGTTTCTCCACCTTGGCACGACTGCCATTTTGGGTCACGTAACTTTTAGGGGTTCTCAGTAATGCCTGCCTTCAGTAGTGACACCCAAAACTGTCTCCACGTGTGTCCCCTGGGCAACAGGTCACTACCAGTCTTTGAGAAAGACTGACTTCACTAGACTACAAAGTTCTTGAGGGTAGGAAACATGACTCCTTCACTCAGTGGCAGAGTGCATGGCATTGAGCAGATGCCCAGTATGTGTTTGAAGGGCGAATCAACGAACCATCTGCTCGTGACCTCAGAAATATTCTCGAAAGGCCCTATTCTCCTGGAGAGGACTGTCGGTACTGGTGTCAAAGAGCATCTCAGAACAAGCTGCGAGCAGTTCTCGGTCCCTGCAGTATGAAAGACAAATCTGGGGTACGAAGGTACAAATGACAAGAGACGGGAAAAACAGCGCCACGCGTCCAGGACTCCCTGAGATGTGCACAGGATTAACCCAACGGTCCCTAAGATGTCATGCACTTCACAGTCCTATCTCCCTCTACCAGAACTTTCCAGGTCAGGAGTGTGAGGGAGGGGGCAGGGTCTCTAAACTTAAAACAGACACTCCTATGGGTCCTGGTAGAACACTGCTGAGTCCCACACGTTCCTTAGACAAATCCAAATGTGATGCACTTGGAGGGCTAGAATACACATGTTTGGGCTTCTGACCTACAAGGTGTTGATTGTAAATTTCCTTCATCCCATGCCATTCATTCCACCCTCTTTTACCATCAGGATTTTAAAACCCTATTCGTGATGAGTGTCTTCAATCAGCCCATCATGCTTACTGCTACAGCAAGCCCATGCTCCTTCTCCAGAGCAAGCAAACATCTGTCTCTCGGTTTTCTTCAGAATAGATGAATTCCTTCCCGTGTATTTCCCGTATTCCTAGCAACTGAGTATCTGCATCGTCAGTGGTATCTGCATGAAGAAATGGGGTTCTGACGGTAGCCCCACACTTGGAGCAAAGAGCCTGACTGGTATCGTTCACTGACAACAAAGGGACCCAGACTAGATCTGAGAAGCTGCTTGGGCCTCAGTTTCCCTACAGCAGCCGGTCTCAAAATGTGGTCCAGAGACTTCTGGTAGCCCCAAGACCTTATCAGGAGAGCCATGTGTTAAAACTATTTTCCTAGGAAGGTTTAAAGCCTAAGGTCTACTGAGATGGTCTATGCATTTTTTTCCCCTCTCATTTTCTTACAGGTATATGTGGCGTTTTTCCAGTGGCTTCCTGCTACGTGATGACATCACCTGATGGCTAAGTGGGATGTGTGCGTGTGCTTGTGTTTTTAAGATCTTGCTCAATTCTGCGGGGCGCCTGGGTGGCGCAGTCGGTTAAGCGTCCGACTTCAGCCAGGTCACGATCTCGCGGTCCGTGAGTTCCAGCCCCGCGTCAGGTTCTGGGTTGATGGCTCAGAGCCTGGAGCCTGTTTCTGATTCTGTGTCTTCCTCTCTCTCTGCCCCTCCCCTGTTCATGCTCTGTCTCTCTCTGTCCCAAAAATAAATAAACGTTGAAAAAAAAAATTAAAAAAAAAAAAAGATCTTGCTCAGTTCTGGTTTCCACTGCAATAAACAGAGATGGATTTAACCCACATGCAAAAGCTCTTTAAGGTCCTCATAATTTTTAAGATTGTAAATGGGTCCCAAGCCCAAGGGGTCTGAGAACCACTGCCCTACAGCAACAATGCTGGTCACACTTCTACATCACCGAAAGCAGGCAGTGGAGGAAAAATATTTGGAAGATCTTTCTGAGAGGTAGAGTAAGTTACCGGGTATAAAAATAAGTACATTTTCAGAGTTTTATAACAGGAGTGTCACTGTGACATTTTAGCTGCAAAATGTTCCCTGGGTTCTTCTAGGTGGGGAAAAGACAAGTCTAGAAAAAACAGCAGGAGTATTAGTATTTTCAATAAAAGTAATACATAGTAAACACAGTGATGCTTGGAGGCTTACCTATGATCAGTTTGTACTTGGACTAGCTTCACCTCAACATCCCCAACCTGTCAAAAACCCATTCCATTTGTTCGCGTCTCTGAGAATGTCCAGGGTGTGCAGAACAATTGGGAGGCACAGGGGCCGAGAGCACATTTGTATTATTTGTGGAGGGAGAAGGCAGAGCATCTGAAGCTTGTCATTTTTAATTTAACTGCAATTCTGAGATTATCAGTGGATTTCAATTACCCACGCTATAGAATCAGGATGTGATTAGCAACCAGAAGCACTTTTTTAAACATCTAAACAACATCACTGTCCAAAATAAGCAGATGAAAAGACTTCATTCTTTCCAGCTTTAACACTAGTCCATCACTTCTGATTTTCCCTTTTTAAATTTCTTCTAATTCCTTTTTACCCCCCTCACATAACATTGATGCTATTTTCTCTGCCCTCCACCCCTACCCAGGCACTGAGGTGTTCTAAACACAGGGCATCATTCACTTCCCCAGCATACCCAGAAAAGGCATATGATCATTGCCTCCATTTTGCAAACGGAACGTATCAGGAGATATATCCGCCATGATGAAATAATAGCAACATGGCCAACTGGAAGCCAGGCCCAAACCAAGATGCTTCACACCCACCCAGGAGCACTATGCACGTTGGTGGGTGTGGAAAGAGGCGGTGAAGGACATGTTGGAGACCCCTCAAGAGGAAGAGATAACTCCTGCTTTTTGCAACAACTGTTTCTAGAAATTGCCTCCCCCCAACTCCCATGTCAAAGGACTTGAATTTTTTAAATTAATATAATAATAGTAATAGTAATACGAGTAATACTAATAATAAGTAATTCAAGGAGAGGTCAGTGGCACGTCACTAACGAGGCAAGTTTTGCCAGTTCAAGGCTGGGGCAGATAAATAATGGAACATGAACCACCGTCTTAAGCCTGGCCACTTCTCTACAGCCTGCTTCCATCTTCTGTGCTATAAATAATTCAGAGTTTTCTTTTTTCTTAAATATCACAAAACCAAGTCGGAATCTTTATGTGAAGGATTCTGCTGTGTCCCTCTCTCCCTCCTCCCCTCCCTCCCCAGCCAGCCCAGGCAACTCCCCAGAGAACGACCCCTCAAGCTTTAACATTTATTCTTTGACATTTCAGACTATTTGTTAGGCAGAGCTGCCTTCTTGAGATCAAAGTCGGAAAATCTTGCCGAGAACTCCCGCTTGGCCCCGTCCAACTGTGACAGAGAGGGTCTATTAACCCCCAAGCATCTGCTTCCTTCCTCATCCAAAGAAATCCACCAACCCTCAGGCAAAGGGGCAGCCATTTCTCTCTCTACTTCCCTCCCCTTGCTTTCAAGCCCCCCAGCCTTTCGGGGCGGGGGGCAGAGGTATTCTTCACATGTGATACACCAAGACATTCAGCAGAGGGAGGTGACCCCAAGAACCAGAAGATGTCCCCCACCAGGAGACAATAGCGATTCACGGGGATATGGCATTTGGGGCACCCGTCTAGTAGAGTCTTTTATCTGAGGATTAGCAAGTTGAGAGAGAGATGCGGAACACGGAAAGGTAACTTACCCCAAGTCATTTACATCTTCAATTCTGGGTACTACCCCTAGATGATGTCACCTCCACCAGCCCGGGAGCGCAGCCAGGGTTAGTGCTGAAGTCTTAAACGCTTATGTGAAATGACTTACCATTTTCTTCTGAGATACCACAGTGAAGGTTTCCTGCTTCACAAGAGCACCTATCCAACAGCTCCCAGATTCATTGTTGCCTCTATACAGGGCAGAGGGCAGAAGTAGGGACGGACACCATAGCCGGGCAAAGGTATTGGGGTGTGGTTGTTCATCGTGATATAAGGTCAGTGGTTAACATCCTACTTCATTCTTCTTTAAAAAAAAAAAAAAAAAAAGCTGTGACCACACCATAACTCGGTGGTACCTAAAGTGTGTGTGTGTCAATCTATTGGTAGGTATTAAGAGAAGTCTATGTTCAATTAGATTGGGAAAGTGGTAGGACAAAAAGGTTTATTTAAAGGAGGACTTCTCAGAGGCTTTTATATCCTAATGTGTACTATGAATCTGTAAGACATTGGCTATACCATGTAACATTCTCCAAAGTTATTTGATGGGCTCTTAGGAAAGCATTGTTGCAGCCAATGGAAAGGAGCGCACTTGATCCTGACGACATTGTTTATTACACCATTTACCTAATAACTGGAGTAAGAGGAAAAGGTTTCTCTGAACACTGAGGACTCAAATTGAGAGAGAGTCATATTGCAGAGACTGAAGTTTTGCCCAAAAAAACCGGTCAATTCACATGAGACAATAGTTGGTCAAGGGAGTGACCCTCTGAAGCAACTAAGATGGCCAAAAACGCCATCCTGAAAATACACAGTGGGTTATTCTGGTCTTCTTCATGACGATATTGGCCCTTTGGTAACAGAGGTAACCCGTGGCAATTGCCTGTTATGGTAGCAAAAATGCCAAACCGACAGCCATAAAGATGGAAGGATTCCATGAGTCATTCAAACATGGACTCAGAATTTAAATTCTCCCAAGAAGGACATTCTCAGAATCTATTCTATATTTGTGATGCCTTCTCTGCTCCCACTGACTGTGGGAAAGAACGGACTGAGGTTCTCACTGGCCCGCTCAGCATCTGGCTCCCTCTGAAGTGAAAGGCTTCAGTCCAAAGCTGTGGCCCTCAGATAAGAGCTGCCAGAGACACGGATCCTGGATGTGACCTCTTGGCCAGACTGAGCTTGTAGAGACCGTGGCTCATGACAAAAATTGCTGTGAGATTTCCCCTCAGGCTGTTATGTGAGTTTTCTCTCAGAACTAAGAGCAAGAGAAGGCTAACACTCCAGTGTATATAGAATAGACAGGCTGGACTCAGCAACTAGCCTGCATTCTGGAATTTTCTTTCTCCCTGAGATTGTCTGAAGGAGGGTCTGGGAGGAACACCCACATTGGATGGCCCAGGGGACACAGACTTTAGGACTTGCCCCTTCTTGACTTTGGCAGCAGGAGGGCAGATCTTGGGGACAGCCTGTCCAGCCCATGCTGATAAAGACTAGGAATGAGAGAAGTCTTGTAGGTCCGGAGGTCTCCTGTGTTAGGGATCTAAACCTTCTCAGCTTCAAACTCAAGGACTTTCCATGGCATGTGTTCCCGATACCCCCAAGAACCTTGGCTGGGTGAAGTAAATATTACCCCAGGCCTGTTCAGCCAATTAGAGAGCCACATCACAGACTACAGACGCACCTCCTTCCCTTTAGAGCACCTGTGACCCCTTCCCGCAGCCCCACACCCTCTCTTTCCCCTGAGAGGTCCATTTGGGAGTCAGGATAGCACGACCTTTGGCCAAAGGCTGTCGCAAGCCTTGCAGAGTAAAGAACACGGTGTCACAATTTCAAAACAATGACCCAAGGACCAAAACAGACCACAACTGGTGTCAGCTTCAGAGTAAAAGGAGGTGGCATTTCAGAGCTCTATAAAAGAAGTGTCACCCGGCCACATTTGACAGCAAGGAAATCACCTTTCTGGGGAAAGAAAGGTCCCTGCCCTTCTCACTGCAGGACGAACGTGGGGACAAAGGGGGGAAGCCTGTGTCTTTTCAAGGGAGACAGGCCAACAGCTCCACTGAGGCCCGCAAAGGGGGAACCCAGGTTCACGCCGCTGCCGTGGTAACAGCTCGCGGGCCGCAGAAACTGAGGAGGGAAGAGAGTCACGAAGGCAGCCTGGGTGCCACTACTGGCCACCAAGGCCTCGGGCGTCACTCACCAGAGTCAGGCTTGGCCAGGGCGGGTGGGGTAGGGGGAGTATCCGAGCTGACAGGACGCCCTGCCCCCCGAACTGTGACGAGGCCAAAACGAGAGAGCGCCACCCTGGAACTCATTCACACCTTGGGCTGGCTCGCTCCTTGGTCTTCAAACCCTTTCCACTGCTGAGTGGGGAGTGTCGGCCATCACTCCAAACCCTGATTATCACTTGACAATGCTCTGACAGGGGCGTGGGGAGACGTGCTCAGCCTCTCTGCCTCTCAGAAGAGCCACGCTCCATTCCTGCTACGCCGGGTACCCCTCTCTCTGCTCTCAGCCAAGTCCAAGTTAAATTCCTCTACTTCAGAGAGGCCTCTGGCAGCTCCTGTTTGCAGAGAGGGTCACAGGGAAAAAAACCATGACCCTGAGCCGCTCAGGGTGGCGTTGGTCATGTGCAGAAAGCTCACGTGTCTCCTGTTTGCTAGGCTTGGGAAGTGTCACCGAGGCCCTCGGCCGGGACCTCTCTGCGGCTCTGGGCTGTTCTCTGGGAACTGGGTAATCCTGCCTCTCCCCTCTCCCCCAAATAGTTCCAAATTCCTTCTCAGAGTGCACCCGCACGGACTGAGCCTTGCCTTGGGCTGGAGGCCTTTGGCACAGAATCCGAGCCAGCAGCATCCTGTACGTCCCTGCGGGATGTGGGATCCTCAGAGACCCTCCCGCCTGCCTGTTCCTTGTTTAGGGCAGCCCGCGGGCCTTATCCGAGGCCGGTCCCCATACCTCCTCCTCCTCCCCAGCAATCACCGTCCCCCGCCCGGGAGCACACAGAACACTCGAGCCACACACTGCCATCCACCTCGAACCCAGCACGGTGCGGAAAGACGACTTAGCCTTCAGAGGTCTACACCCAGATATCTGGTGATGGAGGGGAAGTGTCCTGATGGACGGGGACGAAAGTACAGAGAGGCCACAGACCTCATCCCCCATGCAGAAATCTCCCTGAGCAAGCAGAGCTTTAATTCCAAGGGGACCCCTGGGTTCCTTGATGAGCCACCCACCGAAAAGGAAGAATTGGGATTAAAATCCTACCTAAATAGATCTCAGAATCCTGATGGAATTTTCGAACCACCTCCCAAAAAAGCAGACAGGGGACCTTTATCTCTTGCCAGCAAGCTCATCTCCTTCAACTCACTTTGGGGTTCGAGTAGGGTTGAACCAGGAGTGTCACTTAGCTCTGAGAGTGGTGTCAGATCCAGGCTGAGGTTTTGCGGAAGGTGGGAAGGGGGGTGTGGTCACAGGATTTCTAACGGCAAAGGGCAGAGCCGGAGCCTCAAGGCAAACGTGGGCTTTGCCTACATCGGCCCCACTGAAGGGTGGAGGGGGGGGGGGTGGGTAGCCCCAGGCCCCGTGGACAATCTGGTTGCAAACCAGGCTCCCCGTCCGTCCTTTGCTCCTTGCTGCCCCGTCACCTTCTCCACTGTCACACGCCAGAGTTGCTCTCCATTCCTGTCCTCCCCAGAGCAGCCTGCATCTGCACCCCCCCCCAGCGCCTCCCCCCTCCTCCCCTATTTCTCTCTCCCTTCCAGAACCACTGCAGCAGCAATGCAGGAGTCTACCCGGAGCTCAGGCTCCCTGCACCCCGAAGAATGAAGGCCCCCCGCCTGATCCACGTCTGGCGTGGCTGCATTGACCCACCTGCTCTTGTCCAGCCTCCATGCCATCAAAGCCCCTCTGGCCCCCTCGCTACTGTGTCAGAGACGCGGGAGTCTCTGCTCGTGCCTGGGCTCGGCCTGTGGACACCAGGCCCGGGCAGGAGAGGCATCCATGTGAGGGGAGCACAGTCCCACCTGTGCTGAGGTCACACCTGTGGCTGAGAGGTGGCGGTGAGGACGTGGCTGCTGTAAGCTTGGCGGAAGGAATTCCCACACAAGAGGGAAGAGCCAGGGCAGCCCAGAGGCCAGATTCTTGGCTTCCGCATTACACGCGCTTCGCGTCGGTTCTTTTCCCGGGTAAGAAACATGTGGCTGAGTTTCGACACACCGGGACGTCTTTTGAGTGGGACAAGAAAGTTCGAATACGGACGGGAAGAGTCAGGCAAGGATCTTCCTTCCTTCCACCACCTTCCTGTCCAGAGCTGCTCACACTTGCCCAGACGTGGGCAGCCTCACCCACCATCCTGAGAATGGGGTGTCTCACCCAATAAGCCCTCCCCCAACATCAAAGATGCCACCATCGTCCGTCTGGGAATCTTGCCAAATGCGAGCCAGATCATTCACCTTAGACCTAAGACCAACCACGCTTTCGGGTGCCCGGGGTCACAAAATGCTAGAATGGGATAAAGAAAAAACTCCCCAGATATTCTTTTCTGGGGAGTCTTTAAAATCACCGTGTTTGAGAGGTGCCAGGAGGAGCTTAGGGAGGATGGCATCTAGCCTCGGAGAGCCCTGGAAGACTTGTTCACCTCGGGAGGGGTGGCTGTGCAACTCCCCCAGGACTGCGGCCTTCCAGAAGCAACAGACAGGCTGCTCTGTGGAGCACACTGCGAAGTCCAGGAGGCCTCCTGTCAGCCCTGGTTCTGCCGGCCACCAGCTGTGAAAACCAGGGCTGGTTACTTTCTGAGTGTCCGCTTCTTCCGGGGTAAAATGTGCCTGGCTGTGAGCGGGTCTGCAGAAGGGACATACAGTTGTTGTTAACGTCCCACAGGTGGGCCCATTCTTTGGCGCTTGGCAGCCAGTTCCAGGATCTGGCCATGTAGCCCTTGTGAAAGGCTCCAGGCCTCTCCAGAGCATGTCCCTGGAGGGCCCTACCCCCCGTTTTCACCACTGTCTTGAAAGACACAGCGAGTTTCCTGCTCTCCAGGCCCCAGAGAGTACGGTTCAGAACCGTTGCTCCTCAAACACCCCCTTCCAGAACAAAGATCCGTCTAGCCCCCGGCAAACACACAGGCTTCATGGCCTGCGTCAGCTGTGGACCTGAACCACGGGACCAAAACGTACGCCGAGGTTCAGGAAAACCACTGTGAAATCCCACGGGGAAGATTCCAAACCCGGAAGGCCTTGCTGGTCCCCGGAGCCTCCCCGCACGAAGCCTGTCCAAGGCAGCATCCTTCTGGGCTGAGCGGTGCTCTCCGGGGCTGCCCTGCACCAGCTCTAACTGCCGCGGAGGCTCTAACACCGCAGTAAACGTCTGGGACTTCGGGGCCCAGCAGGAAAACGGAGTCCTGGGCACTAAACGTTGCTCTCCCTGGCTCTTTAGACTTTTCAGCTCTCCTCAGATCTCACTCCCAGCACAAGGCCTGGCCTTGCACCTCGTAGGCAAAATAGAAGCCACCAGACCAGCCCTCCTGCCCTTTGCTGCCCCCCAAACCTCTAATCCCTCATCTTTCCTCTTGCCTCCTGCTGTGCTGGAACAGCCCTCCCTTCACAGGCTGGTGGCACCCCTCCCTCTGAGCTGTGTGCTGGTCCCCCCCCTCTTCTCAGGGGCCATTTCCATCCATCACCTCCTCTCCCAAGCATCCAAGGCTCCATGTATTAGACCAAAGCAAAGGTCAGATCTCTCTTGCTAAAAATGGAAGTTTTCCCCAATAGCACCGCCCCTCGGCGATCCCAGTTCCAGACCTGGGACCACCGAGGACAAGGGAATGCAGGGCTGGGGCAATGCCCTCCCCAGGCCGTTCTAGAGGAGAGGAACTTCCATTTGGGGTCAGGCTGGGGGGAGCTCAAACTCAATTTAAACAGATTAAATCAATGAGGGTCAGGAGGTCCCTGTTGGACCTCCGTCTTGAGCTCACCCACCTTGCTCTACCTGTCTCACTGTTACCTGCTAAGGAGGCGAGCTCCAACAGAGCCTGCTGAGGCCCAGTGAAAGGTCCAATCCCACCCAGGAACATTTCCTCAGTCCCTGTCTTCCACTCTTGCCCCAGATGTCCTGCATACAGAGTCCCTCCACCTAGGTAGAAGATGTTGTAAGTTACAGAAGACATGGCAACCCCTTCCAGCTGGGTAAAGCCAGGAGCCCAGGGCACACAGCCGTGCCCAGCTCACTCATGCATTGTACTCTCGGCAGGACCCCCATGACTGCCTCCCACTTCCCGCAGCCCACAAGAGCCCACCTGAGGGTGTGCGTGCGGGTGTGTGGATAGGGTGTCCCTGAAGGATAAGCAGACTAGCCTGTAAGCCCAGAGCCCAGTCCTCCTCTGGCAAGGTCACGTCCTCAAGACCCAGGGAAGGTACAAACCGGCTCCATGTGAGGGAAAATCCTATCGACTTACTGGTTCGAGGGTCCCTCGGTTCTACTCCCCAAACCTGTTACACATCAGCTCTGAAGAAACGATCTCGATAAGCCTCGGCTGCTCAGGAAACAGAGCAGTCTCCCAGACACCAAGGAGGTAAGGGTCTCGGGGGCTTGAGCAGTGTCTGGAGGAGTCAGGTTTGAACCTGGCCTCTGCTTCTTGTGCTGTGTGACCCTGGGTGAACCACTAGACCTCTCTGTGCCTCTAATTCTTCCTTGATAGGACGAGGAAACAGTTCACTAGATGGATTTGACCTATCTGGAGGAGTCTCGATGAAAACCACCAGTGCAACAGATTACAGACACTTTTGTAAACAGGACTGAGCTAAGAAACTTCTTTAAAAGAGTAACAATTGAATAGGTGTGGCGGGAAATGTGAGAATTTCTGGATCTTTAACATTCTTTGCAGAATTGCCAAATAAGAGGTCTGATGCAGTCATTTCATTAGAAAATAAAGTGTTTATTAAGAAACTATACACTGAACACTCCTATAAGTCTCTGTGGAAATACAACGCCCCATTGTCATAGCACAAGGTGAGAAAATGGCAGAATAAAGGATGCTGGGGTGGATGGAGCCTGGCAGGCTGGAAATGAGGTAATGATTTACAATAATTAAAAACATCATCCTCAAGCTTACTCCTTAAAGCCACACTCGGGAGGAGGCCCTGGCCCAGAGGGTCAGCAGGACACGGTGGGGAACAGCCTGACACGAAGCGTTGGGGGGCAGGGTGGCGGGGAAGATGGCAGGAGCTGGATAAACACACATCTCAAGGCCCTGGAGGAAACCTGAATCCCCACATGACACTCTGGATGCTACGGTGTCCGGGAGGCCACCCCAGATCCGGGCCAAGAACCTAGAAAGCTTCGTGGTTTGAAACCCCATGGAGGCATCTGCAGAATCAGGCTGGGAACCCGGCACAAAGAATCACCATCCACAGGACCCAGGAAGGAAAACCTTAAGCGGGACTCTTACTTCCCACGTCAACTTGCCAAAGGCAGAGACTATTCTCTATTACTGTGCGTCACCACCCCAAAACTTAGGGGGTTAAAAGCCACCACCATCTTGTCCGAGGAGCTCCCCGTGGGAGACCCCTGCTTCACACTCTCCGCCGTCCCATCAAGGGGCAGCCTGTGCTGACTTCCCACAACGGAGGCGCCTGGGCCAAGCCCGAAGTCCACTCGCCCAACATGGCAGCAAATCTGGGAGAGGTTCAGGCTCTACCACTGTGCCTTTCCTATCAGAGCTGGGGAGAGGCATCCCTTACCCTTTCACTCTCCCCAGTGGATTACGCTGAAAATGGTGGGGGTGGGGGGAAGCAAACCCCCTCTTTGGGAGAGGGTGGCCATGGAGTAAGGCATGAGTCAAAGCAAGCAAAGTAAACACATATATTGACCAGAGAACAGGATGACACTTCCATGAGAGGGGCTGGAGGAAGCCAATTTTTCCTTCTCTTCCCCTTCAGTTCATCTTGGCCTTGAACTGGTGATTCCATTGGGTTCCGAAAGTTCTGAGAGTCAAGAGTAAGTGAGAGTGGGGGTAGAGAGCCAATCCTGGGATCAGGGACTTGTAGGAAGGGCCTTGGCCCCTGGCTCCCTCGGTCCCTTGTGGTCCTAGCAGGATGGCCAACTGATGGACAAGACCTCCCGCAGCAAAAGCTTGTCAGGACTGCCGATCTAGGGGCCAAGGAGTTTTCTAGTATCACACTCACTGTGAGCCATTCCAGAAAGAAGAGGAAGGTAGGGGGAAAATGTGTCCAAAAAAAGTATGGTTTTCTCCACCAAAAAAAAACCCTCAAAAAAACCAAAAATATATATATATATATAGAAAATGATTGGTTTCCATTCTTTCCTCTGAGACCTAATCTGGTGCCAACACTTGGGCCTGGCTCCCCCTCTCTCAGCGCGTGGTCTCCACCTCTGCTTAGCCGCTCTTCCCCGCTGGAGGCTGCAGGGCGATGAGGTCACTAAGAGGACAGCCTGGTATCCTAGGGAGAGCCAGGGAGACCCCACGCTTCCAGGCAGGGTAAGTGAGGCCGGAGCACGGCTGGGCTTCCATCAGGCTTTCTCGTGCTGGTTGGGTTGTTTTTGTAAAGCAAGAGAATGGCTAGTGTGTTTAAAAGGTGGTTCTTGGTGCACAGGTTTTTAATTCTCTTTATCGGCTCTAAAGTTGGCGGCAGGAGCTGCCTCGGAGGCCGGGAAAAAAGGAGCACAGTGATGACTGAGGGAAAGGGCGACCCTGCCAGTGGCCGATGGGGGAAGACACCCATCTCGTTGGCGGTAAAGGGTGCAGGGGCACCGGTGGCTCATGCGGTTTCTACTTAGCATCCCCGGATCCAAAGAGAACAGCGCCTAGAGCTTCCCACCTCTCAGAGGGCCCAGCCTACCAAGGTGACATCAAAACAGGGAGGCTTAAAAGGAGTTTTTAAAAGCCATGACGTCCTTTGCTGAAATAAGCACTGACATCCTCAACATAGATGCCATGGTTAAGAGGCTTGGAATGTCCGGGAAGGCTTATTGGATTCAACATAATTTCTCTGAAACCTATAAAAAACAAAAACAAAAGAACAGAAAAACAGAAAAAAGCAAAATAAAGTAAAAACCAAAACCCCCAAAGAAGATCAAAACTAGGAGGGGAGACGGAAAGGGGGCTTGAGGGGGGTGGGGGAAGAGGGAGGTACACGGACACAGATCTATCGGAAACCGTCAAACGAATTGTCAGCAAAAGGGAAGGAGAGGGAGGAGGGGATTAACTTAAAACCAAGCGTGGTCAGAGAAACTGGAAACACTCCATTTTGCTGCGGCCTCCGCTGAACCGAGGAAGGGAAGGGAGTCAAATATTCAGGGGCTTGGGCCTTGGATTGTCACGGAATAGCAGAACAGCCTCATCTAGGGAAGGGCACAGCCACTAGGGTCACTGGGATGGGGGGAAAGGGGCGGGGGGGAAAGCGTTCTCAGAACCTGCATTGCTAAGGGATACCAGAGGGCCACTTCTAACCCTAGGAGCTGGAATTCTATAGGTTGCCTTGACCATACCCGCGGGGGTGGCGGGGGCGGGGGCCCCCCCGGCCGGGGAGCGGAGCGTTATTCTTCCAAGCCTGCCAGCTCTCTCTCATTGACTTTTGGTCTCATTTCACCGGCTCGGTGGAAATTTAGGAAATAACGGCTGTTCTCGCAGCCTTATCGTAACTTCAAGTCTTACAGAGGATAAAAACGCCCTGGAGGAATGACAATGGCGGCCACTTGCACGACAGCTCAGCTCCTTTCCGGCCACGCTGCCATAGACTGAATTAGGAGATCCAGAGACGTGGGTGTTCCTGATCAAATCTCCAGATGGAGGTTTCTCAATCAACCCCAGATTATAATAATGTCTGTGAAATAACGTCTGTCTAGAGTGTGTGTGTGTGTGTGTGTGTGTGTGTGTGTGTGTGTGCGTGCGCGCGCGTGTGTGTGTGCGTGTGAGCACGCACCTGCAGACAAGACAGGAGCAAGCCTATCTTCTCATGAAAGCTACGGGCAGGTATGTGAAGGGCACAATGGACAGCTGGATGTTGGGGACGTGATGGGGACAGACTGAGCTGGTTGCGCAGAGACTCTCTCCTCCTCATTCCTGGATCACGTGATGCTCAAAACACAGTGGAGTAATCTGGACACTGGGAGCTCTCCATCTGTAGGGAGCGGGGTCAGATTTGTGAAGACAGAGGGAAACTTCCTTGTCTGTGACATCATGTTTAGAGAGAGGCTCAGCTTCAGGATGAGAGGTTTCTGCGATAGCTTCCCCATGCTAACCAGGGACGAGGGCTCTCTTGGGTCTGAGGTGGAAGGGAAGGCAGGCCACAGGTCTGGGCAGCCTGCCGAGGAGGTGTGGGACACCACTGTTCCTATCCAGGTTGTGGTCCCTCTCTTGCTTCTCCCACACCCTTCGCCTCGGCCCTATGACATGTCCTCCCTGGAAGACTCCTCTGACCTAAGGGATTTTTAGTACCAATCCCACACTGGGCACCTAGTCATCCCCCAGTCCTCTGGGACATACTGGAGACTCCATGTGGTCTTAAGATCTGAAGAATCAAAACTGGTTGGGGGTGGGGCCTGTACTGCATACAAAGACGTCAAAGGAGGTAACTCACCATGTGACCTTGGGTAAGCCACTTCCCCACTCTGGACCTCGGGCTCCTCATATATATAGTGAGTTGATGAGACTAGATGATCTCTATTGTCCTTCAAGTTTAATATCCCATGATTGTCTATGTTTGAAAAGACCCCTGGCAGAAGAGGCAGACATGGGGGAATTAATGGTCAGTATTGAGCCCCAAGCACAGAAACAAGGGGAAGTATTTTTCATGTGCACGATGCCAGAAGCAGAAGCCAGGTGTTCCCCGATCCATAGTCAACACTGCTTTACCTAGAGGGGCACCTGGTTCACCTCATGCATACAGTCTACAGACACTGTCCTCACAGTATCACACAGGAGCATTCGAGAACTGCGCCAGGGGGTCAGGGAAGGTTTGCCGTCCCCATGAACTCTGTCCAACCCCCTCCCTAACATCCTTGCCCCCCACCCCCGAATCCTCCTTCCTGGACCAGAGCAACCTGAACGTGTGCCCATCATTGCTCTTCTGGATGCCATTCCCAGGGCTGGAAGGAGGATTCTTATCACTTAGGTAATGGCCCTGCAAGTCCCAAGACCCTCTTTCTGTCCCCTTCTTTCTCCAAGAAAAAATTCAGCTAATCTCTAAGAGGAAAACAACTTGATAAGCGGGGGAGGACGAGGAGATGGGGCATGGGGCGCTGGTGAGTTTGGTCCCTCAAAAATCTTTCCTGCCTGAGTTAGGGCATAAACAGTTGGAACGATAAATGCTGTTGGTTCAGTAGACCCAAGGACTACAACTCCTATGAAAGGCTTATCGTTATAGCTGGAGAGTGAAATCTCCTTTGGAGGCCATGCAGCATCATGGGTCCTGGAAGGCTCCATGTTGGATCCATTAAAGGCAGGGCCAAGCCTGCCTAAGCCTCTGCCAAGGTCCCTGAAGCTGCCTCCGTGAACATGAGCCTTTTCCCATATTAGCCGGGATCTGAAGTTTGTTTTCTCTGGAACTCTTTCCCAGGTGGAGCCTTTCCAAGATTCTAAGTGCTGAATCCTGATAGCATAGGAGGCACTGCTCCAAGATCCTCTATTCCTCCCCCTCTTGCTCTGAGCAGCCCTGGAGCAGGAAGGAAAAGGCATCTGCTTGGGGGAGGGCAGGGGAGACCAGGACCACCGTGGACACTGACTGGGAAAAGCACAGATGGATGCAGGGAGGGCCGAGGAGGGGCAAAGCCACCTCCAAAGAAGGCCTTGCTCACTGTGCCCCCACGGACCCCCGTGTACCTAACCTTTTCCTCCATCTGGTGACTGCTCTACACAAAGTCGTGCAGCATAGAGTTCACTGTGGGCGCTCCATAACTCAGAACAGAGCCTGGTCTTCAGGGACTGTCTGGTATAGGTTTCCTGAGAAGGGAGCCAGAGACTCTGGGATAGTTTGGGGAAGGGAGGGGCGCTGGGAGGGCAGGCTGGGGGAGAAGGGGCGCTGAGCACCCACAGTACTGGATGAAAGGACCGGAGCCAATCCCCCCGGGCCAAAAGCAGGTCAAATCTTCAAGGGCAAGTGATTCAATATTCACTGCAGCAGAGAAGGGAGGGTTCCAACGGCTGTGCAACACAGAAGGGGGCCTAGACCTTCAAGCCTCTCCCACTTTTCTGAGAGCCTCACAGATCCCAATCATCTGTCCCTCTCTGTGGTCTCACCACGGCCCCAGGGCCGACCCCTGGCCTTGGCGACCTAGGGCCCCCAGCTTTCTGGCACCTGCCAGCGAGAACTTCCTTGCATCTCCTCTGCCTACACACTCCTCACATGGCTTCGGATTCTCCCAGCCTCCTTTTCTGTCCCTGCTTCTTCCTTTTGTTATGTGACATGATAATTTCGTTACCTAACTCCATAAAGTGGTTTAGGTTGTGGCCTTCATAAAAGGCCCAATACCGAATGGAGCTCTATTGGATTATTTTCCAACATTTCCTCTTCAAATGTATTTGTTTGTCATCTTCAAGTTGTTACATCACACGAGTGCTTAGCACTTACATTGAGAGAAGCACTTTATACTCAACAGTGGGCTGAAATACACAGGAGTCCTGGCGCTGAGGTCATGGGTGCCTTGGTAGGGAACCGGAGGCCCAGAGCAATTCAGATCCTTGTCCAGAGAGAGAGACAGAGACAGAGACAGAGACAGAGAGCAGGAGGGGACAACAGGACAGATGGAAGGGCAAGAAGCCTGCTCTGCACCGCACCCCAGCCAGGGGGTATTGTCTCCATAGCCTCCTCGCTTTTCCCAAGGGGTAAGAAGAGGTGAGAGGTTTTGAACCATGCTGCAGGAAGGCACAGACTGAAGAAGGTTGCTGTAACATGTCCAGCTATAACAACCCTACCACCAGATGCATCACTGAGCGCCTTGGCATCCAAAGATCTATGTAAGTTAGGGACAGTGCCAGGTGATGCCTGTGGCTAATTCAGTATCGCCCAACATCCTTAAAGGGCTGATGTTATTAACTCCATTTTAAATGTGGGAATCCTAAGGCTCAATAATATATTTAAAAAACAAGCAAACCAACCAAGTTCACTTGTGGCAGAATCTGATGCTGACCCAAGCTCTACACAACCCCAAAGTCCTTATACGTAACTACTTTGCAGTATGGCTTCCATTTATTGAAAATCAATATCCAGGGAAAAGAGGCTGAAACGGAGGTCAAGGCAGCAGTGGTGGGGACATTCTGCAGGGGAGGCAGGACTTTATATATGGCTCCCTCTACAAGACCCAGACGGAAGACAGGAGTCATCTTTCCTCACTAACAGCTTCCCTGGCCAGGGAGATGAGCATCCCATGCCCGCCCCTGCCCTCCTCCAGCAGGTGCCTGGTCTAACCTTACCCCAGGCTGCTTCATCTTCTGCACTGCCCTTACAGTAACACTTTGCATGGCCTAGGACCTTCCAAGTAAGGAATCCCAAACTGTGTCTACACATGGACTCCTTAATTTTGATGGCACTTCTGTGAGTTCAGCTCAGGAAGGATGAAAAGTAAACCTGATGAAAGAGAGATGGTAACGAGTTTGGAGAGAAGAGCAGTTACCCAGAATATTGTTACGCCCATAGCAAGAGGGTGAAGTATCTGAGCATACCCCTAGGAAGCCAAGCATGGTGCCCAGGAGAACTCTCTCCCCAGCACCCTCCCCTAGGCCACTATGTAAACAAGAAGGCACAGGAACGAGTGCATTATGGTAAAGAAAAGCTCCACCACAGGTCTCTCTTTCTGCATTTCCTGCTTGTGTGGGGTCATGGAAAGAAGGTCACCAGGGAGTCCTATTGGTCCCTGGGATAGGACCTTTGTTCTGCACCTTTGGCTCCTGATGTGGCCACCGCTCTGTCTTCAACCTATGTTCTTTCTTCTCCTGCCATTAGATGCAACAGAAGGCGGGTAGCAATGACCCAGGTGGGTGGGACTCAAATGCCTTGGCTTGCTGTCCATGATACAGCTTGCTTAAAATTCTCCTCTCTCTTCTTTTATTCTGAGGTTGCAAACCTAACCTATAGGCCATATGTGGCTCCAGGACGTGTCTTTTTTCGGCACAATTTCTTTTTAAAATTTTTTTACTTAGTTGCCAACATTTAAAACTCGGGAGATTTCACATTTAAAATTTCCACATTTCTAGCTTCCCTTGAAAATCCAAGAGTGCTGGCAATGATGGGCCAGCTATTTCTGCACAGTGACAATCAGAGCAACATGGTAGCCACTCAATTTAGACAGGGCACGTGTTCTCTGCTTTTCCATGCACTCTACCACTCCCTGTTAACGTCTACCTGGCCCCTTGACTTATTTTCAATACCTGCATGGTTTGTCTTAGAGTTTCATACTCTACAAGGAACACAAAGCCAGCACTAGGTTATGGGCTGTGCCCTAAAGGCCAGGAAATGCCATCTCAGCCAAGCCTTGCTATCTGTCCCTGTAATGACCAAACTATGCTCCCTCTAGTCATGGCTTAACACCTACATCCAAGGGACAAACCTATCTCAGAAGGCAGAGGCAGTTCAGGAACTCAACCGCACGGGTAAGAGGGCATCGTGTTTGGAAATAAAATTCCCAGTGAGAAAACGTGCCGGAGACCGCGCACAACGCTGCCGTTGGGGAGAAGGTGGCACTATAGCACTGTCACTGGCTGTGTGTTCCACGCTGCTTACACGTATAAGGCACCTGACCAAATGCTGTCAAGTGCAAGCTATCAGGCCTCTTCACACAGCCACTCCATTCCACGGGACATGATCTGACCCAAGTATCCCCATATCCTTCCGCGGACAAACATGCTACAAAGGGTCCCACAGGCTGCTCAAATGTACTTGGCTGCTGAACTGAAACGTCCCTCTTGTACATTTCCTGGCTAAGAGTGTGGAACGGAGATTCCCCAACGTCAGTATGCGGTGCCTCTTCTCGTAAAGCTGCCTCGGTACAACCCGGAAAATAAACGATGAGACCTCCCTGGCCCATGTGCCAAGTCTGGTTCCAGTTGTGTGCAGATATTCTGAGGGAGGGGGCTGAGGCTGAATGTACCCCAAATGTGATTTAGCGCATAGAATCATGCCAAAGGAAGTCAGTGGGAGGGCATCCACACCCGGGTGATGCAAAAGGGCACAGAACATTGAGATCCTCAGATGGCAGCAAGAGGCTAGCCCCTGATGGAAGCTTGAGCGCTCTGTGACTCTTCCCTGATGGGTATTTTCAAGGCTTGCACTCAGAAGCAGGAGGATGTAGCCGGGGGCTCCATCCCTGGCATCAGGAAGATTGTCCCAACAATAAGTGCATCTTGGCTGAAAGGGGTGAACGTTAGTCCCAGAGAAAGGGAAATTTCTTCCACTCTAGGACGTGGATGAAGTGACCACTTAAAATACTCCATAAGCCATGGAGTGAAATTAGTCATATGTCCACCATTCTCAAAATTAACCATATAAGGGACAACCTGTAACGGCAGAACGTCGCCTTCTCTTGTTGAGCTGAGAGGAGAGGGAGCCTCAGGTGTTGAGAACCCTTATCTTCATCCCTCCTCTTCCACTCCCTGAACTTCAAGATGGCTGTCTTTACATTCAGCACATTTTTCCTTTTCTTGACTTTTTAATCTTTTCAATTGTTTGAAATATTCACGAAGTATAGACAAGAGCAAAACTATGTGCTCACCACCCAGTATCAACAACTGACAATATTCTGGTATCTTCTTCCCAAATGTTGAGAGAAATAATACATCACAGCTATGGGTCTGAACACAAGAGCCTGTCCACGATCCTCCTCTGCTTATATCCCAAACCAGAGTTAACCACTTCCCTGAAACAGATGATCATTTCTAAGCACCTCTGAATAATTTTGCTACCTAAGTATATCTCGATACACAAATCACAGCATTATTTTGCCTCAACAAGGGATGTTTTCCAGATTTATCTATGTGGATCTATGTTGATCCAGGTAGCTTTCATTAATTTTAACTGATGTAGTCTACCATGTGACCATACTGCAAATCATTTATCTGTTCTACCAACTGCCATTTGTTTCCATTTTCTCATTATTCTTTTAAAAGTTGCAATAAATATTATTGCACAAGTCTCTTCATGTGAGTATGGGAGAGTTTCTCTAGAGCAGCAGTTGGCAAACTTTTCCCACATAGGGACAGACAATGAATATTTTAGGCTTTATACAAATCATCAAATCTGTTGCCACTACTAAATTCTGCCACTGCAGTCTGAAAGCAGTCACAGACAACACATAAACAAATAACCATGTTCCAATAAAACTTTATTTACAAAAACAGATGGGAGCCACTTTTGGCCACTGGCCCAAAGGCCACCATTGGCCAACCTCTACTCTAGAGGTTTGTTACTCAAAGTGTGGGCATGTGGGCCACCACCAGCAGCAGCAGCAGCAGCAGCTGGGAATTTGGTAAAAATGGAAAATCTTACATCCCCCTAAATCAACATCTGCATTCTAACAAGCTCTTTAGGTGATGTGTGTGCAAAAAAAAAAAAAAAAAATATTTGAGAAGAATGGCTTTAGAGGATTTCCTTATAATTTAGTGCATATAAATCCTTCAGTGTATTCTTTCATGTTTCCCCAAAGTGATGGTACTAACTCATATTTCTAGGATCACTAAACAGGTGAACTTCATGCCCCGTATCCCCATATCAGATATTATTTCATGTGTGATGGATGTTATCTCCTTAAGGTTTTAAGGTGTATTTCCCTGATTACTACTCAGGTTGTGTATCATATACAGTGTGTGTGTGTGTGTGTGTGTGTGTGTGTGTGTGTGTGTGTGTTTAGATAGATTGATAGATATGTAAAGTATATATCTGTATCTATAGATAAATAGATCTGTAAAGTGTGTGTGTGTGTGTGTGTGTGTGTGTGTGTGTACACACACACACACACACTTATTGGTCATATATATATATATATATACACACACACACACACACACACACATATATATATATATAAGTTGTTGGTCTTTTGATTTGTAGGAGTTTGTTTATTCTGTCTACAAATTCTCTGTTGGATACATGGGTTGGAATTATATTCCTCTAGTCTATGGTTTGTCTTTTAACTTAGTATATGGCATCTTATATAGATTTGTTTTTAAATTCATTGGTCAAATGGATTAATCTTTCACTTTACGATATTTATAATCTGTATCTTAAGATTTTCCCTCCTCAAAGTCAAATTATATCATCTTTGCTTTTATATTTAACAATCTACCCTAGAGAAGAACTGCAAATAATTGATGTAGAGACTCCTCACTGAAGGAGGTAGAGCTTCAGTCCCCACTCTGAGTATGTGCTTTGCTTATTAGGTTAATTTCAAAGAAAATGGTAAAGGGGAAAAGTAACTTTATAGTGGAGAGGGCACCTGGGTGGCTCAGTCAGTTAAGTGTCTGACTTTGACTCAGGTCATAATCTCATGGTTCAGGAGTTCAAGCCCCGCATGGGGCTCTCTGCTGTCAGTACAGAGCCCACTTCAGATCCTGTCTCCCCTTCCCTCTCTGCCCCTAACCACCCCTTTCATGTGTGTGTGTGTGAGCGTGCGCACACACACTCTCTCTCTCTCAAAAGTAAACATTAAAAGAAAAAACTTTACAGTGGAGAATCTTGGCAAACAGTGCCTCAGCCAGGTGATTGAAGTGAGCCTCATCAGTGACATGTGATCACTGTGATGTGATGTGATGTGATGTGATGTGATGTGATGTGATGAAAATGGCACTTACCTCTGTGATCTTTCTTCCTAAAACCCATACCCCAATTGACAAGTCTAAATTGGAAGACATTCTGCATAGAATCTGACCAGTGCTCCTCAAAACTGTCAAGGTAATCAAGGACAAGGAAAGTCTGAGAAACTGTCACAGATCGGAAGAGGCAAAGAAAACATGATAACTGAATATAATGTGGTATTCTGGAGGGGATCATGGAGCAGAAAAAAAAAATGGGGAAAAACCAGTGAATCAGAGTAAAGTACTGAGTTTAGTTACCAGCAATGTACTGATTCTGGTTTCTTAGTTGTGACAAATGTATCATGGCAATACAGGATGATTACAACAGGGGAAGCTGTATAAGGGAGTTCTCTGTACTATCATTACAATTCTCTGTATATCTAACTATTAAAAAAAAAAACCTTTTGAAACAAACAGTTCTACTTTTAAACTTCAACCAGAATTTACAACTTATTTTGTGACTGATATGAGGTGATAATTTAACTTTATTTTTCCCCTTGTGGTTTTACATTATCGTTCTTCCCTTTCATACTGATTTGCAGTGACATATCAAAAATACACACTTATCCACACATCTATCTGTCTAGATTTATGTAACTACATACATAGGTGTATGTATGTATGTTTTCTAAGTACTTAAAAAAATATTATACTTTGGCCTGTTTGTCTCTGCTATCTTAATTACTGTAACTTTATAATGTCCTTTTGTCTACTGTAACAAATCTCCTCAATCTTTACCTTCTTTTTTAAAAAAATACCCTAGGTATGGTCTTTAATTCTTTCATATGAATTACAGAATAAGCTTATCAAGGAAGTGTCTTCAAAAACCCTGCAGGGATTTTTTACTGTATTTAACTTACAGAGTTGAGGGTGAATCAACAACTTTATTATATCAGTTCTTCCTACTCATGATGAAGATATATGCTCCATTTACTATTCTTCTATTATTAATAATGTTTTATATTTTTCCATAAAATCTTGCATATCTTTGTGAGACTTATACTTTTTCAAAGCTTCATTTTTTTAGTTTTATTCCATTTTTGCTACTGTAAATGAGATTTGTTTTCACATAAATTTTCTAATGGTGTTTAGGGAATATGTTGATTTTTGTTTATTGATCTTGTATTTGGAATTCTGCTGAACTCTCCAGTTAGTTCTACAGTTTTCTGATGTTCTCTGTAGGGTGATCATAGCATTCATGATTAGGAGAGTCACCAGTCTTTCTAAGTCCTGTATTTCTTTTCTTGCCTTATTGCATTGGCTATGATCACGAGAATATTGCTGAATAAAGGTCATGATAACCAGCATCCTTATCATTAGATTTGTTTCCATGTGTTTCATGCTTTTCGATTGCAGTTCATTTTAAGTAGGATTTTTTTTCCTTTTCCTTTTTCATTCACTCATCACTGTCCAATGTTGTTGTTTTTGTTGTTGTTATTGCTGTTCTTACTATTGCTTCCACTTGGGCCCTTACAACATCAATTTTGAACTAGTCTTATGATGATGGCTTGGGGCCCCTACACAGTAGCACTAGGGATATAGCAGAACAGTCTTCAGATACTTGGGTAGCTTAACTTAGTTCATCATCTCAAAGGCTGTATCTTTATCCTCTCTCCCCCACTTCTTAGGCTCAGAGATTCCTATTTCCTGTGCTCACAGACAGGAAGTGACAACATTATTTTTTCAGACTCTTTTCATCAGTGTGAAAGTTTGTCCTCAGCCCATGACTCCAAGCAGTAAATCTAATCCCCTAACAATTTGGAGCACCATAGTTCTGCAGATCCTTTCAGAGCTATATTCCCATACCTACTTTCTGCCTCTAGACTTAAAAGCCCAGCATGAGGATGGATGTAGCTCTGCTCATCATCTTTTATTTCTGTACTATTTCTGGTCTACCAGGTTATTTATCTTGTTTAGGGGAAGAGGCTAGCTATGTCTTTTTAAGTTTTTATGTCACTGTTTTATGTTTCGAGCAAGGGAGATGCACTAAGCCATGAACTCATTACACCATCTTGATCAGAACCCAATTATTTTTCTTCCTTTCCACATTAGAGAAAACACGTATTTTCCTTGTTTCCAAAGCCAACCATTTATATGATGCCTTCAATCCTATCTCCGACTTCCTTCTTCAGGTATTTCCTACCCCTGGCATCTTCCTTCTCTCCTGTTCTATTCCCCTTTCTGCAGAAATCTACATATGGTCACCTCTATCTTTTGGTATGTACACACCTATCAAACCCAGCCTCACACTCCCAGACTCACAACCAAGTAAATGATGGAGCACTGTCCTCCACTTTACCATACATACCATTTACTGTCATTCCATATCCTTAGTTCTTTTGGGCACCAACATGTTGCATAATTTGATCCCAACTATAACCCCCACTGCCACACAGATCACTCATGCTTAACTTTCCATAACCTAAGTTCTCTTCCCTCCAGAGAAACTACTCTCTTTGAAGATCACCAATGATTACTCCACAACCAGATTTTCTCCGTTCCTTTTTAGCTTGATCATTCCACACATGTGGCACCTTGACCACCCCATATCCCTTATGACATTTACATTTACAACACTGTGCCATTCTGGTCATCTTCCTACCTTCTATTCCCTCTCTTTCTGTTGGCTTCTCTTCCTCCACCTGTGCCTACTGTGGTTTCCTCATGCTCTAATCCCTGACTACTCAAAGTGTGGTTCTTATGGGGCACATGGGTGGCTCAGTTAGTTAAGTGACTGATTCTTGGTTTCGGCTGAGGTCATGATCTCGCAGTTTTGTGAGGTCAAGCCCTGTGTTGGGCTCTGCACTGGCAGCACAGAGCCTGCTTATAATTCTCTGTCTCCTTCTCTCTCTTCCCCTCCCCCACTCACATGGTCTCTGTCTCTCTCAAAATAACCGTTAAAAAAAAAAAAAAAGTGTGGTTCTTAGACCAGCAATAGCAGCATCACCTGAGAGTTTGCTAGAAATGAAGAATCTCAGGCTCTGTTCCAAACCTGAGTCAGAATCCGCACTTAACTTCTCTGCCATGTTGAAACCCAGGAAGGATGCATGTGCAACATCTCTCCCTATTTTCCCACCTGACAGAGCAGAGTTTTAGAGAATAGAAAAGTTGTTTTTTAGAACCGTGTGATATGACGCGTGTGTATGTGAATCTGTATAACAATATGCCACATTATTTTGAGGTTCTACAATAGTATCTTGGCATTTGCGAGGCATTTCTTCTTCCAAAAACTTTAAATAATGATTATGTTAGCCTCAAAATATCTTGGTGAGGTAAGGAAAGAAAAAAAGTTATCATCTTAGCATCAGTGCCTCCTACCCCTGACTTGACTATGTGGCCCTCCCAGAACCAAGGTCTTCAACTCTGTCTGGTACCCCAAGGTGCTTGACTTTCCTCAGGGTCGTGACCATATTGTTTAAGATCCAATGAGCAAAAAGCAAATGCCAGAGTCTAGCAGGAAATGTAATCAACAAAGTCCAAATCCCTGGGCGGTATCAATTTTAAGAAGATTATTTTAGAGTAGGGTATGGCTAATAGGATCAGAGGGCTGGCGGATTCTAAATTTACAGCCCTATTAAATAACATAAACTTGTGAGTTGTTTTTCTGGCTCTGAATTTCTATGATTAGGGAAGATAAAGAAGATATTAAAGATGATAATGGAGGAGAAGATGAAAAGAAGTCAGAAAAGGGCTCCACCATACATCTGTATAAAGCAACAGTTCTTAACCTATCTTGGGGCCCTCTTTAATTTCTTTAATCAAAACATGCAGACACAGAGACATCCAAGAAAGACTCATGCATTTTGGGCAGTGGAGGTATCACAATCTCCCTAAATACCCTAATTAACAGTGGCAGACACATGTTACACAGATCACAAAGCATCAGAACTTTGCAATGACAGACAACTGTGACAGACACCAGCAAAGAAAAACACAAATCCCTGCTTCCACTGTGCTCCAAATCTCTAAATTGCTGACCCATGCTGAGGATCACCTATGCCCATGGGAAACCGTTCAGAACTGGAAAAAGGAAGTGGGAATACCAATAGAAATAAAACATAATAGAGGTGCCTGGGTGGCTCAGTCAGTTAAGCGTCTGACTTTGGCTCAGGTCATGATCTCTTGGTTTGTGGGTTCGAGCCCCGTATCAGGCTCTCTGCTGACAGCTCAGAGCCTGGAGCCTGCTTCAGATTCTGTGTCTCCCTGTCTCTCTCTGCCCCTCCCCTGCTTGCGCTCTGACTTTCTCTCTCAAAAATAAATAAAATATTTTTTTAAAAAAGAAGGAAGACATAATTATTGCTCTAGACTAGAAGCTTAAAATCCAGTGCCAAATATGTAAGGGATACATCTTCTTAGGCTTACCTAGCACTAATTTTCCAAATATCTGAGTATCGATCTTCCAGGAGTCAAAAAACAAAGGGGTGGGGGGGAAGTTTACAGTCAACCAGACTCCTAAAACAAATGATTAGATACAGGATATACTCTAGTGAGTGTCAAGAGACAGGTGCCCACCCACAGCTGAGGAGTTCAGTGAAGGAGTGATCACATGTGAAGGGAAAAGAGGTGGTAGAGATGGTCCCTAGGCAGAAATACGTAGTGGTGGGGGTGGCATTCCAAACGGTGGGAGCAGCTTAAGAAAAGTACAGCAAGTGGGAGATTATTATGGGTTTATCTGCGCCCCCCCCCCCAAAAAAAAATATATAACCCTAGCACTTGAGAAAGTGACCTTATTTGGAAACAGAGTCTTTCAAGATGGTCAAGCTAAGAAGGTAAGGTCGTAACAGCAGGCCCTAATCCAATATGACTGTGCCCTTATAAAAATGAGAAATTTGGAACACAGGTAGACATCCACACCCACCCACATCCCCCCCCCCCCCCCCCCCCCCCCATGTGAACAGGAAAGCAGAGACTGGGCTGACGTGTCTACAAGTAATGCCCAAGAGTGTCAGCAAAGTACCTGAAGCCAGGAAAGAGGCAAGGAGCAGATCTTTCCCTAGCGTCTTCAGAGGGAGCCTGGCCCCAGCAACACCTTGGCCTTGGATTTCTGGCCCATGAGACAGTAAATGTTGTTCTAAGCTATCCGGTTAGTGGAACTGTGTTATATAAGCCTTAGCAAACTGAGACAGGGATGTCCTTCCAGAAAAGCACAGAGTATGATTCAGCTGGAACATAAAGCAGGAGTAAAGGAGAGATGGGCACAAGATCAGCAGGGGCAGTGGGAAACTAGTACTGGGGACAACGTGTGAGTCACCTCCCCAAAATGGGACTTCAATCAAGTGATGGTGGTAGAGCCGCATGGTAGAGAGAATGGAGAAGCAGGGACTGCTGTGAACTGATGACAGATAGCTGAGGACAGATGGATGGATAAATGAAGACAGACAGATGATGGATCAATAGATACAGCACGGGTGGATTCAGGGATAAGAGATTTAGAGTAAATGATGGATCAGCTAATGACAATGGCCCCTCTACTTAATGTTAAAAATCAATTTCCAAGTGTGGAATTCTGTTTCCCAGTTTCAAAACAAGGTCATGTAGTTTTGGGAGAACAAATCTCCTGTAAAGTCATGGGAATTAGATACCTGGGGATAGCAGTATTCTAGGGAGCCCGGGGAGCCCCTGATCAGGCAGCCATGCTTGGCCTGTACTCGCCAGCTCAGTGTGACAGGGGCGTGGAGTGCCCCCACCCTTGGGACCTCAACCCTAGTGAAAGCCCTCCAGCCTTGGCTGAAACAGAAAGGACCTCCGGTCATAAAAGCAGTGCTAGGAGAGCAACGGGGCATTCCTAGAGGTTAACTACAGCGGGAGACTCAACCTCCTTGGAGCAGGTCGCATTTTTCAGTGAGGCTTGAAGGAGAAATAAGAATTCCAGGTGAGAAAATAGGAAGGAAAGTTACTCCCAGCAGAAAGAACCATGTGAGTGATGGTCTTCGCGATGGTCTTCGACAAAATACATCTGAGGAAGTGCAAAGGGTTCTCCTCAGGAAATAAATGGAGACGATTAGCATGGGGCAGATCTTGAAGGAACTTCAGGATCTTGGGTGATGGGTGAGTCTTGAAGGATTTGAAAGAAAGGATGGCCTGAGAGCAGATAAAGGTGAACGGAAAAGAGAGATATGTGGCGGTGGTCGGCAGGATAGGGCAGAGGCCAGCAAGCTTTTTCTGTCAAGGGCCAGATAGTAAATATTTCTGGCTTTACGGGTCTCTGTTGTAACTACTCAACTCTGCCGTTGAGTGAAAGCAGCCACAGACGACTGGTAATGAATGAGTGTGGCTGCGTTCCCATAAATTTTATTTATGGACACTGAAATTTGAATTTCATATCATTTTCATGTGTTACGAAAGATGATTCTTCTTTGGTATTTTTCCAACCATTTAAAAATATAAAAAACTTTCTTAGCTCTTATGCTGTACAAAAACAGGTGGTGGCCTAGATTGGGCCTGCACGCTGTATATAGTGTGTGGACCTCTGGGTTATAGGGTGACCCGTAACAGGCTGGATGCTGGTAAATCAGGGGTCTGGGCAGTGTCCAGTCTCTCCAGTGTGCCTGATGATATAGGGACAGTAGCAGCACTGGGGACACCTGCAAAGAAGCAGACCCGGGAGGGCAAGAGATCTATCAGCACACACCCACGAGACCATGCCTGCAACCCTTAAAGACAGTGTGGCAACACTGAGAAGAGGAACTAGAAACCTTATGCCCTTGACTTTCCCTCATCAGACCCGAGGCAAGACACCTGCCATTAAATGATGCTCTTCAAGCCATTGCATTGCAGCACACAGAGTCATTCTCCGCTCCGAGCACTGTAGTGGAATTCATTCACAGCAGACCTGCTTTAGGTTTGATAAGATCAGTAAAAGAACAGAGACTAACACTGAGGCAACTTATTTCAGAGACTTTTGTGTATGTGGATGAATTCTTTGGGGGATTTTTGTGTGTCTATTATCCACCCCGCCTCCAGGCGCACTGGCTGCCTTAGGAGGCAGGACATGTCATTTCTATGCTCTAAACTATTATCACAGTCAACTCATTCGATGCTTTAGTGGCCCTGCTTCCTGTGCTTCAAATGAGGATGGGAGTAACTTTCGTGGTGGAGGAGCAAAGAGTAAAATACACCTGCCGTGAACGGTTAACACGGCAACACAGGAAAGGAGAATAAGCCCATCCTAAGTGTCACTTCTACTTCTGTGGTCAAGTTGTGGATCACACACAAGTGATATCAGCCCCCTTAGCTCGGTCTTTCCACTGTGTAATGGGGGTAATTAGAACGGCGGTAACCAAGGGGTTACAGATATGTATGTGAAGTGCACAGCTCAGTGCCCGGCCACAATCAGCATGAATGAGATGCTAATTGCAAATGTGACCCATAGGCCATGTGCAATGACACAGCCATGCATGCCCTAAGAACAGAGAAATGGCAAGGAGACACCTACTTTGAACTATCTCTATTATATAGAGTCCCCTAAAACTACAAATCCTTTAAAATCTCCAGGCAGTGATAGTGTAATTACAGCTCTATTCTTACCATCCTGTGTGACCCTTCTCAGGTTTATTAACCCACTAAGTCGACAAGCTCTGGAAGGTATTCCACCTGCAAATATACACCCAGACACCCAGATAGTTAAGAGGCACAATTTTTACATGAATGCTTTTGGGCATATCACATGCTCTCAATTCCAAAAACACACCCCTCCCTGTTGTCATAATAGACTGCCCCACGTTATGTAACCGTCAGGGCCCCCAAAGCATGTGAGTGTGTGAACTGGTATCAGACTGTGCAAACAATGTTTTTACCCACTGCAATGACCTTACTCTTCTTCAAGTATCAAGTATGACCAAGTCTTACCTTTTTACAGTACTTTTTGATGGGTACATGTTCTTTAATGTCCAAGGGAAATACAGGAAATTGGGGTACCTTTCCTGCATAAGACACCTGGGGTCATGGTTTCTCCAGAGATGTGCGTTAAGTATTTAGGTAAAACTGTATTCCTTCTGGACACTTGTAGAGACCCCAAAGCTCACATCATCCCCGTGCAATCTGTGAGAGTGGCAATAAAATGAAAACTAGATGGTCCGGCCCTGCAGGAGACGGAAGGGTCACTGTCACTCTAAGCTTTGATTTTTCGGCCCGTAAAATGGACAAGAGACTTTTACACCTTCTAGCTCACCAGGCCATTCTGAGCTTTAAGCAGTATCATGTGGAAGTCTGCTCTGAAAGTTAAGAGTGAAGGATTTGGTAGCCTCAATGCTATTAAATTTGGGGCCCGACTGGCCCTGACTGTGCAAGGCTGTCCTCTGCATTGTTACGAGGTTCAGCAGCATCGACTCTACCCACTAGATATCAGTAGCATCCTCCACCCCTAGGACAACCCATTGTGTCTCCAGACATTCTCACAGGTCTGCTAGGGAGCCGAGTCACCCTGGTTGAGAACCACTGCCACAGTGTGTTCCACATCAGCAAGAGAGTTCACTAACAACTTGCACTTCAGAACCTGGGGCCTCAGGACCCTTACTGCCAACCAGACTTCCATCTTTAATCATAACATATTCTGATGCTCCCCGAAGCCCGTGGACTGTTAACAAGGGCTGAGACTGTCAGAGCTGTGGACCATGTGGCTGCCTGAGCTATGGGGCAATGGCTGTGCCAGCAGAGTATTACTACACGGGGGGACCCTGTGGGGTCCCACATGACACGGTGGGACCCAGGGTGGCAAACAAGCCATACTGAACTTCAGGAGTAAGTTTTCTACAATCTTGTGAGTCCATATTCAGATGCATTTTTTAACACATGTCAATGCACTGCCAACCACCCCTTATTAGACCATATTAAAGGGTTTTTAATCACTTTTAACCAGAGTCATTCCTAGATGTCCAGAAAGAGAAACCAGAGAAACTTCAATAACCATTATGCCGACCAAGAGCAATGCAGATTCCATCTGAGCAATCTCGCACTCAGCAATCATGCTAATTAAAGGCCCCCAGAAGAGTCAAGATAAAAATGTCAAATGAGATTTGTTCTGGACTTCAATGATTTACTGCCTCACATGATCAAGTTCCAATAAGCCTGGGAAGAAAAGCCTGGGCAGGGGTGGGGGTAGGATGGGAAGGACACTGCTGGCAAAAGCCAACCTGCAAGGCCCCAGATGGGACGTACTGGGGTGGCAGATGGCAATTCCATCCAGCCTCAACGACGGATTTCCCCAAAGCCACCCCCCCTCCTTTTGCAGGTATTGCCCGGGTCTCCCCGGAGTAAGGCAAGGCTCCCGTGGATGCTTCTTAAAGCTTTCCCTCTTCCACCCACCCACCCACCCACTTTGTGAAGTGGGTTTGAGCATTAAGCTTGCATCAAAGGATATTTTAACCAACACTCCCAAGAGGGGCACCATTGGATCTATTTTCAGGATGCTGGAGAGTGTAACTTCGCATCCCACACTTTGCTTTTTATGAGGTGCTGTGGGAGAAGCTTCTGTTAGCCCACAACATTTGGAAAAGTTATTCTTCCTCTGAACAACTGCCTGTAGCCTGTAATGTTTACCTCTGTGCTTTGGCCACTAGGATGGCAGGAGCCAAGTCTGCAAGCTCCCATGTAGCAGCACATACTTGGTAGTCAACTCCTGCCACTAGTTTTACGTCCTTACACTTATTCCCCGTTTCTAAACACTGTCATCCCCTTCATCCGTCTTGCTTCACTGCTCGCAGACACTTGTGCAAAACACCTCAAACACTTTTTGCAATGAGATGGGATATAAATGAATAACTAACATGTAAACGCCTTCTTTTTCTCTTATGTGAATTTCATTTCCTACGTACTGAGCCATGTATTTAGGAATACAGTGGGCTCCATCACACGAAGCTGCTGTGGGTGTGGGTTTGAAGTATGGCTGAGGACATTAGTAAGTTGGAAAAGTTTACCTCCAAGATGACCTATCTTTGAGCCTTGAGGTAGGCTCATGTAATTCTGAACTCAAATAAGGAAAATGGCATCGGGACAGGCAACAGTGGCTTCCTGGGAAATACAATGACCCTTACCAGAGATGGGGACAGGGGGAGGAGGAGGGAGAGGGAGAAGGGAACCTCCACATTGCATTATAATACAATTTAATAGAACTAGGTACTTTTTGACCATCTTCTGTGAGACTCTACTCAAAAATATTAATTGGAAGCTGATTTGATCACTTTCTGGCCCACAGAATAAGGGATTCTGACTTTTCAGAGCTCCAACTTCTTGGTGTTATGATGGTCGTATTCATATATATATATATATATATATATATATATATATATATATATATGCACTTTCTGTTGCTCCCAATGGGGTATGGAAGTCACAGAATTGAGGCACAGGCAAGAGTTAACAGGCAGCGGACAGGTACCAGTATATTCATACCATTGTTAAAATACTGAGGTATGGCCACACCAGTTGGCAACTAGCCATGTCCTTGAGTACCCAGACCCTCAACACTACTGAGTCAGCCCCTAGTCCCTCCTCTGAGAATCTCCATAATCTAGCACAACAAGCAAGATGCAGGTGTCTGTTCAAGTTGGGCAGGGTCCATGTAGGTTTGCTTTTTTTTTTTTTAATTTGTAAATTGATATGTAATTCACAAGCCATAAAATTTATTGTTTTAAAGTATACAATTCAGTAGTTTTTAGTACCTTCAGAAACTGTACAAGTATCACCCCTATGTAATTCCTGAACATTTTCATCACAAACAAAATCATGCATACCCATTAGCAGCCACTCCCCAGCCCTCCCACCTTCCTGCCCCCCACCCACCATTAACCTATTCTCTGTCACATGGATTTGCCTATTCTGGACAAATCCTATCAACGGAATCATGAAATATACAGCTTTTTGTGTCTGGCCTCTTTCACTTCACATAATGTTTTCAAGGTTCATCCATGTATCAGGACTGTGTGTTTGTATTACACATTTCCAACCCTCTTGAGAACACAACTAGAAGGGGAACTGGTGGGTCAGATGGCAACTCTGTGTTTAACGTCATGAGGAAATGACAAACTTTTCCAAAATGATTGCACCGTGTTTCTCCCTACCAGCAATATACAAAGGTTCCAGTTTCTCCACATCCTCACCACCACTTGTCATCATCCAACTTTTTGCTTACAGACATGGGTATGAAGTGATCCCTCGTTATGGTTTTGCATTTCCCTGATGGCTAATGATGTTGAGCCTCTTTTTACATTCTTATTAGCCATTTGTATATCTTTGGAAAAGTATCTATTTCAACCATTTGCCTATTTTTCAACTGGGTTACACGTCTTTTTGTTGAGTTATAAATGTTCTTTATATATCCTGGACACAATTCGCTTATTAGATACACGATTGCACATATTTACTCCCAATCTGAACACTGTTTTTGCATTGTCTTGATGGCATCCTTTGAAGCATAAAAAATTTCTACTGTGATTAAGTTCAGCACATGCATATTTTTCTTTTGTCTCTCATGCTTTTGGTGTCATATCTAAAAAGCCATTACCTCATCCAAGGCTACAGAGATTTTTACCTGTGTTATCTTCTAACAGCTTAGTAGTTTTAATTATTACATTTAGGTCTTGGTTCTATTTTAATTTCTGTATATGTTGTGTGGTAAGGGGTCCAACTTCATTCTTCCGCATGTGCATATGTAATTGTCCCAGCGCCATTTATTGAAAAGATTATCTATGTCTATTGAATGGTCTTGGAAACCTTGTTGAAAATCAACTGAACATATAGGTAAGGGTGTATTCCGGAGACTCTCAATTCTATTCCTCTGATGTATATGTCTATGCTTATGCCAAGTCCCACACTATCTCAATTACTATAGCTTTGTATCAAGTTTTGAAACTAAAAAGTTTAGATCCTCCAACTTTGTTCTTTTTTAAGATTGTTCAGCTGATTCTGGATCCTTTGTATTCTAAGGGATTTTTAAGATCAGCATGTCAATCTCTGCAAAATGCAGCCTGGTTTTTCACAGAGATCACGTTGAATCTGTAAGTCAATTTGGGAAGTATGGCCTTAACAATATCAAGTCTTCCAATCCATAAATGTGTACCAGTTGTTAAATTAAAACAATATTTGATAAACAAAGTTTATAAAGTATAAATATTTATGCTTTGATAAAATAATGGCCCATGGGAGTTTGCGAACTTCTCATCACTGGAAGTATTCATGGAGAAGTATTCATGACAAGTCTTCATGAGAGGTATCTGTAGAGAAGACCATTGGTAACGTAAAAAGGATTTCCTCTCTCTGAAAAATACTGCTTCTTTCAAGGTAAAAATCTAAGAGCTGAGCTGTTTTGAATCTTCTCCACTCCTCAAGCAATCAAGCACTCAGGATCATAGAGGAGAACTGGACCACCATAAAATCTCAAAGGACGGACCTAAGTTCAATCAAAGATGGATAACGGGAGACCTTGTTCAAGACACTTCCACCAGCACCTGACTCTTCCTTCAAGGAAATGGTGAATCTGTTGATAGTGTTTATTTATGTAACTCAAACGTCAACCCTGCTGATTGAGGGTTCTAGGAATTACAAGAAGGACAGAGGACTTCTGTCCGAATCAATTTCCTCATCTACTAGTAACTACCAGTTGGAGAATCTTTGGAATCTCTGCTTTAATCCTTAAGATATTTGATCCTGGAGTAGCAAAGCAAAAGACATTTAGGTATACAATATCACTGTTAACCTCATGTTGAAATGGAGAGAAACAGTATTAAAAAACTAAGGCTCAACAGAAAACCTGAGATACCAGGTTAAAAAACAACTTCCTGGAAGCCCAGGGAAAATAAGACTCTTAAGAATCAAAATACCCAGAGGTCCTTAAAACCCAACAAAAAAAAGGAAAACAAGGATGGCTAATCAGGTGAATCTCAGCCTATTGTAACTAAGACACAGATATATTAAAAAACAAAAACAACAAGCAAACTCCCCAAACGAAGAGAAGAGAAAACACACCTGGGGAGATTAGTAAGCAATTCCAGATGAGGGTCTATTTAGTGAGTCCCAAAAACTCAACTGCCATTTTGCAAAACCCTCCAAGGCTAGAGAGAAGACTTTCAATCCATCAAAAGCAGCATGCCAGTATGTGAATCCTTAGTTCCACCCAATAATCACAGAGCAAAAGGTAGGCCTAGGGTTGAGAAGGTGACAAGGGAGATAAAAATTGTTGAATTATTTGACTAATTCTTTACTGAGGCAATCAAATGCTAGACACTCCCTTGTCTTTTGAAGCTGATAGATGGGAAGCACACAAAGAATGTTCTGGATATAGTTGACAGCTATGTGGAGATCAACTGGGAGGCCTAGAGGAAGCACCTCTGAGCTCTGAAGCAACACTATGAACTTAGAGACCTGCTAAAGAAACTATTCACATGCCTTTGTGGAGACCTAAGGCTACAGAGGTAAACTGTATGCCAGTGTGGTTCAGAGCTACCTAAAGAAAAATCTTAGCACATTCTGAGGGCTCACTACCTGACAGGCATTGTTCTGAGCACCTGCCAGGTTTTACTTCCTTTAAACCACGTAACTCCAAGATGCAAGTACCATATGGGCCTAATTTTACTGATGAGAGAACTGATGCACAGGACAGGTTAAGTAACTTCCCCAACGTGACACAGTTACTAGGAAGCACAGCTGAGATTTGAACCAGGCAAGATGCCTCTAGCAGCCACACACCTAACTACTACAACACTCTGTTCCTCCAAGAAGCCAGAGGACCATGTAACACATTTTCAGCCAGGGAACCACTCATTGCTTAAGCCAATATAACATATGGAGGAATAAACACTTTCTTCATAAAGAAAAGTCAAACCTGATGAAAATCCTCAAGGGAGTAAATAGGCACAAGGGTGTGGGGGACCAACTGCTAGGATATATTTGGATGCATTTTTTTTTTTGCACGAAGATTCTACCCAATGGCTATTTTTAAAAATGGAAGTCTCCATGGTAATTGAGGAGATAGATCATTGCGGATGGGACTCTGGTCAGAATCTCTTGGAAGTCCTTCCTCAGTCAAGAGCAGAATCACTTGCTTCAGGGCCACAAGAGAGACAGGACAAGGATCCTTCTTAGCCTATCTGGCTTTCTTGGGGTGCTTTTGTTTGCTGTGCCCCTGACTTGACTGTGGGCTCTACTTTATCTGTCTTGTCCCTCAGTTTATCTCTGTCATCCTCCACCTGGTCTGATGCCCTATACTTCACCCATCAGAAACTCCTTCACTCTTTACCTGCTCTCCACACCCTGAATGTTCCTCCTGGTATCCCTGATCTCCAAGAGGACTACACCAAAGTACCTCTGATTTTTAGATGATCCTAAGCTCTTCCACATAATATAATAGTTTTTTTTAAGGCATAAAGTACAGGAAGATCTCAAGAGGTTTTCTGCATGTGCCTTGGGCAACACGGGAGGATAGGAGTGGCCCAGAAAATGGACAGATAAACTTCCATGTGGGCAAGAAAAGGGAAGTGCTTTTCATCAATGGAAAATCCAAACTATGCAGCCTAGAAAAGAGACTTAGGACAGATAGAAAAGCATTCCTTGAGGATATGGTCTCAACATGCACCACTCTGGCCAAAAATACCAACACACTGCCAAGCATTATCAAAACAGCTATTGGAAAAAGAACACATTGTCCTACCCTTGTGCCAATTCAAGGCACATTTGCATGAAAAAGAGTGTGTTCGCTACTGCCTTCCACAGGGCAAGAAAGATACGAAAACACTAGGGAAGGCTGAGGAGAGAGCAAACGTTTATAACTTGGCAGGTGTGGAGAAAGAGAGTGACAAGTCAAACTTATCAAAGTTGTAGAACAAGGGGGGAAAGACTGACCCCAGTAAATGATGTTCTCACCAGCATTCAACTTCTCTTGATCAGTGCCAGCAGAAGGATAGAGTTTATCACAGCACTGGAGTATTTCATATGTGAAATGGCATGCCATTTAATCTTCCCAATGCCTGGAAAAATGCTATTTGTTATTCCCATATTATAGATGAAAAAAAAAATGTAGCCCAGTGAGGTTAAGATGTGGCAGGAGAGTTGGGATTTAAACCTGCATCTGTATAACTCCAAAAGTTTTCTCGTGCATCCTTTTCCCTCCGTGTACTCAGGGTTCCTTGCTCACTGGGATCCATCCAGTTAGGCACTATATTGGTCTTTCTGACCCATGCTCTCTGGACACACACTGGTACCACCAGAGAGCCCTAAGGAGAGGCCAGCATGTTGCCCTGAGAAGGAACCAGGTACCTAAATGAGCTTAAACTGAAGGTCAGTCAAGATGCCCGATGGTGGCCCCACATGAGCCCATGAAGTAATGTCACCGCCTGGGATACTTGTGTTAAGATGAAAGTCTTTTGGGGACAGGTTTCCCTTGCCAATCAGTGACTCTGACAATGGATCTGGCAACAGGCCTATCTCTAAAGCCTAGAGTTTATCTGCCCTAAAGTCACAATGGTCTTCACGGGCTACTTCACAAAACCAAGTTTACCCTCCGTGTGGGCTTTCCTACCACAATCTGTGGGAACCCCCTTCCTTTATCTATAAAACATTTAGGATCCCCCCCCCCCCGCCTGAAGAAAATAGACAACCTCAATCCCAGTTAACATTTTAACTCTGAAGGGGCCTCTGGTATTCACCAAACCCTAGAAAAACTGACGTCTGCATATCCCACAGCCTAACAGACAGAAAATCAGAAAAAGATACTGGTGGGGAATGTCCCCCTCCCCTTACTTACATGATCTGGGGACCCCAGTTCCCCCTCGACAACCACATCATCTCCGTAACACTCCATTCCCTCCCATCCAAGATTTTGACTCCTGAACGTTATGAACAGCCTATTAGAGACAGGGTGCACATTTGAAGGGACCTTTCTTCAAATAAATATGGTAAATCCAAGGATACCCGGAGCACAGCAAGTCTGTCCAAAAGGACCCCTTGTCCGTGAATATCCTGACGTGTCCTGGGCTGTAATAGGAGGCATTTCCCAAACTCTTTGACAGAGGAACCCTTTTTTCAAGAGTTTCTCATAGGACCAGCGAACTTCAGAACACATGCAATTTGCAGCATTCATAATTGTGAAAATAGCCCCTGACTTTAAAAAAGAAAATTAAAATGCTCGTTACCAAATCCAGCAGGCGGTAGGGTGGGCGACTGAACAAGCGTATTTCGGTCATCTTTCCCCCTCCCCGATTTTTTTCCGTAACTTCTTAGAATTATTCTAGGCTTTTCTCTCCTTCTCTCCCACTCCCTCCATGAGAGTGTGACTCTGGAGAGGGATTTAAATTACACGGGGATGAATCTTCTGCAGCTCTTACTATCCTACAGGTCTCAGGTGTCTTCACGGCAAAGTGCCCTTCACATTAGCGACTGCTCGGGGCACACCTGACGCGAGGCTCTGCCCTACCAGGAGCCAGTGGAAAATGGATTGACGAGGACTGTCATGCGCACAGCCACGGATCCCAAGAAAGGGGACTGCTTGCAGCAGGTGGCGGCCTCAGCAGAGGCAGTTCTGTCTGGGGACCGCAGCCCTCCGCACGCACACAGTGCACATGGCTTCGGGCAAACGTTAAGGGATGAACCGAGAAGCCCTAACCCCCTGGGATGGCCTGGATCTGGCGCCGAAAGAGGCAGTGAGCCTCTCTTTGATGTGGAAAATGGGCCAGGACATCTGCGGCTCTGACACTGGGATTTCTGGGAAAATGCACATGCGCACACATGCAGACAGAGACTCGCACACGCACAGCCCATGACCGTCGCCGATGACGCGGATTCCGAACGCGGCACTGGCCTCAGAGACTTGAAGGTGACACCGCGGGCAATTTCCACACTCCCTTCCTCGTGCCTGGAAAAGGAGGCTCGTCTCATAAAAGTGCTCAACTGAGAGGCACGGTGGAGAGACTGCCAACAAGCACATGGGCCATCTCAACTGGTGCCACCTGAGAAGAAATGGAAGGCTGTGCGAAGGTTTCGTGTGGAAACTGGGGAGACACGGCCAGAGGCCTCCAGAACGGGGAGGTGCACGACCAAGGGCATTGCTGTACAAGCACACACGTACACTGTGGCCACGACAAGTGTGACGGCTTGTGTAACGCTCGTAACAACTCTCTCACGTGGTCATCTTAGTGTCCCCACTTCACAGACAAGGAGAAAAGTGAAAGTGGATTATCTAAGACACACAATTGGTAGTTGGCAGAGCAGGACCCTGGGTCTGCCTGGTGTCAAAGCCAGTGTCCTGCCTGCCACATGGCCCTGTTTGCTGAATGGCTCCAGACAGAACAGTGAGGTCCAGGGAAAGGGTCCCCAGAAGGCAGGCTCCTGAGTCAAGACAGGGTCACTTTCCCACAGTCAGAACTGCCTGAGTGGACTGGGCCACCTAGAAAGAGGAGCTTCTGATACCCTAGAAGAAGGAACTGAGATTGGATGACAGCTAAAAGGGACACAAAGGAGACACGTGCACAGAAGGATCTCTCATGCCACCTTCAATCCTGAGACTTTCTAATGCAGACTTTGTTCAAACGGAAGACAAGACTTGCATTCAGAAGACCTGTTTTATCTCCTGCCCTCGGCCTGTTTCCAGGTATGTGAAATTCTTCTATTAAAGATGTGCTTATTGGAATCAACGCAAGGACTGTGGGGCACAGTCTGAAGACCTGAGTTCCAGGTCTCTCTTCCACACACAAACCAGCTGTGTGTCTTGGGCAAGCTGCTTGACCTCTCTAAGCCTCAGTGACCTCCTCTGCAAACTGGGAAGAATCAGACACACGAGGCTCCTTCTGCCCTGTGATTCTGCCATTTCCAGGAGCTCTTGGTTACCAGGTAAACATCACTTCACAACTATAGCTTCTCAGCATCCTGGGCAGGAATGCATGGCAGCATCCATTTGCCATGGAACATTCTACTAGGATGACTTGGCCACATCCCCGTAGAGTCGCAGAGATCCAACAGAACCAAAATATTCACATACACTAGAAAAAAAGAGGTTCCTTTTTGGAAGGAAATGTCCCCAAAAAGGAAGATGCCAAAATTCATCTGAGTTGGGCCTATCTAAGAAAAAGAGCAGGGTCCTGAGACTAACCAAGAGGAAATAATATACTTGCAGAACCAGAGAGAGGAACACAAGTGGTTCTCAAGGAACATCCACACATTGGATGTTGGGAGGGAAATGTAAATGCAAACAGAAGGGAGGGTACCCGGTTCTAACTCGACCAAGGCCACCCACAACACGGTATCTCTCAGGACAAGGGTCTTAACCACACAGGGCTTCAGTCTCCCCATCTGTAAAGCAACAAGACTGGACGAGATCAGTAGCTGCATGTGCATCAGATCCCCCGAGAGAAACCGGCAGGCCCACTCCAGGACCACAAACCAGGATTCCGGGGTGGGGGGTCCAGGACCCAGTGGTGTCTAAAAGCTCCCGTGTGATTCCAATGCAGACCACGGAGGACACACGTTTGGTATCCACAGGACCAGTGGCCTTCAAGCACTTGGCCATTTAAACTTTTCTGACGCCAGCAAGTGAGTCTATTTTCCCGTGCTCGACCCCAGTCTCCCGGCAATCAAGATTCTTGGTGGCAGCGGAGTTGCAGTGAAGAGTAACCAGGGCTCTGCCCCCAGCAATTTTTCATATTAAACAGATGCTACAGTATCTTTGATCCATGCTCCATTATTCATAAAGTCATATCTGTTCCTGAAATATTATCTTGACCGCTACCGGGAAGTGGAATAAATAAGATCCACCTCCGTGACCATCACCTCTCTGTGCCACTCCTGCCGGCAGATCCCCTCTCCGCCAGCAGCAACACATACACCCCAGACGTACAGACCAGCCTCGCTCGTGTAACCGGAGAAGAGACAAATTAAGACTGAAGGAGAGGGATGCCAGTGCTCAGCTACGGGAGAACACAGTCCTGGCTTTCTTCTCCGTCTTCTTCTCTGTCTGCCTCGCAGGGCCCTCTGGTTGAGGGACAGAGGTTAGTCTAGTGAGAAGAGAGTTGTCACTGCCCATAGATTTGTGGCTTTATAGCTAAAGACGTGTGGGAGAAACCTCAGCTTTGGTGACATGTTCAAGGAGTTTAATTCTCCATGTGGTTAAAAATATGAGGGCACCTCTGATGAGGAGGAGGAGGATGATGATGATGATGGTATTAACTACCATTCAATTTACGGTATTAATACTACATGCTGAGCACTTTGCACACATTTCCTTTTTTTTTTTTTTTTTTTAAGATTTATTTATTTTTGAGAGTGCAAGAGGGGAAGGGGCAGAGAGTAAAGAGGGACCGAAGATCCTAAGCTGGCTCTGCGTGGACAGCAGCGAGCCCGATACAAGGCTCAAAATTCATGAACCGTGAGATCATGACCTGAGCCAAAGTCACTCAACTGAACTAGCCATCCGAGTGCCCCTCCTTTATTCTTTATTTCTTTTTTCTTTTTTTACATTTATTTATTTTTGAGAGACAGAGAGAAACAGAGCACAAGTAGGGGAGGGGCAGAGAGAGAAGGAGACACAGAATCCGAAGCAGGATCCAGGCTCCGAGCTGTCAGCACAGAGACCGATGCGGGGCTCGAACTCACGAACTGCGAGACCATGACCTGAGCCGAAGTCTGACGCTAAACCGACTGAGCCACCCAGGCGCCACTATTCTTTATTTTTAAAAAATACTGTAACTGAACATACATATAACCACACACCCAATAATTTTAATCATAAGTACATCTCCAACAGAAATATATACATGTGTCTGTGTGTGTGTGTATGTATATATATATATATATATATATATATATATATTCACCAAAAGATACACTTTACCATCTTAGTGCCCACAGCAACATTATTTTGGATAGCCGAAAGAAGGAAGGAAGGAAGGAAGGAAGGAAGGAAGGAAGGAAGGAAGGAAGGAAGGAA
>NW_024412416.1:7553341-7651902 GCF_014898765.1 Herpailurus yagouaroundi | reverse complement strand
GAAGGAAGGAAGGAAGGAAGGAAGGAAGGAAGGAAGGAAGGAAGGAAAGACAGACTCAGATGTCAACTGACAGTAAGATGTATAAAGGAACTGTGATATATTCATACAATGTGATACAACACAGCCATGAGAATTGCAAGGCAATGTGGCCATCTTGTCCATTTTTCTCCATCACTTCATTGCTGTCTGGCCTGTTTCCCCACTACCAGTCACTTCTTGATCCTTGTAATCAATCTCATTCTCCTGCTCTGCTCCAGACTTCCAGGACCCAGCGCCTGATCTCTGTCTACTCCTTCCATCTCCAACACCACCCTCCCTCTGCAAACTCTCCCCACCTTTGCATGCGGGAGCCCTCTGCAACAGCCTGCCCAGTCTCCATTTTACTCCTCTTCCCCTTCCTAATGCTTGGCCTGGCTCACGGCACTGGTTTAGAACTCTGTTCCTCTGTACGCCCTCTCGTTCTGTATCACTTCATTCCCAAGGCTCCAACCACCACCTCAATGATGACTGAAGATATGAATATCCTGGGGAAAGGAGAAAAATTGATGTGAAGTAAATTGGTAGTTCTTTCTTCAAGCTTTTTAATATTTTTTTCCTGAAGTAGAAGGAAAGGTTGAGAAGAATTAAAAACCATCCTTTTTTATTGTAAATGATGAATCACATGAAGATATTCACATATTGCTAACAGGTTCTATTCCTAAAAGCAATTTAATAAGCGTATTGAACAAAGAGAATTTTATTTTAAAAGATATACAGCTGACTTTTGTCTACTAAAGTTCCGACAAATAGAAATTGTAAATGTAAGAGCAAAAAAAAAAAAAAAAGTATTTTTTTTACCTCCAGTGCTGCTGAATTTACACACACACACACACACACACACACACACACACACACACACCCCAATGGGTTCATAGCAGTTATGTGAATCTGGCTCTCTAATTTTCAGTTCAAAGCTCTTGCCATCACACAACACTGCCACCCTTACACTACCCAAGAAGGGGGAAAAGTCCATCTTTTTTGACAAATGTTCTTTTTGTTCCTTTTTGGTCTACAGATTGTTGGGGAATATTCCTGTCCTCCAATATTAGCTTGAAATGGTTTGGGATGAACAAGCATGGCACACAGGCCATAATAACCTGTCTCCTGCCACATACCTTATATCCCACTCATCCAGAACACAGCTCTATACCTTTGCATATGCTGTTCCCCAGCCTGCTTGGCCTCTCAATTCCTGCTGCCTATAATCCCTACTTGTTGGTAAGCATTCACTACCAAAAAACCCAGTCTCTAGCTTGCTTTTAAAAAATCAAAATAGAGAAGAATTTGAGAAATTTTAGCTGGGAACTAATTAGAATGTGGCTGTACTCAAAATTCTAAGGATATACAAGATGCGTACATTTCCATATTGAATAGGAAGAGGTTACATGTATCTAAATTGAATACATTAAGGGACATTTGCTGTATTCATTTATTTTCAGAACCTTTGAAAACCAGAATTAAATTCTCGCTAATCTGGTATTTTCTGGCAGAATCACCTTCTCAACCTTAGCAATGAGGTGAAGCTTGGGGGTTGGTTGGATCACGGTGGGGGTCAACTCTGAGAAGGCAGGACTGAAGATACACAGGTCCTAGCTGCCTACACATAGGCTGGTCACTGAATGACGTCAGCAAATGTGCCACTGACTCCACGTGGGGAGACATTTCCCACCACACGTTACTTTCAGAGGGGAAAGTGTGACTTGCAAATGATGTCAAACCACATCTGCAGGGCCAAGTAAACACTGCCTGGATGGCCTCATAGGGCAGGAGTGTTTGCGGGACATTTAAAATTCCTTCTTCGGGGGCACCTGGGTGGCTCAGTCGGTTGCGAGTCTGACTCTTGATCTCAGCTCAGGTCATGATCTCGTGGTTCATGAGTTCAAGCCCCATGCTGGGCTCTGCACTGACAGCATGGAGCCTGCTTGGGATTCTCTGTTCCTCTTTCTCTGCGCCTCCCCCTCCCTGCTGGTGTATGCACGCACACGCACTCTCTCTCTCTCTCTCTCTCAAAATAAATAAACTTCACAAATAAAATAAAATAAAATTCCTTCTTCAGCGTAAGTGAGGCAGACTGTAAGGACGGTACTAACAGTCTGAGAGAATGCAGCCATTTCTCCCCAAAGGCAGGCAGCTGTTCCAAGTCCCTTGCACACATTCCTTCATGCAGTACACAGAAAGCCCTGACAAGGCAGGTCCTCCCGTTACTTCCACTTTACTAGGACACAGGGAGGCTCAGTGAGATCAGGCAGCAGCAAATCCAGGTTCCGGAGCCCAAGCCTACAGAGCTCTTCCCATGCCCAAGAGCCTCGGGGACCAGGAAGGACACGGCACACATCGTTCCTTGCAGAATTCCACACTCAGCTAGCTGACTCCCATCCTGCCATCTCGACATCACCCACAAACCCCCAAGATGATGGGCCCCTGGAGGGACAGGGATAACCCAATGCAGCCCTTTTGACGGGGCTGCTAGGACATGGAGTGTGGAGTACGGGAGGCATTTTCACACCGCTTGAAACAAAAACCTTTACGCCCGCCATCTTTATTCCCAAATAGCATGCAAAGCTGACATCTTGACCCCCTCCCCAGCCTCTCCCCACACCTTGCTCATACCCCATTTCTCACCCTCAAAATACTCTGACCCAACCTCTGACAAAATCCCCCATTTAGAGGAGCCAGGGACAGCACAGGAGTCACAGAGGGGGGAGGATGAGGGGTATAGATGAGGGCCTCTTGTTTATGTGATGACTGCCCCAAAAAAGCGTTTTTACATATTCATATCAAAGCAGCCACATCAAAACGACATATTTGTTCACTCAGCTGTCCTCAGAGAACCCAATATAGTATTTAGAGCTTAGTAGGTGCTCAATAAATGTTTACTGAATTAATAGCAAATTTTAAGTACCACCAACTATTGTCCTGAAACACAGCTCCACTTTTTCAAATATTTCAAACTGAGAGGGGAAAGGCGGGGGGGGCGGCTACCAGTGTCTTACACACTGTATCTCATTCTCTGGTATTTATCAGAATCACCTGGAGGGCTTATTAGAGCACAAAATCACTGAGCCTCACCCCCAGAGTTTTTGATTCAGTGGGTCTGGGGATGGGGCAATCTCAAGAATTTGCATTTCTAACAAGTTTCCAGGTGATGCTGATGACACTGGTTTGGGGACCACATCTGGAGAATCACAGTCTCACAAGAACGACGGTCTTCTGAAATTCCACTGAAAACATATAGTGGCAGGACGCTGAAAAATCACGAACACCACCTTCCTTCGGGTCAGGATTTAAGCAGGTAATGGAAGGTGTGGAATGCAAACACAGTGTCTCTACACCCAGTGTGCCATCAGCTAGTTTGCCGAGAAAATGCCTGAGATAAGGACCCACCCGCTGGCGACATAGTAACAGCCAGAAACAACGAAAAGAAAAACGTCAGTGTGCTGTTTGTCAACTGTATATCACGTGAAGTCACTTAGAAGTTGAGATGTGGAGGGGGCACCTGGGTGGCTCAGTCCGTTAAGCGTCTGACTCTTGGTTTCAGCTCAGGTCATGATCTTACGGCTCGTGGGTTCGAGCCCCACACTGGGCTCCACACTGACAGTGCGGAGCCTGCTCAGGATTCTCTCTCCCCCTCTCTCTGCCCTTCCCTTGCTCGACTTCTCTCTCTCTCTGTCTCTCTCTCTCTCAAAATACATAAATAAAAAAAAAGAAGCTGAGACGTGGAAACGAACTCCCTTTGTGAGCTAATGCATTCAGTAACATAGAAACTATGTGGGAATCAGGTAGACGTCTAGCCACAAACTTGCCTCCTTTTTAATGCCACTAGGAACGCAGAGAATCTTCAAAAAGACTCTGAGCCAAGTCCTTTTGCTGGAATAATTTTGGGTCCAAGATCTGAAGGTAAAACTATGAGCAAGGATCATACTGTAATTGCAATGGACTGGGTACAAAACCAGGGCCAGGGAAGACTTGATCTCGGGCTGCCATGGCAAAAAGACAGGTTCCCTCCGATGCTTCAGGAATGAATGCTTCCGGGATTCTGCCTTGCAGTACCTCTCCTGCAACATGGGAGCAGATTCCTCACGGGCACACGGTCTCTGATTGCTCTCCCTACCAGCTTCAGAGACTTTTCGTTTTGTTTTTTTTTTTGTTGTTTTTTTCAGAAGCAAAAGGCACTGGTCTATCTATGTTTAGAAACGCACACAACAAATCAAGAAATAAATTCATATATGGAAGGGCCCAAACGCTAGTCTCCAAATCCAGGCAAACTTCCATTTTTATAAGCCTCTGAAGACAATATAAATAAATCAGAAGTTGTCGAACCTGCTGGCAGCGATCGCTAAATCTCTCTCATTTTCTAAATCATTTCTTGTGCTCTTTCTAGAACGGGGGGCGGGGAGATGTCTTTCCGTGTCTGCTTGAAACTGTCCCTAAATTCAAAGAGAATCACCTACTTTGTTTTACCTTTTTTATTATAATGTCGATGGCGCCTTTACTTCTCAAGTCATTACCTGTTTCTGAGAAACTGATAACAATGTCAAGCGTGGTAAATAAAGACTGGAACTATTTAAATGCAAATTCTATGAATAAATTCATAACTGTTGCTTCAATAACCTACACCGTGTAACACTGGCACGGGATCTGCTCCCTCCACGCAAGGGGCTCTTCTCCAGTCCCCCGTGACCGCCCATCCCTGTCCCTCCAAAGCCTGTCTCCGCTTCCAGCTACTGCCACTGTGGCCTGGAAGGTCCTTACCTTCCATCTCCACCTACGCGCCCCTTGGCTTTAGAGAAAGCCCCAACCCTCTGACGCCCCTCACCCAAGCCTCTCCTCCCCTACTTTAAACGAGCTGGTGTTCTCTATGCACACACCCAGCCCTCTAGCTGCAGGGCTCCTGTGACATGCATCTCTGAGGCATGCTTCATGCCTGGATCACCAGGAACTATTAGGGGCCTCTCTCCCCAGCTGGAGTGTGGACTCCCTCACGTGGGGACGGTGCCAGCCACTCTGTTCCTCTCTCGGCCTCACTGCATCGACTCTGCAGCCAGTAGTTGCTCCATAATTAGGAGTTCTGTGTAAGACCCATCCTTTGTCCTCATTTTTTTCCTCCCGCACTGTGTTTACTCTGGAGTTGGCATTGTGATGGAGAACAAAGGAGTGCATTTTGATTGACTGATTGCCAGCTGTACATGGCACCGGTGTGAAAACAGCCCTGGCTGGACACACAGACACCAGCTGCATGATTTTTAATGATATGGAATAAAGGTCCATGGCACATTGCTAAATGAACAAATTCAGATTATAAAACCGAGTGCCAAATACGGTCTTGTCTTTGCATAATACAAGCTTATGTGTCGGCGTGTGAATGTCCGCGTGTGTTACGTGTTTGTCCGTGTATCTCTGCAAAGAAAAAAGATTGGAAGGCAGGGCACCAACACGTTCACGGCATTTATCACTGGGTGCATGCAGTATGTGGGGCAGTTCTTATTTTCTTCTCCGAACTTTTCCGGAACTCCTCCCAAAATATTTACAACGAGTATATACTACTTGGAAGGAAAAATAAATATCAGGCTTTACTTTATTATTATTTTTTTTTTCCTAAGAGGCATACAGAGGTGAACCAGAGCTGTGAGTCATACATGAGCATCAACAAAGGATCAATTGCTAACACGGAATCCTGCGGCATCTGGTCAAGACATGCAGGGACAAGCCATGGGCAATTCTGCTGAAGGGTCCGGAATTTAAATTTCCATCAGAACTGTCCCTGAGCATAGCACTACCCCTTCTTATGAACTCTCCCCTGGACCATTAAGAGTCGCAGCTATTTGGGTCACTTTGCTGAGACCAAAGGGGAGAAATGAGCTGACCTCCAGTTGGAGAGCTAAGCCACCCTCCATGCCAGCTCCCTCTGCAAATGGGCACAGTAGGGCACACCCGCTCCCAGGAGCCTCTCACTCAACGCCTCTGCCATCTACATTCCAACGATGTAAGATGACAGATACTTTTAATACAAGAGACCTGTCATTTATTTATTAGCTGGGGACAGGCACTGCAGCCGAGAAGGATGCATTATAAATCAACTCCTTTCTCAGCCATTAAAAATTAATACAGTTCATAATGTAGAACGTCAGTAATTTCTTTATTAGAGCAGAGTGTAATTTTTTTTTTTCTTTTCTTCCAGGTTTTGTTTTTACTTCCTCCCTTCCCTGAGGATACCATTTTTTCTAATGAGTGGCTGGGTATAAATTACCCCGGGGAAGGGTATAAGGAAACACAGTCTTTCAGATAGAGGTCAAAATGGAGGAGTAGCATTAGAAGCTCTCGAAAAAAGACCGCTGACCAATTTCCCCTCAGAAATACGGTCTTACTGTGCCTTATGGAAGCTAAGCCATGACATCCGTCATTGGTTTCTGACCCAGCGTGCCCCAGAAATGGAAGGCCTTTTAGGTCCCCGATTGGTTAGAGGGAAAGAAGTAGATAAGGATGGTAATTATAGGCATGTTGGGAGGTCTCTGTATTATCTGCTGAGGGTTGCTTCCTTTTTCTATTGTCTGCAAATTAACCTGACAGTCACAAAAAGCACCGAGGTATCAGAAGCCCAGCACCAGACCCTTTGGCTCCCCCATTAGACCCAGTCAAGGATGTCGGGTAGACCAGATGATGCTGGACTATGCAGAGACGCTGAGTCTTTGAGAAGGCTTCCCTTCGCTTCTCCCCAAGTCGTAGCTCCACGAAAAGTGAAAACTTGGAATCAGAGAAAGGGCAGGCAACAGTCTGCACTCCCTGACGTCAGAGGACGTCTAAGGGAGAATCCAGAAACTACATGTCTCCTCCATCCATCCTAAGAACATGGAGGGGTTTGCAAATGGTTGGGTCAACCAACGTGACCTTCTCAAGACCTCCGCCAAGAGGTGTGTATGTACGGGAAGGGGACCTTCCTGCGCATGCGCACACTGCCCTCCGGCCAGCTTCCTGGCTCCGGGGTGGGGCCTCGCCTTGGTGAAGAGCGTGGCGAACAGCATGGCGCCAGCGGAGGCCACCAGCATTGACGTCTCTGTCAAACCAGCCACGATTGAGTTAAAGCTCCTAAGTAACCAATCCCCACAAATCCCCAAGCACATATTTAAAATCTATTTTCAGAATTACACTGAGCGTAATTCAACCAATCAATGAGCCATTAGGAGTTTAGTCCCAACACTTCTTCATTACCGGTGGCATTAGGGCCGCCCGACTCAGCAGAATCCAAGACGAAGAGTTGCTGCATCACCAGGAATTCTAGGTCTGGGCATGGATGGGAGCTAACACAGCACCTGGTGAGAGGCCCGGCTGGCCACAATCTGGGTGACAAATTAAGCTACACGGCCACCAGGGACAGGGTAAGAGGACGCTTGGCCGAGAACGAGGCCAACTTGGCTCCAAGGCCTGTGGTCCTCCTCCTTCCGTGCAGCCCACACACAACCTCCAGCACCCTTCTCCAGCGCCCGTCTCTACCCCACTGAGAGGCCCGCCTTCCAGGCCACTGAGGCTCCAGATGGCCTCCCGGGGTAGGGATGAAGAAGGGGTTGCCTACACAGGAGCCATGGGAGTGCCAGAGGGGGACTGCCTTCTGCTGACTCCATGGTGGGCCCCACGGGCCACCCAAGCTAGCATCTGTCTGGGAATCTGCAAGACCATCCTCAGTCTCCCAGAAGGTGGGGTACAGGTGGAGGTCAGCTACCAGGAAGGGGAGGCAGCCCGGGCCAGGGCACAGGCACGTTCCTGAACCCCCAGGTGGGAACCCTGGCTCCACCACTGACCAGACAGCGACCTTGGGCAAGTACCACAGTTTCCTGATCTGCCAAGTGGGGGTCGCAACACTCACGTACCAGGTAGGCTTCACGTAGAAAGACCTAATGAAGGGAAGAGCAGGTGGCAGGCTCTGTCATACCGTGGCTTTGTCATTTCCTAGCCACGAGACTACAGCAAATGTCTTACCTATCCTGTGCCTCACTTTTCTCAGCAACAGCACCTACCCCATAGTTTTTAAAAATTAAGCCCATCTATTACATTTTTGCTGTTTTCTTTCTTTAAGTTTATTTATTTATTTTCAGAGACACAGAGAGAGCATGAGCGGGAGAGAGACAGAGAGAGAGGGAGACAGAGAATCCCAACAGGTTCCACAGCAGCAGCATGGAGCCCGACGCGGGGCTCCGTCTCACGAACCATGAGAGCATGACCTGAGCCGAAATTAAGAGTCAGATGCTTAAGTGAGCCACCCAGGTGCCCCTATTTCGACTGTTCTCAGGTGCCTGAGAGCAAGTACTGTGCAGTGAAAGATTTTATTATTATTGTAGGGTACTTGAGATTCAGAGCCTGGTTAGTAATAGGCACTGACAGGTATCGAGGAGGTGTTGATTCTCTTCTCCTCACCAGCCCCCGCCCCGCTTACCCTCTTTTCACCCCTGCCCCCACATCCTCCCCAGAAACCACGCTCCCCAAGGATCACACAGCAGCTCCCAGGAGTTCACACAGCTTGCTCAACTGAGATCATCGCATCCAGCTGAAGCCACATGAAGGAATTTTTCCTTGCTCGGGCATGCAAGCATAGCCTTGCAAATCAGCGGGACCGTTTACCCGGCCAGAACAGCGATGACGACAACCACAAACTGCCAGCTTGCTCTCCCTAAAAGGAGAAAAACGGGGGGTAAAGCTGACCCAGAATCACTTTTCCCATCCTCCTCCTACCACCTCTATCTCGAGAGGCTTCTGCTCACTCTCAGAAGAGCAGGACGGAAGCAGTCGGCAAGGCCGCACGACAAGGTGAGCACGATTTACCCTTGGCAAAGCACCGCAGGGACGGGCGTAGTCATTTCCAACAGCCACTCCTGGATTCTTCCTTGCCAACAGAACCCTGATTCTGTGCCGGTGTCCACTCCCCTCCAGGCAGCCCCGTGCCTCCGGAGAAGTATGTTCCATCCCCAAGCCCAAAGGAGAATCTGGATGAGCCTCAAGTGCCTGTGGTAATTCCGTTCTCTTGGTGGGGGACGGGTTTAGGAATACGATGTCACTCCAGCCAATGAGACAGGAGGGAACGTCTCCTGGGGGCTTTGGGGAAAGGTCTTCTCAGTTTCAACAACACACAAGGAGAGACAACGCTGTGCTGCCCCGGGTCCATGTGCTTAGTGGTGATGCCTGAGGCTCCTGCAACCATTTTGTAACCATGAGGGGAGCCAGTCCGGTGGTAAAGCAAAACACAGAAAGACAAGAGGCAGGACAATCACAGAAAAGCAGAGCTGAAGTCCTAATGTGCTGGGAGCCTTCCCAAGCTATTTAGCGGAGCTAACGTGACGCTCAGTTTCCTTCTTGTGTTAAGCCCAGTGGGTCATGACTGTCTGGCACCTGCAGCCGAAAGGACCTCAACTGATACAATCAGTGCCCAAAACATGAGATACGTGTGCAACTATGACAAGGCCCACATACGTGTACATGTGTGTCTGGAGGATGTATACGTTCGTCAAGAAAAGACTAAAGGGGCCTCATATTTCAAAAACGAAGTCACCTGAGCAGATGAGCATTACAGCTCTAGCTGCGGAGGGCACCCTACGGGCACAGACATACAAGTAACTCAGTGAGAGGGACTTGGGAAGGAACACGGGTAAAGCAGGGGGGTTCACGGGCACTGAAGTCTCATCCAAGTAACGTTTACTGCCAAGGAGAGGCGTAAAACCAAGAGTAAAAACCAAACAAACGAAAGAATCCCGCTGTGAGTCTCTTTCCCATCCCCCGTTCGGGCTCATGGTGTGTTGGTCTCATTAGCCCAAAAGGAAATCGGCCTGAGCCCGCTGCTCATCTACATCGATCATTTCCTGACAACCACGGTATTACCGTGTTAACTCCTAAGAGCATCTCGGTGGCTGCGGATCTGGGTGATAAAACGCGATTTCTTAGCGTCGGGGAAAAGAAGTCGTTGGAGGGAAGGATTCTTGTCTTTTGAGAAATATCATCGGGCTTTGAAAAATCTCTATTCTTGCCACCACTGAGCTGGTTTCCCACACCAGCATATTTGAATCAGGGGTTGTAACAACAGTTGTAAAAATACTGTTGTCAGGGAAAACACGATCTATGTATGTCACTTAGGCAAGATGACAGGACGCTTTCAAATTCTCATGCCACTTCATCTCAAAAAATACCAGCTCAGGTGGTCGTGTTTTCTCATCTCAAATTTAGAGATGCTGGGTGCCTTTCCCAGAGTCCCACGGTGGCTGAGCAGGTAGGCTGGGACCAGGGTCTAGGACCAGCCCCCTACACACTCCTTTTACTTTCTTTTCTAATGAAAAATGACCCCCTAGAACCAAGGGTTCGGTTCACTCTCTCGGCTGGTTGAGACCTTGCCCTGGCCCACTCCGTGCCAAGAGCATCATATGCCCTTCTTGAAATAAAGAAGCACTTTGACCTTCCACACCATGGTTTGGAAACAGTGGCTTGGGAGGCTGACAGCCTGCAACTCATGCATTTCTCCTTAGGAACGGCTCCCTGAGATTTCAATCCTAAGTGGCAAGTCTGCCTGGAAACAGTGAAATGCAGGAAACAGGAATGCAGTGAAAATTTGGCCATGACCAGCATCGCCGGATCTGGGGGTTTAGGAAGAGTTAGAGGCACCTGCAAGAGCTTCTAGGCCGAGAACAACAGACAAAGACTCCCCTGATCCATTTGAATGAAGGGCGCTTAGCTCTCTGCCAGAAATCCTGAAGAATGCCACCACCCCAACTCTGGGCATTCCCATGGAACGCAGCCACTTCCTGTCCCTCCCAGAGGCTTGGGAAGAAATGTGACAGCACACATGCCAAACGGGTTCAGGCCCATCTGGGCACCCTGTCACATGAGTTACCACATCTGCCGGGGAGGCGAAAACAGAACCCCAAACCCCCAGAACAGCCCAGAATGCGATCCGCTAAACATCTGTGTCCACAAAGATGCTCACAGGCCTACCTCAAGAATCAGGCTCAGAGGCTCAATAAATCTGGCTAACACCGCAGACCCAAGGCCCCTCTTGCAACGTTGCAATGACCTTCATCCTTGAAGGCTCCCAGAATGCCACAGTAAGAAAGTTATTTAATCCAGGTTTTCCTGAATGTACTTGATCACAGAACATCGTTTTTGAGAAATGCCTGTTAGCACCTCTCAGAGCACATGGCATTCGAGGCAGCTGGGGAGAAGATGGAGGGCATTTGGCCTCTGGGCTTCTGGCTATGCCATGGGTGGGTAGTGCTTGGGTGTTCAGTCGTTGAGCATGAAGAGTACAGCACAACGGGAACCTCCGGCCCCTTTGGCAATATCCCATCAGGATTATGACTCATGTGCTCATTCAGAGGAAATGGAAATGACGACCATTTTCTCCTGGAAAAGGGCTTCTGGAAAGAGAATACTAATAGGGGCGACCACTAATGAACGATAGAGCTCCCTGCTGTCCCTAAACATGGGGGTGGGGAACTTTTTTCTCCTTTCCCACCTTTTAGCCTCTGCCCATAAGAGAGGAGTTTTTAGAGGCACCCAGGTGGCTCAGTCGGTTAAGTGTCCAACTTCGGCTCAGGTCATGACCTCGCGGTTCGTGAACTGGAGCCCCACGACAGGCTCTGTGTTGACAGCTGGGATCCTGGAGCCTGCTTCAGATTCTGTGCCTCCCCCCTCTCTGCTCCTCCCCCACTCTCTCTCTCTCAAAAATAAACAAACATTAAAAAAGAGAAGTCTTGGGGCGCCTGGGTGGCTCAGTCGGTTAAGTGGACGACTTCGGCTCGGGTCATGATCTCGCGGTCCGTGAGTTCGAGCCCCGCGTCGGGCTCTGTGCTGACGGCTCAGAGCCTGGAGCCTGTTTCAGATTCTGTGTCTCCCTCTCTCTCTGACCCTCCCCTGTTCATGCTCTGTCTCTCTCTGTCTCAAAAATAAATAAACGTTAAAAGAAATTAAAAAAAAATTAAAAAATAATAAAAAAGAGAAGTCTTAATCTCGTTGGAGACACCAGAAAGAACCCCCCCACCCTTCCCTCGACCTGTGTCCCTGGCCCCTCCCTTGGAGAAGTGAGTGATGTATCTGACGGGTGAGATGGGCAGAGTCCATCATCTACCATCTGGTTTCTCTTCTGAGCGGGGCTCACACAGAAACGGGAGAGTCTCCCTGCACATGTGGTTTTCTACAGGGCTGCTGAGCTCCTGGTTTGCAAAAGGTGAGGCAGGCAATAACACCCCCCCCCCCACCCGCCGCCCCCATGCAACTAGATGAACATCCGCTGCTCAGACCCAACTCCTGTGTGTGCCTCCCGAATTCAGGATTTGGGAGAGGCACCAAGAAGCCCACTTTGGCTTTTTAAGTCCAAGCAATTTTCTTCAGTCCAGCAATAAAGCCCGACTTTTGATTCCTCTCTGACCCCTGTGTGTGTGTTTTCGGCTGGTTCTGAATTATCACCCTGATAAACCTCAGAACAGACTGGATGCCAGAATCCAGTGGGAGGGGAAGAGAGAAATGTATCTCTGGCTAGTCTTGGGCTGGACAGGATCTCCAGAGGGGGCTTAATCCTCCCACTCCTTGAAGACAAGACCGAGGACAGGCCAGAGGGACAAGCAGTCCCTCTGCGGCTAGGGCTCTGAGGGAAACCAAGGACCCACTCTACAGCGTCCTTACTTTTAACTGTGGGAAGTGACCCCCACCCCGGGCCCGGGTGCAGTGATGCCCCTCCAGGCTAGGGGTCTTCCCCTTCTTTGCTTAGCCAACTTGAAGCACGTGCTTCTCCCCCCAAGTACTTTTTTAAAGCCAATTACTGTGTATTTACAGTGAGTACAATTATACCTAATTACTTAATTAGCATGACTGCATGCAGCTACTAACTTTGAGTATGTGATTATCGCACGGAAGCACAGAACAGATGAGGTCATGATATCCAACAGGAAGGCAGGTTGTCTTGGCTCAGGAAGATGGAGGGAAGTCTGTCTCTTTGGGCTAGTTGGTTACGGCCCCAAAGTGTGTGCTCACGAATGTCTAAGGTTTTCATGTAATTGAGGGGAAATGGATAGTCTTCCCGGGACAGGGAAAAACAAAGACCAAATGTCATGCTTAGTTTATGCCTAGATCTGGGGGTCCTGGGAGTCGGCGACCAACAGAGGTTAATCTCTAGGGGCTAGGACCCTCAGCAGGACAAGTATGCGGGCCCAGGACATAATGGCCTTGACTCCCAAGATAACCCATTCTGGCATCATCTAGCTCTTTCCAGAAAGAAAGGCAACTGGTAATGTGTCAGAGCCATCTTTTCCTCCAGCAATGTTGGGATCACCAAACTGAGCATCGCAGGATCCTCAGGGGTCAGCTACTTAGTCTAGTTGTATTTGAAAACGGGCTTAAAGAAGAACCAGAGGGAAACAATCCTAATCTACGTTCACTTAAAATGTCCTCTGAAAGACTCCCTGGCGAGCAAAGCCTGGAGACAGCCCATCACTGAAAAAAGCTAAGGCAAAATGTCAATATTACCTTCACCAACCTCTGATCCAAGCTGTACATGTAGTTGGCCCATCAAGATCCACCCAGCAGAATAAAGGAGGAGATGCCTCCCCCCACCCCCCTCCATCCACATCGGTCCTATTTCTCTCCGTGTCACGTCTAGCCAAGCCGGCCTTCTAAATCAGCCACAGGGAGCAAATGGCAGACCCTGGTATGCCAGCTTCCTCTTCCCAGCTGCAATCCCAGAGGAGGAGCTCACAGCCCAGCCCTGTAACCAGATCCCCTTCCTTCCATCAGGCAAGTCCATCAGAACTTCAGCTAGAGAAAAACCTAGAAAGCCTTACTCTGCAGTAGCAGCTGCCGCTGCCGCCACTTCTGCTACTCGTTTGGGGGGGGGGGGGGGCAGCCTCCCAGACAAAGGAGCCCATTTTCCATATTTCATCTGCAAGTCCATTATGCTGAGCTAAGTGGCTGGGAATAAACACCCATCATTACCCAGCACTAAGCGATGTTTGTTAGTACAGAAGGTGACAGAAATCTATATCATGCCAACGCACTATTAATACTGCATTATATGCACAGGCTCTGGGCTTCCTACCACAGCTGGGAAACTGGCTTCGGCAGCTCCCCTTCCAGAAGAGGCACGCTCCGTGGCCGACTGGCCCAGGAGAGGAGGAGGAGACGAGCCACTCGCTCACTCCCGATGAAGGAACCTCTGGTTCCAGCTGAAAGGGCACAGACCTAGAGGCTCCAGCTTTGGTTATCTGTGTGCAAGTCGTTGTCTGGTAGGCCGATTGGGTTAGGGGGGATGCCCTGAGGCCAGCACCCCCAAGCAGCTGCAATGTAGCCAAAGAGGTGTTAGGAAGGGCAGGTCCTCCACCCCACCCCAGGGCCCAATGTAGGGTTACCTGCCACTTAGTAAGAGCCCAGTGAAGGTCTGCTCAGCGGCCAGGGAATGAAGGAGAAGAGAGAGTTTGAGGGAGCCAAAAGAGATGGGTTTCGACAGCCTCATGAGAACGAGAAGTTCTCTCATGAGAACGAGAACAGAACTGCCAGGTCAGCCGGGGAGGGTGTGTGGCAGATGTAGGGAGACAGGAAGAGGGGACCAGCCAGGAGGGGCTGACAATTAAGTGCACACCTATGGTTCCAAGTACAGACACTGGTGTAGAAAACAGAACCGGTACAGGAGGCCCAGGAATCCAGAGCCAGCTTCACAATGACACATGGGGAAAGAGAAGGCATCAGCAAGGCTTCGGGGAAACCAAAACAGAAAAGGAGTCAGTCAGAGGCTGGAAAGGTGAAGGCCACCAGGGGCTGGGCTTGGCCCCATGGTAAACACCCCAGTCAGTAAACCGAGGGGCCGGTTTTGCAGTGAACGTGGTGCCTGGCCTCTGACCAGTGACAGGTTAGGTGTGAAGCATGCTCACTATTAGTCTATGTGAGTATCCAGTAAAAAGTATACAATCAGCAGTTGCTGGTAGGGCTTAGAGCACAAGAGAAGGTGCATCATACACACACGTGTATACACACACACACACACACACACACACACACACACTCTCCAGAAAGCACACTAAGAAGGCAGGTGCGTACCATCCCAGGAGATCCTCGGGTAGGAGCTGATCGGCGGAGGCCAGTCTAATACAAAATGAAAAGAACCAGACTCGGTGAAGTCACTTTGAAAAAGCCAATTTGGCAGTCTCTTACAAAGCTAAACATACTCTCCCCATACAATCCAGAAAACACACACACCTAGGTGTTTGCTCAAAGGGGTTAAAAACTTACGTCCGTGCAAAACCCGCCCACAAATGTACATAGGAGCTTTACTCATAATTGCCCAAAACAGGAAGCCACCAAGATGTCTGCCGTGGACTGAGTGGGTCCCTCCAACAAGAGATATGTTGACATCTTAATCCCCAGCACCTTGGAATGTGACCTATTTTGGAAAGAGGGTCACTACAGATATAATCAGTTAAGTCAAGATGAAGTCATACTGGAGTGGGGGTGGGGGGGGCACTCAGCCACTAGGCCCGGTGTATGCAGAAGGCAGCCATGTGAGGCTGGACACACAGAGGGGGTGCCATGAGAGGACAGAGGACTGGAGAGTTGTGTGGTTGCAAGGGACAGAGGCAATGCCGCCAGAAGCTAGGAAGGGGTGAGGAAGGGTTCCCTAAGGGTTTCAGAGGGAGCATGGCCCACTGACCTCCTGTGTTAGACTTCTCGCCTCTTGAACCTCAAGAGAGTAAATTTCTATTGTTTGAACCCACCCAGTTGGCGATACTTTGTCACAGTAGCCCTGGAAAATTAATACAATGCCCCCCAATGGGTGAAGGGATAGGAAACTGCGGTACATCCATTCGATGGAGCCTTAGTCGGGATAAGAAGAAATAAGCTATCAAGCCACGAAAAAACTTGGAAGGGAAACACCAAAAACGCACGTCACTAAGTGAAAGAGGCCCATCGGAAAAGCCAACACACGGTAGGATTCCAACTATATGACACCCGGAGAGGGCAAGACGGTAGAGACAGTACAGGGATCAGTGGCTGCCAGAGGGTGGGGAAGGGAGGTGGACAGGTGGGCCGTAGGGGACCTTTCAGGGCAGCGAAACTGTTCTGTGTTGACACTGCTCTGTCACAACACGCACAGCGAATGCTTTCGTAAACCATGGACTTTAGTTGATAATATGTCAGTACGGGCACATCAATGGTAACGAATGCACCACGCTAACACAAGATGGCAAGAACAGGGAAAACCGGGGGCAGGCGTGTGAGGGAGTGAGTGGAAACTCTCTGTACTTCCTGCTTAATTCTTCTGTGAACCCGAAACTGCTCTAAAAACAAAAAGTAAATAAATAAACACAAATGGACTCAACCCCAGGGCCAAGTATTGCCTTATCTGAAGGCAACCACGATGCCCTGGGGACTTGATTCTGTGAACAAGGGTAAGTGCCGATCGCCAGACCAAGGCTGACCCGGCCGCGTGACCACAGGAAGCTTCAGCCAAGGTCCTCCTGGGAATCCCATCCCTCAAGAGCCCATCCGCAGCACTGTCCTGATCCAGGAAAGGGGGAGCAAAGTGAGCCTCCATAAAACAATAAAACTGCCCTCCTTCCTCCTCAGCCAGCTGTGGTGAGTGCAGGAGGTACAGAGTAAATGCCTGTGGATCACTGCAGTCCTTGGCAATGAGGCTGGATGGGAAATGGGAGGGACGCTGCTGTCTGCAGGCCTGGGTTTTAATCTCAGCCTCTCCCCCAAGAGCCACGTGATCTAAAAGTCATTCAAGCTCACTGAGCCTCAGTTCTTTATCTGTAGAATGGGGACAGCAGCCTCTTCCTCAGAGAGGGGGTGCAAGATCGCCTGAACAAAAGATGTATGATGCCACCCCAACGTCTGGTCCAGAGGAGGCTGCTGACGCAGACCAATGACCTTTCCCTTTGTGTCTAGAAAGTCTGGGCCGTGAGAATACAGTCACCAGGCGTCCTCAACACACACTGGTTGGTTCCTCCTTTGCCTCTAGTCCCACATTGTATCTTCAATAGATAATGGAGAATTATGACACAAAGGAGCTACTTCTTGGAACACATTCAAAGTCAGGTTTGGGAAACAGAACACACGTTTTTGAGAAGCGACAGGATGACCTAAGATTTGATTCAAAGTCATTCAAGACTAGTGCGCGGCATTTACTCTAAGCCAGGAGTTCCCGGGGGGGAGGGTCACTTTGCCATCGCCTGGGCCTAGGAAGAGGTTGGAAATGAGCCAGATGCTGAATGATGAATAGGGGTGCAGAAAGGAAGGAAGGGGTAGTGTGGGGGCCAAGTGAGGAGGGGAGATGGGCATTTCAAGCAGGAATTACACTAAAGCAGCAGGTGTGGGATTGGTGTTCCGAAAGGAAGCCACCAGGGGTAAAGGCCGGTGAAGCACCAGGCAGAAAGGTGGAAGGTGGGCTCCATGAGTGGCCCCGAGGGAGCAGGGGGTGCCGTTTGCCACTTGGAGATCAGCTATAGTTGGCAGCAAGTTCCTGAGGGTAGGGACCATGCGTGTCCCGTTCCCCACTGTTTCCAGAGCCTAAAAGGAGGCCTGCCACAAACCCTCAATAAATCCATTTTGAACGGATGAAAGGGAGAAAAATCAGCCCAACGACAGTGACTCGGAGGAAGACAAAGACAACACAAAAGGGTGCGGTCTAGTTTTGCAAAGAGATCAAGGGTGGCCAAGTCAGGGTTCCTGGAGAAGCGGAGAGGGAAATGGAGCTGCAGGGCAGGGACCTTAAGAAGGTTCGGGGGTGAGTGGAAGGTGAGCAAACAGACACTCTCTGCAGGGGAGGAGAGGGGAGGGGACGGCTGGCCGGGGTGGGGCGGAGTCCCTGGCGAGATCAGAGGGATGGAGAGGTGGGGCAGGCCAACTCTGGGAAGGTAACAAGCAAGACAGAGACACCCTGTGAATAAGGCAGGTGCCCTGACCTGGGGACAGAGCAAGGGAGGGCGGGAAGGCGGGCACAGGTTGGCTCCCCAAACGGCCTCTGCTCTCCCAAGCAAGAGGCGACGGTCTTCTGATAATGGGTTTTGGAGAAGGGGATGAACAGAGAACTCCAGGGCTTTATGCAGGGCCAAGGCGCCTTCCAGCTGGCCCGCGGAAAGAGCCAACGCGTGACTCCTCAGGCAGCAGCCGGGATCCAGCCCCAGCATCTGCAGGACAGACTGCAGCCGAGGGCTGTCGCGAGGGTGACCAAGGTAACCGAGGGCTCCACGTGGCTACAAACACCGCCACACCTCCCCCCGCTGGCCCATCTAGACCGGCCCCGCAGTTTCTAGTTCTGTAGGATCTAGCCCCCCATCGGCTGTGTGACAAGGAGGCCTGTATCCATTCCTTGATATTTTCGAGAACCAGGGGGGCTGTAAATAAACAATGAGGGGGCCTCATTAGGCTTCAGATTCCATACCTACTCCCGAGGAGGAGCTTTTTCATTCAGGTCTTTCAGAGTCCCTGGAAAGGCTGAATAAATTGAGAATAAAGACAATGCTGAGCACGGAGTGCTTGCTGGGAACACAGGCAAGCATCTGATAAGGGAAGGTATGAGGCGATCCCCAAACGTCCCTGCAGCCCTGACAGGCTAGGAAAACTGCCGGGGACCAGACTGAAAGACAGACAGAGGGAAAGCAGAGGACGGGAGCAGCATCCTGACCTCTCTGGTCAAAAAGGTCCCACCATTTATGGTAAACACGTGTTGCGGAAAGAAAGGTGCTTCTGTGCGACATCCATCACTGGGAAACCGTGGGAAACAGTGTCTCAAGGCAGGTGTACGAGTCCCTGCAATCTCTCCCCACGTTGCACATCTCCCATGGGACGTGGGAGGGAATCGATGGGAGAGCCCCCAGGAGATGATAGGAGGTCTTTTCCTCCCTTAATACCCTGTGCCTTGCCAATCTCCCTCCCCGAAAGGAGTGACCCCAGCACCGTCTGCAGAGTCACGAATGTTCTCTGCTTCTTGATGTGCCAAGGCACGTGTGGTTTTAATTATTTATGACAGTGTCTCACTGCACACGGGGATGTGCCGCGGAGTCACTTTTCTCAACTGATAAAGCCTTTGTCATCAGAGACCTGCTGCCTCTTGGCTGGCAAATCTCAGCTGAGAGGCGGGCCGGGCACTGCCTCTACCCGTCAGCGTGAATCAGCCGGGGACTCACAGAGGCGGGGCTAGCCAAGTCCCGTTACGAGGCTCCTGCGCACCCCTTGTTGTCGCCATCCATGTTTTCCGAAAACAGTTAGGAGCCATCCGCGGTCTACTGACAGGACAAAATATGCTGCTTCCCCGAAAAGGACACTTCCCTTGGTATCGGAGGGCTTTAACAACCCGAAGGCAGCTTGTGATTTCCTTCACTGGAGGTATGGCTTGTTCCCTTATTCCTTCCAGTCTTCATCCATAAACCTGCTTCCCCTCCACCTCCACTGACCCCTTCTCGTTTACAGGGACGTACTGCCTGGATCCTTCAATAGTCCGCTTTGAATCACAAATTAAACAGAGATTAGGAAGGAAGGCTTTTCTTCTACACCATTTCATAGGGCCATAGCTCCTTGGCTGGGACTGGATCCTCACATCAAAGGACACTCCGATCCCATAGCTCTCTCCACGGCTTGCACTTTGATGGCCCAGGGGAAACCTCCTTCCCACGTGCCAGATTCATCCCCACCCGGCAATCGTCCTGGGAAGCTGGTATCAGGAGCTCACGCGACCCAGAGATTAGAACACCAGGAGCCCAGAAATTCCACCCTCGTTATTCATGGATTTCGGATTTACAAAGTCACCCACTTGCTAAAATTTAAGCGTCACCCCAAAACCCACACTCTTGGGTGCTTTTATGGTCATTCGTAAACAGGCAAGCAGTGGCGAGAAATCGGAGGCAGCCGACGTGCACATTTCCACATGACGTGCTACCTTCTTATTTCAGCTCTCCTACCATAAATGAGCGTCCCTTCTGTAGTCCCTTTAGTGCCATTTTCTGCATGTGTGCTTTTTGTGGGTGATTTCACTGGATATAATGGCCCCAAGCATAGCACTGACTTTCTAACATTCCAATGAGCAAGAAGGCTGTGGTGTGTGTGCCTTATGGAAACAACAGGTGTGTTAGGTAAGATCCGGGTGCTAGAAAAGCGTCCTTCAGGCATGAGTCATAGTGCTGCTGACTCTAAGTTCAATGTTAATGAACCAGGGATATCTATTAAATAGGCGTGTTTAGACAGAAGCACACATAAAACAGGTTATGTATTGATTAGTTGATAAAAACGCTGTGACCAGATGCTCACAGGAACCTAACCCTGGATGTCTCCTAGGAGCAAGGGCTCAGCAGCCACTAATTCAGTGTTCACGGTGACTCTGTTGGAACATAACTACTGTAAGTAACGAGAATCAATTGTGTATTCAATACAGCAAGGCCTAAGTTCTGTTCAAATGCTAACATGGCTCTGAAAAGCTCAGCAGCGTCAACTCTAGACCTGGCTTGGACTCCATGCTACCACCCCAGAAAACCTTTCCTTCCAGCCACACTCAGGCCAGTCCAAGATGAACCTGACTGGAGGCAAGACCTTTAGCCAGAGCAGAACCATTCTTAGCACTGTGTTCCCCCACTATTTATCTGACACCCAGGTATTTTTCTTCCCTTGCCCTGGTCCGGAACCCAGATATCCTTCCTCTGACACTGACGGGGGTGGGCGTCCAATAAACACAGAGACCAATTCTGGAGGACACCCAAGGTTGGAAGGCACATGATGATCTCATTCTGACTCGAGCCCAGAACCTCCCACTGTGGTAATCCTCTCTCTAAAAATTGGAACCAGAAAAACAGAAGCAAAGGTCAGTGAGACAGCTGAATGCCCACTCTGCCGTAGGACGGACCAGCGGGAGCAGCAAGAGTTCCGTGAGCTACAGTGTGGCCCGAGTACAGCTCTTGGAAGAGCAAGACTCGAGGTGCCTCTTCTGTGGCCAAACCCTGAGCCCCGCGGACAGAAGAAGAGAACCTACGGCACAAGCCTGGGGACGGGGAAGGGAACTCGCAGCCTCCCCATATCTCAGTTCTCCTGTCGGAAGATGAGGCCTTCCCATAACCCAGTCTTTCCATCCCTTCCAGCTCTCAGGCAATCTCCAGGGGCCTCTGCTGTCTCTCCTGAACTGGCCGACCATTTCTTGAGGGCAGGAGCAGGGGAGGCTATGCGCTGGGGTTGCCAGCCCTACACTGACCCTGGGACACAGGGAAGGGAAGAACTGCTGGCTGGAAGGTCCAAGCCACGGAGGCTCCGGAAGCTGGGAGAGGCCCTGGGAGCTGGGAGAGGCCCTAGCAGAACTCAGCAGGAACACAAAGAGAGGGGCTGGAACCAACAGCAAGTAAGAAACGGGGAGGAAACAGGTGCCCTGAGTCCTCTGATCGGAATGAGACATCTGCAGAGGGAGGTGAGGTGTCCAAGTGCTGGGACCAGGATCAGATGCTCAGAAAGTGCGCACTTCGGGGCACTGGAGGGGCAGCTAGAGAGATGTTTCCATTCAAAATGTGCCCACCACCCTTCATTCCCTTGCCCTTTCATGGAGGAGGCTGGGGTGGAGAGTCTGATAACCTCAGGGGCTGTTGTCTGGACAGAGTCAGGTTACACTTCCTAAATGCATAGGCCAGGTCTGTAGAGAAGACCAGCCTGGTCTGTACCCCCTGCCTTACTGGGAGCACCTCTCCATGTGGGGCTGGGGCTCCTGCCTCTGAGCTACTTCTCATCCTGAGCCCCCTGTGCCCCAACGGAGACCCCTTGATGAGGCTATTTTTTTCAAGTTTTGAGACAAACAGGGAGGGTCTCTTAGAGAGTGGGAGGTTAGCAGGTGGCAGGTCACCTCAGAAGGTTCCAGAACCCCAGCTAGGTGGTCTGTTGCCATGGCCCCTCCCCTGCCCTCCCCAGAAGGGACAACATTCTACTCCAGTACTCACACGTGTCTGGCTTGTGGCAGTTGTGTCCCTGACGGAAGTACTGGGGGTTCTCAATGACTGGGATCCGGGTCATGCCGATGACCACCGTGTCTGGCCCAGCGTCCAACGACGAGGGTGTGGTGATGCCATGGTTGATGTGGTGCAGCGGGCTGGCTGAGTCCTCCTCGCCGCTGATGACAGCCACGGGGCCTGCACACACCAGGAGAGACACAGGACTCTGATGAGGTCATGTCTGGCCAGTGCCTGGCCCTGCCCACAGACCCTTTCATGATTTTGGCCACCACATTTCCTTAAGAGTAAAATCCACTGCAAGAGTATTCCCCGAATGCTCTGGAGTCTGCATTCAAAGAACCACCTCTGCATTCTCTTTCTTGAGAGAAACATCCACGCTATCACACACCATGGAAACAGCTGCAAAATAAGAGTGTATCAAAATGACTAGGACATGAATTATTTGTACTTCCCCCAAATCCAAATTAGTTCAAAATAATGCAAATTTTACATGAGTTCTTGGCTTATGTAGGAACAACGGGCTGAAAAAAAATTTTTTTTTTTTTTACACAGCAGGAACTTGCACCCTGCCCCTCCTCCCTTCAGGAGCTTTAAAAACTATTTTTTAATTTTTTTTCATGTTTTGTTATTTATTTTTGAGAAAGAGACAGACTGTGAGAAGGGCAGAGGCAGAGAGAGAGGGATACAGAATCTGAAGCAGGCTCCAGGCTCTAAGCTGTCAGCACAGAGCCCGATGCAGGGCTCGAACTCATGAACCACAAGATCATGACCTGAGCCGAAGTCGGACACTTAACTGACTGAGCCACCCAGGTGCCCCAGGAGCTTTAAAAACTATTGATGCTGGGTCCCACCTCCAGATTTTGATTCAGTTGGTCAGGGGACAGACCTGGGCATCAAGATTTAAAGAGCTTCTGTGTGAGTCCCTGGCATGGCCAGGATCTGGAGCCTCTACTTAGAGTCTTGGAGGCTGAGAGCCTTTCCAGAGTGGCCCTTGGAATCCTACAGGAACGTATGTAGCTTTCGCTGGACTCTATCACCTCTACCTCTCTCGGTCCACGGGGAAATAAGCCGAGTATGAGCCCAGAGGGAGCCAGCTTTCAAAGTGACAGTAATTTGTCTGCGTCACTGATAGCCTTCAGGCAACTGGGTCAGTATCCCACTCTTGAAGGATCCACCCTGCCCCAGTGGCTTCAAGGAACATCATTCGTGTCTTCACCAACCCCGACTCCACAATTTTCTAACCCAAAGAAGAAACCCAGTAAGTCGGGTTATTTACAGAGATAATTATTGCCGCCATCTTGGCAGAGCAATGGTTCTGTCTGGTGGTGAGGTTCTCCCATACATACAAACAGAACCCGGGTAAAGTGCATTAGCTGTGACTGTGGCTTCATACAACTAGTGTTTGAAATGGCTGCTTTGCAAGACACGTGGTCCCAAGACAAAGTGCCTGCTGTGATTTGGTTTTGCGACTTGAACAATATTTCCACGGCAGAAATCCATTACATCTACTGAAGTTTATGGGGAGAATATTTCCCATCAAATAGAGAGGGGAAGCACCAATGAGGCAGAACTAAAAGGGAGACTAGTAAATGCAAGCTGGGGACCCTGAATTCTACTCCGTCGGCACAGACAGGCTTATTCCAATCCATGACAAATGCCTGATGGTGTTTGGAGACCGTGTGAAAAAGCAGCAATGAGTGGCGATAATCACTTGCCCTGCAACCAGAGAGGCCAGTGCCTGAAAACACCTTGTAAACTTTGAAAAACTTCATCGTGATTCCAATTCATCAGTGAAAGCATAGCACGGGTTTTTACCACTCCTCCCGCCCCAAATGCCTCTAAAACATGAAAGAAAGAAAGAAAGAAAGAAAGAAAGAAAGAAAGAAAGAAAGAAAGAAAGAAAGAAAGAAAGAAAAATTAAAGAAATATTTGTACACAAAGAGCAAGAAGAGGGGAGATGAGAAGAAATAAGATATTTCAGTGTTTTGGAAGATGCAATGTAAAATGAGGAAAGCTCGCTTACAGGGACTGCAGGGGGAATATTTACGGAAGGTCAGCTCTGCGGGGTGGCCTAGTACTTGAAGGGACAGGGTCGCCCAGAAGGCTGGGGGGTAAGGCTCAGGGCTGGAACAAGGTACCCAGGCCATCACCTCGCTCCCAGTCTAGTGGTTTCTTCCTGGAGAAAATTAACTGGAAGGGCTCCGGGGAAGGACTGGCCCCCTTCCTCTTGCTCCTAGAAGACAGAAACCAAGAAGGACCGTGCCTGCCATCTACCCTACTCCTAGTCTCCTCTGTAGGAGATTCAGGGGATGCTTCTCTGCAGAAACCAAATGCCTCAAAACAAACAAACAAAAAACAAAACAAAACAAAAAACACCTAGCTGTTTACATGTGGCGGTCTCCCAACGAAGCCATGCTTACTTTGTGATCATGCCACAGTGAAGGCTAATAGTTGACAAGGCCCATCTGTGTGAGTAAGTGCTTTCTAATCCTTGATTCCTAAATATGAGAAAATAGCCCAGGATCACCAGACACTTAGGCAAAGCTGCGGCATGAAAGAGAGAGTGCAAGACAGACAGACAGTCAGGGACCGACAGGAAACGGAGGCAATGCAGGGAGCAGAAGACTTCTTTTCTAAATCACTAATGTCCTCAGAGAGACCAATGAAGATATCACACCCATAAAACAAGAGGATATTTAAAACGTGAACAGTTTAAGGCTAAGAAAAAGTCCCTGAGAATTACGACCATTAGAATTCGAAAGTCAAAGAACAGCGGAAGAGAAAGCCAAGGAAATTTTCCAGAAACTCAAACAAAAAAGAAAGAGGAGGTAAATAGAAAGGAAAAGATAAAATTAAAGACTCCATCCAGAGACTCGATATCTAATTAAGAGAAAGGTAGGGTAGGGAGAGGGAAGGAGAGAGAATAAAAAGATTAAAGAAAGGATTAAAAAAATTAGGGAAAAATTTCTCCAAATGATCTGTCTACTCAGTTTCCAGCACAATTAATACACGCCTGTGTGCATATGGTGTAAGCACACGCACCCCCCCCACACACACAGATGCATCAAGGCACAAAGTTATGAAATGCCAGCATCTTGAGAGAAGACGCTAAGAGCTTGTAGGAGGGAGGGAAGGGTCCCATTTCGAAAGGAACAGAAATCAGAAAGACAATGCAATTCTCCATTACAACCCACTGTGGCTTCCCTGTGCAATTCCTTCAAAACTTTGACGGACAAGTTTTCAGCCAAAACTCTACCCCTAGAAGTTTGTTCACTCATTGTAGAAAGCAAAAGAAAGGTATTTGCAGGTGTGTAGACATTCGCCTCCCCCTATCCTGGGAAGCAGCAGGAGGGGACACTTTGGCAAGACAAAGGTACAAATGGGAAAAGAAGGAATAGAAGATACAGTTCCAAAAAGACCAAATAACAGAAGCCCCCCCACCCCCACCTCACCCCCTTCTGTTCTCAGCATCATGGGATGTGCGTTGTTATAGTGACACGGAGGCAGGACACCACATCAGGAGGAGTCTGGAGAAGACAGTACATTGGGACGTGAGCCTTTTACTGTTTCTTTGAATCTGTGTCTCACAGAGTCAATGGACAGCGAGTGGTCAACAAAACGTTCCAAAGCCTGTAATCTAAAACGGTCTCTACTTTCTCAACGTTATTCTAGGATCTCAGAGGGATAGGTAAGGGCCATGGGGAGGAGAAGGGTCCTGCTACAGGCTCCTAAGCCACGGGAAGGGATGGGGTCACCCAGGAAGACTTCACAGAAATCTAAGAATAAAGCAAACGTTGAAGCCCTAATCCTTAAAATGCAGGCAGAGGAGGGGGAGCAGGGAAAGGAACATGAGAAGAAACAGCCAGAAAAGCAGAAGAGAATCAGTAAAGGACACTGTCTTAGAAGTTAAAGGAGGAGAATCCCTGCAAGTTCAAGAGCATCACATACTAAGGCCAAGTAGGGTGAAGAACGAATATAGGCCACCGTACATGACAACACGAAGGTGGCCTTAATGACAGCAGTTCCCACAGAGGAGTGACAGGAAGAAAACATTCAATTACAGCGGGTTGAGGAGTAAATTAGAGATACCGTAATTGCCATAATAATTTTATTATTATTTATTATTATTATTATTATTATTATTTATTATTATTATTATTGTGTGCATTCTACGCATCAGGCTCTGTAAATGCAACTCCTTTAACTTTATAATGCTTCTGTGAAGTCAGTACCACCATTTTCCCCATTTTACAGATGGAGCACTGAGGCATAGAGCCGTGCCTTGCCCAAGGTGATGCTGGGATACAAACCACCAGTCTGCCCAGAGCCTGTGCGCATGACCATTACGCGGCACTGCCTCCTCGAAAGTGCAGACTGTGGGCGAAATTGTTTGTTCAAAGGGACGCTTGGTCATTCTGGTACATTATCCTCCTCGTGACCATTTGCCTTCAATTGCAGATCCCTGAGACCCTTTTTAAAGAGGTTCCTCTTGATCCTTGAGAATGGGGACAAGAGTGAATCACCTCATTAGACTCACGAAGATAGATTATGGGTAATTCATCACGAGCTCCGGGTCCCAGAGCTGCTGAACGCTTGTATTCCGCTACATCCACATCAAAAAGAGCACTGTGCCGTCAGACCGCTGTCCGGTCCCTGAGGCCCTCTTACTCACCTCTGCTCCTCCATAAACCACAGTCCTTAAAATAAAAGCCAATAAAGAGTGCAGAGACCCATCACTTCAAAGAACATAAGAGGACACCCCTGTAGCTTGCTCCTGCCCACCTGCACCAGCGTCCAGCACAGTGCCCAGCACGGCTGCAGCCGGTGCTGAGTGAGGCAAGTCCTTTCTTTGGGACAGGGCTGCCCTGGATACGGCCGGACATGTGGCCTCTGTGGACCTGGGCATTAAAAGCCAGTATCAGGGGCGCCTGGGTGGCGCAGTCGGTTAAGCGTCCGACTTCAGCCAGGTCACAATCTCGCGGTCTGTGAGTTCGAGCCCCGCGTCAGGCTCTGGGCTGATGGCTCAGAGCCTGGAGCCTGTTTCTGATTCTGTGTCTCCCTCTCTCTCTGCCCTTCCCCCGTTCATGCTCTGTCTCTCTCTGTCCCAAAAAATAAATAAACGTTGAAAAAAAAAAATTAAAAAAAAAAAAAAGCCAGTATCAGATTGATCAGTGGTAACAAATGTACCCGGGCACTGGGAGTGAGGGAGGCTATGCATGGTGGGGAAAGGGAGGGGAGGGACACAGGAACTCTCTGTACCTCCCACCCAATCTTGCTATGAACCTAAAACTGCTCTAATGGAAAATTAGGGGCACCTGGGTGGCTGTCGGTTGAGCACCCAACTTTGGCTCAGGTCATGATCTCGCAGTTCCCGAGTTCAAGCCCCACAGTGGGCTCTATGCTGACAGTCCAGAGCCTGGAGCCTCTTTCAGATTCTGTTTCTCTTTCTCTCTCTCTCTCTCTCTCTCTCTCTCTCTCTCTTTCTCTCTGTCCCTTCTCTGTTCACACACTGTCTCTCTCAAAAATAAATGAAAACACTAAAAAAAAAGTGTTTAAAAAAATAAATGTTAAGAAAGCCAGTCTCCCCACCCAACACACAATATATTTCCCGACACCCCGCAGGATGACAGAACTGCCCCAGGTTGAGATCCACTGACGGGGCACCTGCATTCATTCTAGGAACTGATTTCTCTCACCAGCTCTGGTCACTTCTCACATCACTTGCCTCAGGGGAAAACCCACAGACCCTGGGCCTGTCCCCTGGGCCCCTGGGACAGAAGACTGTCCCCTGGGGCCCCTGGGCGGAAAAAGCATTTCTTCTCCCCTTAATAACCACAGAGAACAATGTATGCAGACATAAAGGAGAGCGAGTAATGGGGGGGGGAATCTCATCTGTCCAAGGAGCCCCCTGTTTTCCTGAAGCCACCAAAGACTATGGCAGGTCAGGAGGAGGAGTTAAGCTTGCTGTCTTCCAAAGTCTCCCAACACACACACACACACACACACACACACACACACACACACACACACACCTGTCTAGTACCTGTGACAGGCCTCTCTGCTGCACTAATCCTAATGCAGTACACAATTATTTTGTTATGCCGCACTAACAAAAAGGAAGAGAGACAGGCTTGCAGGCTGTCTCAAAAGTTCCAGCTTTTGAGAGAGAGCCAGGAGGGAATACAGGTCTGCTCAGACATTCCCATCACATAATTTTTTCCCCAAACTAGTGCCTCCTTTCTTTTTCTTTTAGATCTATAGTGGGTTTTGTGCTTCCAACCATGCCATAATAGAACCACTGGATAATTAGAGAAAGCTTGATGGCCCAGGCAGGTGTCGTGCCCAGCAGGATGGTCCGAGCTGTCCTTACAGAGTCTTTCTCTTTCATTTTCCGCTCCTTCAATGGGAAAAAATAAGGGGGCCAAAATGGAGTAGCTCAGATTTTCATTAAGTGGTTGATTCCAATGTGGGGTTGGGTTCCCCCAGAAAGCAAAGGTCTCTGATGAAAACATGAGACGGAATTTCACTGTGGTACAGTGAACTCTGACACAGGTGAGTGGAGGCCCCATCGCAGAGGAACTGGGGGGTGCCAAGTTGCCATGAGGTCTGCAGGGAAAAGGCATCCTGCAGAAGCTCTGAGGAGTCAGGGTCCTTAGTGATAAAGGATATGGGGGGACGATGCACAAAATGAGCCAGGGAAAAGCAACAGTGTCCCTGGTAATGTGTTAACACATAAATGCTCACTTCCCCTTTCATCAGGGGGAAGACTTCTTTGGAATCACTTCACCAATGTCCTGCCTTTGTCACTAAAATCTTTCTGTTCCACCAACTCCCTAACTTTCAAAGCATTAACAATTCTCAGAAGACTGTCCCCAAGAAAAGCCAGCCACCAATTCAACACAATGGCATTTGCTCAGCCAATATGCAGAAGTGGTTCACCTCCAATTTCCAAAGGAATGACTCAGAGTCCCAAGGATGTAATTGTGACAATTATTCTCTTTTCATCTGACCCTCAAAATATACTGTTACTCCCATCTGACCAACTAGAACACGGATCCCCAAGTAAGCTTAATAATTCACTTTCCAAAAATTGCCTGCGTAGGAAATGATGGAGCCTGTATCTGAATCTATGCTTGTTCATCTCCAAAGTTCTTCCTCTTCCCACCCAACTACCCATGTTCTCAATAGTATTGCTGACATGAAATATTTTTTGCAAGCAGACCTTGGTATAAATACATGAGGCCATATAAAGAAGCTGGGACATCTGAACCAAGGAATCGAAAAATAGATCACCAAGTATCTTCAAGGCAGTACAAACTCATATAAAATAACTCTGGGCAGTCAAGGCCAAATTTATGGCTGAACTATAAAATCCTAGGCCCAGGATCCATTTCTACATTCCTTCATTTATCTTTGTACTTACTTCCAAGGTGGAGGCAATCTCACCAATTCAGAAAACCCTCTTACAACAGTGATTGTTATGAGAGCTGTTCACCAAGTATTTCTAGGTGCTGGCAGGAGGGCAGTTTTCTGTACCCCTTCAAGTTAGGTGCTGCCCCATCGCTTTCTTTGGCTAATGAAAATTGAGCAGAAGTGACATGCATCACTTCCCCATGGAGGCTTTAAGATCCAGTGTGTGACCTGCCACCTTCTCTTTTTCCTGCCTTGGCAAGTGTGGAAGTATGAGGCAGAGCCTCGGGCCACTCCTGCCCCTGGGTGAGGCAGACACAGAGCAGAAGGCTCCAGCCAACACCAGGCGCATGTGTGGCATAAGTAAGAAATACGGCTTTGTCGCACAAGACCATTGAGATTGACAGGGGTGCTGTTTGTTACCACAGCATAACCTAGTTCATGCTAATACAGAAATGAAACCATCCCCACATTTAACAATGTTACTTGAATGTTTTCCTTCACAACATCTTCAACAAATCTTTACAAAAGTATCCCATGCAAAGGATGCTCCTTTCATCCTCAATGATGTAATTCCTTTTAAAATGTCTCCTCCTAGCTCTCTGTCCCAAAATTGAGCTCTAATCTAATCTAATCTAATCTAATCTGGTTCCACATGGAGGCAGACCATGACCTCCACTGTTGGAAGAGACTCCCCCACCACATATCTGACTTGGGAAGTAAAAGAAAACAACCCTGAATGGGTCTCATGTTTTCAATGTGTCAGAATGAAGCAAACAAGCCAACCTTTGAATTAAGAAAATGATTTTTTAAAAACCTCAACCTTTTCCTACTGATAAAAATCAAATATTGATGTGTCCCTGGTGAGTGAGAGCTTCGCATCAACAAATCTGGGAGCAGGAACTCATAAAATGGAATAAAGTGAGAGCACAACAAACACAATTAAAAACCCAGCCATGCTCAGAGAGGGATTCCATTTACTGTCTCATAAAAAAGAGCCTAGTCCTCAGAGGCAAACAAAAGAAAATCAATTTCTTTAATTTTTATTGGCAGATGTGGGACAGAGGCCAAGTGAACACGGGCTGTGCCCAAGAGCGTACCTGGAGACAAGTCACCAAATGTCTGTTCCTGGGCCAGCTCCTGTGTTCCCTCCCCTCTCTGTCTCCTCCAGCTTCCAGACAGACGTAGCCCCCATGACCTCAGGGACTCACAGGCCCTCTAGGCTGCCCAAAAAGCCATGCCCTCCTCACTTCTTGGTGCCCCTTCCTGAATCATTTCCCAAAAGATAAGCTCCATTCTCTGGCTTGAATTCCCTCCCAGCCTCTTGTAGGAACCAAAGGTACTGTTCATGCCTCCTAGCTTCCCTAGCTTGGGGGTTCTCATCGGTGATTGAAAATGATGCCTCTGATCAAACAGCCCAAGGGCACACATTTAAGGAAAGAGAAGGCAGGACCGAAACTAAGAACAGTGGCTTCCCTCACCTCAGTTAATCATCACAACCCTGGGGGTAGATCCTGTCATCCAAGGGATGCCACTGAGGAACCTGAAGCTCAAGGAGCTTGACCTTGTCCAAGGTCACAGAGTTAATAAATGGTAGACAAACCCACATCTACCTGACTTCACAGTTTGGGCTCACTTTGTGGCACCATGCTGCCTGACCCTCTAGGATTGTTTTTCTGACACTGGGACAAGTGATCATGGATCAAGCACAATCTCCCTCCCATTCCCAATCTTTATTCCATCGAGAAGCCATCTGTAAGAAATCTGGCTTCATTTAGGAGTGGAGCTTATGACATTTCCAGAGGACTTTAGACCCGGAACCTGCGCACCACGTTGTGGTTAGAAGGAACAACTCCTGTGTCGGAGATCCAGGCAGAAGAATGGCAGGCAGCAAGGGACCCGAGAACAAGGAAATATGCAGCCTAGAGGGACGGCAAACATCATCAGCTTTCTCCAAAGACTATACAGACAGCATTTCAGAACATTCCAGGCATAAACAGGAAGCGAATAATTACCTCCCAGTTGCATATGTAAGACAACTGGAATACAAAATGCTGGTGCTTCGGTCCAAGGCCCCACAAAAAGCTTACAGCTCAAGTCTCAGCATTCCTCAATTCATCTTTAGCCACTGTACTTGGACTAGCCAGTGTACCCCAAAATAGGGGCATTCACCTCCCCCCAAAGAATTATGCGGAGCTCTTCCCCCAGCCTCGTGGGGACTTTTGGCGAATGGAAGGAGACATCGTACGTTGTGAGCGTGTTGTACCAGGTGCTGGCATGTGGGATCACTGATGTCTCCACACCCTTCCCACACTCACATCACTTTTTCCACTAAGGGAACTATTTTGCGTAATCTGCAACATCTTAGTTCGACACCATGACCAAGAGAGTGACAGGCCAAATTTGTATGAGCTAAAGCCCATATGCCTCTGAGTTTACCTCGTTCACGAGTGGGAAATGCAGTACCTAAAACCCCAAGGGTTGCCCTGTGGATGAAAGGTCAGGAGAGACAGAGGCCCTGCAGGTGCTGGCTGATGGGGGGCTTCCCGGAGGGCCTCTCAACAGCTGCACGGGCCTCACACACTCCTTTGCAGGCAACAGCTCACCCAGGGTATGCCTGAAGGAAACCCTCCTCATAATGCTTCTGAGTACATGTGGAGAAATGCCACAGCATCTTGTCACCTGCAGAACACCGGGCTTCTTTCCCCAGAATAGCTAATGCTTGATGAGCACTGACTGACCACCAGGCACTGTCCTGGGCTTCGTGTTATATGATCTCATTCAGTGCTCACGGTGGCTGCATAAGGTGGGTCCTGCAAGCAGAGTCCAAGCAGTCAAGGGGTCTGCCCAAGACACACAGCTAGTGAGTGACAGCATCGTGATTCTAAATGGACCAGTAAGACTCCAGAGCCCCAACTGTTCATCACTCCCCTATATCCTCACGGTGCGTAACTGATATGGCCTCAAATTGGTGAGGTCCACAATGAAAACACTTCAGAACAACAAGACCCCTAAATCTCAGACACTGAAATGAGGTCAAATTTATGGATGGAAGTCTAACGATTCTTCCAGGCCATTCTGAGCTTGTAAACTCAACCCCAAGCCTTGGGAATCCTGTGTTCGTACCCAGCTCCCCCCTGGGCTTGACAAAGAGCCCATTACCTTATGACAGACTAAAAAGATATTTCTCTCCTTATTAGAAAATGTTCACTGGGAAGATACAAGGCCTCCTAGATGCCTCAAATAGGGAGAGGAATGAGATCACAGAACCTTTAGAATGGGGGACCCATGACAGATGTTAACTAGGCTTACTGTGGTGATCATTTCACAGTGTATACAAATATCCAATCATTACGCTCCACACCAGAAATTAATACAGTGTTATGTGTCAATTGTACCTCAACAACAAAAAAAAGACAGGAGGGTCCCATGATTTTGTGCATTAAAACCCATAATCTAATATCAATGAAAGCCCCTCATTTCTGTATGACTCATTATCACTCACAAGGCGATTTCCTCTCCATGAACTCACTTAATCACCACAGCAACTCCCTGAGATACTCAACACCCCCTATTTCACAGATGAAGAAATGGAGACACAGAGCTGTTAAACCGACCAACCACAGAGTCAGGGGAGAACTCTGACTCCAGCTCTTCTGACTCCTAGTCCAGTGCTCTTTTGAGTTCACATCAAACTTACTTCCTCTAGAAAAGTAAAGGGTGGTTCTCCATCTGGGAGTAAGACCCAAAATGGCATTTCTGGGAGCTGTGAGGACTCCCCACCAGATGGATCTCTGTGGAAGTTGTTTGGGGATTTTAGGAGTTTGGCTCTGAATCCCTTACCTATGATTTCAAAGTGACAAGGAATGACTTCTAAACCACAGGGCTACCACACATGATAAACCCAGACAAAGGGAAAGTGTGCCTCAGGAAAGGAAGTGCAAGGCCCAAAGTCAGCCCCATCAACGTCCAGCAAAAACTGTCCCACAGAAGGCAGATTCTTGTGATCGTCCTTGGAAGGGACAACAGGGCCCGTCAAGACATGCCCAGTTTTCTCTGCAGTCTCAAGGTGAGAAACCCGGGTTCTCTGGTGGTATCCACAGAGTTCAGCAGGCCCTCAACATCATCTGCTGAGGGTCCCACACCCTGCACTGTCTCACAACAGGCCCTGTCCTTGTAGAGGTGATGGGCTGTTGTGGGTGGGTTTCCTGGCCTTTCTGTGGTCTCTCACCCACTGCTCACTCGACCGGGGGTTGGCCCCTGCCCACCTTGGTTGAACATCACCCAGGCCCAGCTCTCTGTCAAGGCAAGTGTTGTCTCCAAAAGGACTGTATGTCCAGGTCTCAGAGCCCTGTAACAGCAACCCTCTACCTGGCATCCATGGCAAGGGTACCAACATAGATAAGTCACAGAGTGGTCCTATGACATTTCCCTTTGGAAATAAGTTATGCCATTAGCTTGTGTTATATTGTTCACGAGAAACACCAATGTCCTTGAAAAACTATGAGAAAATTCTATCTATATTTGACCCCTACATTTGAACTTGTCTGGTCAGACTGTCCTGGGGTCAACACTGATCTCCTCATTCATCCCAAATTCAAGCTCTTTAGCTCCTGAAGTCTCTAGATCATAAAACCCTAATGGTCAAGAATCCTATCCTGTAGATCTTTGAATTCTTCTGAGACCCTAATAAAATGCCTTTAATACAGCAGGCTATTAGAAAACATACATTGCGGGGGCGCCTGGGTGGCTCAGTCGGTTAAGCGGCCGACTTCGGCTCAGGTCACGATCTCGCGGTCCGTGAGTTCGAGCCCCGCGTCGGGCTCTGTGCTGACGGCTCAGAGCCTGGAGCCCGTTTCAGATTCTGTGTCTCCCTCTCCTGACCCTCCCCCATTCATGCTCTGTCTCTCTCTGTCTCAAAAATAAATAAACGTTAAAAAAAATTAAAAAAAAAAAAAAGAAAACATACATTGCGATGGTGCTTTGGTGGCTCAGTTGGTTGAGCATCCGACTCGTGATTTAGGCTCAGGTCAAGATCTCACTGCTCGTGAGTCTGAATCCACATCGGGCTCTGTGCTAACAGTGCAGAGCCTGCTTGGGATTCTCTCTCCCTCCCTCTCTCTCTGCTCATTCCACACTGTCTCCCTCTCTCTCAAAATAAATAAATACCTGCTTGGGATTCTCTCCCTCCCTCTCTCTCTGCTCCTTCCTCTCTCTCTCTCTCTCTCTCTCTCTCTCTCTCTCTCTAACTTCAAATGATGCACTGTCTGAGAGCTGTCCCAGATATCGGTAGGCACTGCCTCCCAAAGCATATTAGGTTCCTTTCACTGCCGTACCAAAATACCACAAGCTCAGTGGCTTGAAACAATGGAAATGTAATCTCTGACAGTTCTGGAGGTGAGAAGTCCGAGATCCAAGTGTCAGCATGGCCACGCTCCCTCTGAGATTCCAAGCAGAATGCTTCCTTGCCTGTTCTGAGCTTCTGTTGGGGGTCAGCAGCCCCTGAGCATTCCTTGGTGTATGGATGCGTCACTCTCCCTGGTCACGTGGCCTTGATGTGTGCATGTGTGTGTGTGTGCGTGTGCGTGTGTATGTGTGTGTGTGTGTGTCTGTCTCTTCCATTTTTATTGAGGCCATTAGTCAACTTGGATTAAGGGCCACTCTACTCCAGTATCACATCTAAATGTACATCATGACCTATAAATGTAATTTACCCACTTTCCCCTTGATGAATATTCAGAATATTTTTGCTTCTTAAACAGTGCTGCAATGCCTGCCTGTGTATACCTAGCCTTGTATTTTGGAAGGTGTGTACAGTAAACACCAATAAATTCTGCCATTTTGTTCCCCCCCAAAAAATAAAAAATTAAAAAAATAAATGTACATCATGATCACACCTGCAAAGACTATTTCCAAATAAGGTCACTGCACAAGTATCAGGTGTCAAGACATCAGCCTATCTTTCTGCAGGACACAATTCAACCCCCAACACAGGTCTCCCACCTTAGCCCCAGGCAGTGGCAGGCATAAGGGATGGTGAGAAAACTAGCTGGGGTGAACGAGGAATGCACTCTACAGGCATTTAACCTTCCGAGGGCAACTTCCCAGGAACTGCAGCACTAAGCCCACTCCAAAACCCTCAAAAAGAGACCCTCATATTTTAGTTCCTGGTTCATGCCACACCTTTCAAATCGGCCTTCTCACCCACACGCTCATCAAATACTGTCTCGCGTGCTGGGCTGTGAGCTAGAGACTAGGGAGGGAGAGAAGACACATCCCCGGTCATGAAGAGGCCGGCAGGTCTACAGGTGGGACATACGATAAACCAAGAGAGGATGTGGCGAGGATTACGTTACAGGTGTGCCCAGAGCAGTATGACAGCACAAGGGAGAGACACTGAGCCAGGGCAGGAGACAGAGAGGAAGTCAGCCTCAGAAGGACCCCACCCAGCAAACACTCTAGCCTGGAGGTCCATCACCTTTCATCCCAGCAAACACAGACATTATCTCTGCTTACTTGGTGGCTGTCACCTCACCTCTAAGGTACCTTGAACCTTGGTCATTGCCTCTGCTCCCCACACACCTGGGCAGCGGTTGGGCAAGAGCCTCGGCAACCCCTATTAATCCCTTGGCTCACTCACCCCGTTCACAGACAAGCTGTAAAGGTGACACAAGCATTTCATTCGAACAGTGCTACAGCAGGAACAGAGAAGGGGGCAGAGGGTCGACTGATTTCCAGCACGTGAAAGCATAAATACAATACCAGAATCAATCCAAATAATATTGTACCGGCTCTGTGATCTCTTCCCTTGTACGGCACGCTTTATATACTGTAGTACCCGTTCCTGTTTGCACACCTGCCCCCATCCTGGGGCAGAGGCTCCCCTGGCCAGGCCAGCACTTAGCAAGTCTCTAAGAAGCCCCTGGAGTCACAGGCAGCAAGGCAATGATGTCACAGGCACGCTCCCCAACAGACCGTCACAAACGTGCTGCAAATGCCACGCGTGCTCACACAGACGCACTCCTAAGCAAGAATACACGTGAACTCACACACACAGTAACACCAGTTTATTGCTCATCCGACAGGTGTGTAAGAAGACGTAACGGTCTGCATTTCTTTACAGTTTCACCCCTTCTCCATGGGGTGAGTAAATTCTCACGAAATTACTCCATGGGTTATATATATAATATACTTAAGCATAATACACTGAGGATATTAAACCCCCAAACCAAATACCCCACAAAGAGGTAGTAAGGTGGATGGAGATAAGGGAGATTCTAGTAGTAGTGAGGGAGTTGTTTATTTTTCTAAAGATGGACATATGAGCCAGACTGGCACAAAGGAAAAAAATCCTAAGACTTAAGCACCTAATCTAAAAATGCGTATTCTTCTCCAACTTTGTGACTTCCTGCAATCGCTTTTAAGGTATTATTCTCATTCTGATTTCCAGAGCAGGTAACGTTATTAAACCTACCAATTCATAAGAACTTCTCATTTTCATGGAACCCCCTCTTCAAAACCTGGTTTCCTCATGAATCCATTAACCGAAAGGAGATTCAGGTAAGGAAGTAAAACTTGTCCAAGTATCTCTTCGTTCAGTTTACATATGCTTCTTTTGAAATTATTAAAAGGAGGGTGACCAAACATCACTTTCCTAGAGTACTTCTTGTTTATGCCTGTTGCCCCAGGATTGCTTTGGATGAAAAATGACAGGCACCCTAATAGAAAATAACTTAGGCCTCCTGGGTATGGAAGTGGAGGGTGGAGAAAAGAGAGTCATGGGTAGAATCAATTGCTGTTTTGGACTCTAGGCACAAAGGGGCAATACCAGAAGTAGGCAGTGTAGCCAACATGCTTCCATAATTTTCTAAATTCCCCATGAAGCAATCTTTGGAGGGGCTGGCATGTATCTTCTAAATATCCATATAAGACAGTGTCCTTCTTGGGCGGTCAATAAATACCACTTGATGATGATGATGTAGCCAATGATTTTCCCTTCCCTCTTCTCCCTCTCCTCCCTTCTCCCCCAACCCCCTTTCCTCGGGGTATAGGTCAATCAATCTCAGGCCATCTTGATCTACTTGGAAAGCTTAACTGCCATGAAGCTAAACCACTTGTCCTCTGGCTCCAATCTCTTAGAGAAATTAGTGCCAATGGAAGTGTCAGTATCAATTTCATAATGTTATTGGATGAAGGCAAGGCTGGGCCAAGTCCCATATTCCTGACAGGCTATCAAAGTGATGAGGATTATGGGTAAGGAGACAGACAGCTCTGACAGGAAAGGCAATGACTCAAGATCAATTAGACTGACAAGACTATCTTTAAGCCATATCACTTAATGCTGACACTAGTACCTTTCCCACAGAGATTTGGAATACTGGATGCAGAGTGTTCCTGGTGTCTCCAGGGGTAACCAGAGAGCCTGGAGGCCTGCAAAGCAGCCTCTGGCCCTACACTTCTCCCGAGAGAATCCGGACAAAGGGCTCCAGCGAAAGCGAGGCTCTTGCTCTCGTGATGGGAAGACTAAATATCTGGCCCCCGTTTGCCTCTTTCTTTCCTGCCTTCTAAAGAAAATGTCAAGATAAAATGTAAGCTACGTATTTAAATTTAATTCCTTTGCAGAGTCGAGGGAAGGCTTAGGATTATTAAAATGGAAATCAAGATCTTGTAAAAAGTCAAACCGTCCTAACAGGGAAGCAGATTTGTCATGGAAGGTAAGAACAACAGATGGGTGCCACTAGGGTCCTGAATTCCAATCCAGGTTCTTACCCCTGGCATTGCTGTGAATACAACTGCGTGCGATCAGGAAGCGGTCACGTTATTTCTTTGGGGCTTCACGGTCTCACATAAGGTCAACCGTAACCTCGTGCTACGCTGTGGCACGATGAGGAAATGAAATGCCAACAGCACCAAGGGCAACAGAGGGATCAGAGGATTTTTTTTTTCAGACCTGGCAAGGGAGGCAGAAATTGCTTTTGTTTGGTTGGTTTTTGTTGTTTTTTTTTTTTCCTGCGCTTGACAGAAGATACCCAGAAATAGCCCTGGAGCTAAGGATGTAGTGGATATGCTGATGGGACTGAAGAGAAAAAAGCCAAGTCTGACTCCTGCTAAGTGAGTACATGCAAGGATGTTATGCTCACACTCCCTCAGTAGTAAGCCTAGACTATTTTAAATCCTCTCGGTTAACAGCTTACTTCCCCTCGTTCTCTTGAGTGTCCGTTCCCAGGGCAGCCAGTGTAATTACAAGCCTGTGAGGTTACAGCTATTTAAGCAGGTTGCTTTATTATTTTTTAATTGCCTAACAATATTGTTTGTTAGCATTCTATTAAAAACCCCACAGTGTTTCGTAATGGAATTTTAAATTCATCCTCTTTTCAAGCGTCCGTGTCAGAATATGCGTGTGTTTGTGGGGTTGGCGAACACCAGTGTTAATCAGCCGATCCTGTCGCTAACCTCGGCAGTTAGGCAAAGCAAAATGATGGACGGAAAAGATCAGTATATAGGAAGCCTTGGCTGGATAATGTCAATCCTGGCCAAGAGGTGGTTGTCAATATTATCTGGAACTGCTGACTTCCCAAACACACTCAGAACATTGGCCTAATATGCAAATGTGCGAATCAGGGGATTCCTCCCAAGGTGCCTTTAAATAGCAGGCCCTTTAAAGGCACAGTAGTACAGATGTGGGTATTTTAAGGTCATTAACCAACTGGAGGAGAAGTTGGGGCAGAGAAACTGGACGTGTCAGAAGCTTCTGCTAGTCAAAAATGGTTCAGAATTAGTGATGAAGCATCTCTGGGACTGGTGAAGAAGATTCTAGGGAAGTGTTAAGAAAGTAAAGAACTTTTGTTAGGCACACACGTGGTATTGTTCTCCTCATGCTCACAGACCCAAACGTAGTATACTTTATACTCAAAGATTCGGAAACCTATCTACTGGGGAAGTTTAATGTGTTATCTTTGTTGAAGGCAGGAAGTCTCCGTGATGTCAATTCAATGCAGAATTCTTTTCTCAACGGCAGTTAAACATTATAAATGTAAACAAGAGAACTTCCAAGGAGAACTAAAAGAAGCGTTAATATCAGGGTCTTTGTTCATTGTCCTTCCTTACCGTTGGCATGAATTTGAAGGTAGGTGTTGTTGCAGCCCATGCCCGGAAAACACCTTTCAGAGCGGGGAGGAACTCACGAGTCCCAAACAAGATGCTCTTCCAAGTCACCACAGTGGAATCCTGAAGCTAGCAAGTGGCATTTACTTTTAAAATGGTTACTTCTAATAAGCCCAGGTATCATTCCCATCTTGACCTGGGTTCACAGAGGGTCTATACGTGGAATGTTTTCAATTTCAGATATGGCACATGTCTTTTTCAAGTTTCTGCTAGGTGGACTGACTGACCCATAGATATTATGTACGTTATGTATGCACACACACACGCACACACACGAACTAGATGTTATTTATGGAGAATCCTCTATATCCCATGCCCTGGACTATGCTTTCCCGTAGTCTCTTGTTAATCAAACTACTGTTGGATGAGTATCTACTATGGCGAAGAACTGTCCCAACTTATAGGCATTGCGTCACTTAACCCTTACAACCTTGCAATGATGTCTCCATCTTAAGGACAAAGAAACAGAGACTCAGAACTATTTTATTAACCTGTCCATACTCCTTCAGCTATAGATGGTGAAGCTGGAATTCAAATCCAAGATCATCTCCTGCCAAGGTCAGTACACATACACCTGCCATCATCTATCATTTTAAGAAAACTTCAAAAAGCCATATGAAGAGTAAGAGAGCATATTTGACATTTACCTTGGGTCTGTAGGCAGCATTTCCTTCAAATTCACTCGCTAATTTTATTTAGGTATGCCCTGATTTACAAACATGTACAATTTAATCTTTTTAAAAATTTTTTCTATGTTTATTTTTGAGAGCAAGAGAGACAGAGCATGAATGGGGGAGTGGCAGAGAGAGAGGGAGACACAGAATCCAAAGCAGGCTCCAGGCTCTGGACTGTCAGCATAGAGCCCAACGTGGGGCTTGAACTCATAGACCGCGAGATCATGACCGAAGCCGAAGCCAGCCACTTAACCAACTGAGCCACCCAGGCGCCTCATACAATGTAATCTTGATGCTCAAAGCCCATCATTACTTAATGATCTACCAACCGCCATTCCTACCATCAGTTGAGTAAAAAGACTTTTTAGGTTACTCCCCAAGTGCACAATGTACATTTCTATCCCTGTCATACCTGTGCCCTAGCCCTGACCGTCAAATTCTGCACTTGAGAACTGGGAGCCAGCTCAACTGCATCGCCACCTCGAACGCTTGCTTGTACTAGCCTCTCCCTCTCCTTCCTCCCCATCCTGCCCGCCTCTTCACTTCCTCCTCTAAAGTCTTGCAGCCCATCTGAAGATCAAGGGTTCCCTGTCACTGCTATTGCTCCTTTCTACTGAGCCTCACTCTCTGCAAGCCAAGAATAAGGCTTTAAAAAAGGGGGGGGGGAGCTGTTTCTGACACCACCTCGTTATTCCTCTTGACTGAGAAAAGACAACGGCGCTCACGATGATGACGGGAACGTCCACGTCACAAGCATATTCCCGCTCTCTGTTAACTACTATGAAATCAGTCAGGTCACTTTACCTCCCTAAGAATTTGTTTTCTCATCGATAAAGTTGGGCTCACCAGTCACGGCCTCATCAGGCTGTTGTTCGGGTTAAAGCAAGCATTTATGTCAACCACGTGGCATAGTGCTCCGTAAATGTTAATAACAATACTAATAAAGTAAAAACAAAAATAAGCGGCAGGGAGTTACCTCAAAAACTTTGTTGTTCACACTTTTAAGCCCTGTGCCAATTATTGATACGACAGCTTTTTATTTTGAGAGAGAGAGAGAGAGACAGAGAGAGAGAGAGAGAGAGAGAGCATGCGCATGTGTGTGTGAGCAAGCAGGGGAGGGGCAGAGAGAGAGAAAGAGAGAATCCCAGGCAGGCTCCGTGCTGCCAGCATGGAGCCTGACACAGGGCTTGAACCTATGCAATGAGAGGTCACGACCTGAGAGAAAATCAGGAGTCAAATGCACAACTGACTGAGCCACCTGGGTGCCCCAAGAGCCTCTTATTTTAACACGACCAACTAACGGCAGTGTTTGCATGTCTGAAAGTCTCCCGTTCCATGCTAGGGAATTACAGTTAACCAATGCTTCTCGTGTCTGATCAAAGAAAGAGTACTTAATGGTGCAAATAAGACATGAGCCTTGTTGGAGGTAGAAAAGAGGGCCTCCACTGACAGACTGGCTAATGACTCTTTTTGGCTTCCATGCACTTTCACCTGATTTTTCAGCTAATCACGAATTTAGCCGGGACTCAATAAATGTTAAAGGGCAGTGTTACAGACTGCCGGATGGATGCACATAGTTCCCTAGCTTCCATACATAAAGGGGAAGGTGCAGACGAAGTGATATAGTAAGTATTTCCAGGTGTTCCTCTGAAAGAACAGGACAGGAAGTACACAGCCCTTGATGCGGGGATCCCTCACCCCACATCATGTGGCCGAGGGAGGAATAAGTACGGGTGCTATGTTGCATCCCCCAGTGACACGGTGAAAATCAGGACCGTGGTTCAGGGGGGCGGGCACACACACCTAGAAAGTGGAAATGTCAGTGTGAACGCACATCTGTGGGACTTAAAGGCCCCTTCCCTAGTCTTTGGGCAGGCACACCACACTGCTGCGACTCAGCATGTTAATGCCCACGGGCGTCTTTTGAAGGGGCATCCAGACTCCTGCTGGCAGAAGTCCCCCCTCCAGCCAGGCACTGTATGATACTGTAAGGTTAAGCGTAATTAATGCTGATTGTAATCACGAGGAATTAATACATTATAATAGTGAGCTAAAAATGGCTTATGCTAATAAATCAACGAAGAATGAGATGGGAAAGTGAGAAGCCTTTGAGTAATGGGGCTAGGGTGGGGGGGCTGCAGGGAGGGGGACGTATGTGCCAAAAGTTGCCAGCACACAAGACTGCCAAGGTGTCACAGCAGCAGAAGCACTGGCCTGTCATACTCCAGGTATCTGACCGATAAGGAGCTGGAAATTAAAGCTACTTTGGGGCTCAAGGGTATCAGGTGACAACTGTGGGGGCCTCATTAGCTGCATGACTTTGTTCTCTGAGCTCTGCTTTCCTCATCAGTAAAACTCAGTAATAAGCCCATTCGCCACATCTGACATTTATTAAGAGTCTACTATGTGCCCGGTACTGTTCCAGGGACGAGAAATACAACTGTGTACAGCACAAAGCCCTAGTCTTGTGCAGTGAACATTCCAGGGGGAGTCAACAGACGGTATGTAGATAAGTAAACCAATAAACACACGTCAAATGGTAACGAGGGCCATAAAGAGCGATGCAGCAGCATAAGGCGGACGGTGAGTGATGGAAGCTAATTTACATGTAGGGTGGTCTTGAGGGCTAGGATCCCATGGATTCAAATGGCCTGGCCCCCAGGTAGTACGTGGATGTTCCACGAGGTAGATGAGCAGCAGACCTCAGATCCAGTCAACAGTGGAAGCACTGGGCGTGGGGGGGGGGCGGGGAGGGGGGGGCTTGAGCAGCTTCCTGGGACTGATACACAAGATCCTCGTGAAAGGTGCTTTTCAGGAACAGTCTTTAAAACCTGTAACCACAGGTGCCTGAAATTCACCCTGAGTTTGACAAGCACAAACCAACTAGGGGTCTGACTCTCAACATACACTAAGGCCGTTAGGCATCTTGGTTAAAGACAAGGACTGTGGTGAGAGCCCCTCTAAATTCAAATCTAGGCTCTCTGGGTCTCAGCGGAGCAAGCTATTTTTCCTCTCCCGTGCCTCAGTGTCTCCATCTGAATAATGGGGAAAACAGTAGCACCTACCTTTCCAGATTCTAAGACTGTTGCAATATTTAAATTAAGAAATGTCTGGAAGACGCTTTAGCGCAGTGCCTGGCACACGGTAGGGGCTTAATAAATATTAGCTATTATTAAGAGAGTTACAAAGTATTGGGAGTATGTCTGAATAGCTTATCGAGAAGAAATTCTGCGATTAACAGAACTGCTTCTTAGAATTGGACGTTCACATCTCTTCCCAGAGATCGCGCTCCACAAAGAGGCACTGATTATTTAATCTGACGCTACAGGAAGCTGACAGAAGGAAGGCCTGCCCCCTTCCGTGCAGAGGTAGACAGCCATTCGGCACGTCGGGGGAGGGGAGCGGAGTAAGGTTAAGAACTCAGTGCGAGGCAGTATTTTGGGCTCTAGCTCCATGACTGATGGAGCACCAGTTCAGTACAAGCTGGAGGCCCTCTGGGACAAAAGAAATGGGAATAATAAAATCTGCCTCATTTGTTTGTACTGCCAGTTAGGCAGTCAGTCAATCCAAAAAAATACACTGAATGCCCGTTGTGAGCAAAGCATTAAATAATAACATTAATAGCTACCATTTGTTGGGAACTTAATGTAAGCCAGGCATGGTGTTCTATATATCCTACTGACCTGGCTCACAGCCTCTTCCTCTGTGAGTTCTGGCCTACGTGCCCCGCTGTAGACACCCACCCAACCCCTCCTTCCTTGGCATCCAACCCCACTCCCCAGCATGGGACACAGTCCTCCTTGCCCCGAAGCCTGTTCTGGGGTCTTAGGTGCCCTACCTGAGGGAGGTCCCTGCAGAGCAGGGACATGTTGGAGTCATGCCCACATCTCACAGAAGGATCAGTGCATTGACAGGCATCCAATATGGCTAAAATGGATCAATGACTGGCTGAATAGATAATTCAAAATAGCACGTACATCATATCTCAGTTCTAGAGTTCTGAAAAGTACTTGGTAGGTGCCATTATGGTGGCGACCCCATGGATCCAGCCGGAATACTCATGGGGCTCCATTTCCTCCTGGGTCATTAGGATACACTGAATTTCCCCCTAGCTTCTGAAAATACAGCAGTGCTTACTATGTTCCAGACACTGTGCTCTCTGCATGCACAATTCCACTGGGTTCCCACAGTTCAATGAGGTAGGTAGCTCTTATTAATATCACCACTTTGCAGATGAGGAAACTGAGGCTCAGAGAAATGTAGTCCCTTGCCCACATCAAGCAGGTGGAAATCAACTGAGGTTTGATTTCAACACATATGTGTCTAACTTCACAGCCCAACACTTCCTGTGCTTTACAAAGCTGTGAGGTGGCAGAGGGCTGAGGGAGGTGGTGTATCTGAGGGTGTAATGTATCCTGTGAGCTTAGATGCTGGCTATAAATACAAAGCCCAGGCCCCCACGGTAGAACCCCAAGCCCCCGGGATTCTGCAGATGAACTCAATGCTCTGTGCCAACAATCCTTTTCAGCCCTCCCCACCTCTCTATAGGAAAGAGACGAAGACAGGTCTGTGCCACTTAAAAAATTAAAGCAGGAGGAGTCGGCAGATGGGGACAGGTGGCGTCTTGGTGACCACATCCAACCAGTGCCACTGGTGCATCAGTGGCAGTTCTAGGAGAGAAAGCACTTCCCGGTTTTGGACTGAGCTCAAGCTCAGACCGTAATAATGCAATTTTGTAAGAACAACCAAATAACATATTTCCTGGAAATAGAAGACACGCGAAACCAATGACCCTCAGGAACATCACGGTCATCGTCACCATCACAGCACCTGCCTACGTGCGCACAGCACTTAGGATTCCGAGCATTTACAAGTTCACTGGCTCATTTGCTTCCCGTTCCCGGTTACCCTCCAACACAGGTGAGGAAGGCCGGCAACGGTTTCCTGCCCTTCCAGTCCGTGACCAAACCAAAACCCAGCAAAGTTCCCGAGATCACCCCATCAACCAGCCAACGTGAAAAGTCAGGATTTCTGCCATCACGGCACCATGCTGCGGGCCTATCCCCCTTGATTCTATGCTGCAAAATGCCCAGGATGGGGAGGAAGGCCTTAAATGGGGCAGCCACAAAGTGTGCTCCACGTTTTCCCCTCCTGGCAGCTGAAACAGACTTAGGATCCGGGCTGCCTTGATGACGAAGGGAGGGCAGGATTGAAAGGGGGTCACGTTTTATGTCCCCCATCATCACCAAAAGGAGACAACCAAACTTTGGCGAAGGCTGCGACGGCAAAGCACGGTGCCCCGGCGGCAGAATGCCCAGAATGTAGGTTAAGGCATAGCTCGTGATCAAACCAGAGAGAAAATGGGCAGAAGAGAAAAAAAACGGAGAGTGACAGGCCCCTGGGTGGGGTGACAGGCTTCTGGTGGGGAAGCTCGGTTTCCCCGAGCTCTCAACTGAACAAATCAGTGAAGACGAGGGGGGAGGCATTATAAGCACCGACCCTTTTCATATATATGTATTTTTAATGTGGAACCTCGATCATATGGTAGGAAGTTGAAGAAATATGTGTAGAAAATGGAAATAGAGCAAAATTTATGTCTTTTTATAGCCAATGATTCATACAGAGTGATAGCTCTTAAATATTAATAATCAGTAAAAAAAAAATTTAGGGCAGGAGGGTGCAGATGAAGGGAGACGGTAAAATTCCTGTGTTTTCTGCTGTTGTTGTTCATGATCCAAACTTAGAAAAGTAAATACAGTAAACATCCTACCTATAGTTGGCAATACTTATACAGTTTATCACGTGCCTCGGGGCCTTGGTTCCACTTGGGAACAAACACACTGCTTCAGCTTGAGAATGAGAGCATAATTTGGAGCTGGGAAGGAACCTGTTTTAAGAATTAAAATAATCTCACACAAATTTCAAATATGACAGAGACAGCGTTTTCACAAAATGTGCAGTTCACTCATTGCTGACTTCCACAGAACCTTAGCGAGCTTCCTCGTGGTTAGAAAATCTCTGAGACGGTGTGGGTAAAACCCCTTCTGCCATTCCCCTAGTGTCTCCACATTGTGAAGCCTCAAACAGAGGGCTGGCAGGCTCAGGGTAGGGACGGAGTCCCTTCTGCTTTTGCCCTGCACCTGAGCGACAAACTCCTTCGGGTGGTCATCAGGAGCAGAAAGAAATGTGTCCTGACCAATGGCAGTAAGTCAGGTTCCTTGGCCAGTCCTGGAAGGTGCAGGAACAGGAAGCCTCTGGGGACCTCCAAGGAGAGGCGGAGGTGCTTCTGTATTCCTGTCAACTACAAGTTCAAGAGAGCACCTAGTAGGTCAGGTCTGTCCTCCTAGCACTGAGCTCTGCCCCGGGGGCTGCAAGGTGCTACCACCACCCCGATCCCCACCCCGCAGCAAGCCAGGGCTGGACCCATGCTTATTCCTGGGGTGGCTACTGCCCCACCCATTCTGAAACCCACTGCCATTATCTTTCTGGGAAAAAGGTTTGACCCCTTTGGTCTCGCCCTTCCTTCGCCTCTGATGATGTGCTGGGAGAAGCCTGCTGTCAGCACGGGGCTGACACAGTGAATCACCTGCAACGAATGAGGAGAGCCAGAGACGAATAGCCGAGCAGATGCTCGGACCCCAGAAGCCACGGGTGACAAAGCTCACTCCCCCTGGGTGAGATCTCACACGCTTTCCAAGCCCATCCCTCTCCCTGGCGGGTAGAGGGCAGGAGCAGATGGCAGAGAGCACAGCCCAGGGCTTGGACTCTGACAGGGTCAGAGGCAGGTCTGCAGGAACTCAGGTGGCTTTGAGCTACGGGGCAAACTGGAGTGTCCTGTGCAGCAGGTAAGTACAGGACCCTTAGATCTTGGGTTCAAATCCCGGCTTCTCCATTTCCTAGTTGAGTGTGGCCTTCGAGACCTGAATTAATTTCTCTCTCAATTTCTTCATCTGTAAAACGGTAGTTAGAAGACCAGCAAACCCACGGGGTTGTCACATCAATTAACATACAAAAAGTATCTGGCACACGTTAGGTTCGTATCTTCAGTGGAACGGAGTAGCTTTCTTCCAGAGGTCAAAGGTTATCCAAAATCTTAGGTCAAACAGGGGGAGCTCTATCTTGCAGCCTCTCTTCTGTCCTGAAGGACTCCTAGCACGGCAGAGAGAAGACCTCTGCTACCACTTTTCAAAACTTCTGCCCCAAACCTACCCTAGCGCCATTACCCTCCTCCACAGCCCAGGGCTTATTCCTAGGAGAAGAACCTCCCAGCTAACAGTGCAGAAAACCTCCCGCATATTCAGACAGTCTCCAACTACTCTACCCTCCTCTGAGCTGACCAAAACCACATGGCTGGAAAAGTGAAGTGGGGTCACATTCAGGAGAGCAACTCAAGAGCCACGTGTCAGATTCTGGAAATCTCAACGTCATCACGTACAGGATGATGATAAGCAAAGGGTCTAGTTGCCAGTGAGGTGCCCTATTTTATTCTCCTCCAAGCCAGCAGAAAGCAATATGGGACTCTGGCTTCTCCCCAATGATTCAGATATTCAGCAGCAGCAGCAGCAAGCTAATTGCTAATCTAGAAGAGACACAGCCGGCCCGCAGGAGGTACGCGGCCCCTTTATTTCAGCCACAGGCAGCTCTCTGTCTGAGGCCCGTTAGAGCTCTCCTGGAAAAGATAAAACATTCTAGCAGCGACAGGCCAGGGGGCAGGAGGGGGGCCTGCGCCACTCCAAGAATTTGACGAGTGCCTGATACCGGCAGCAAAAATAAGCCCTTTAATAAACTAGAAAGTGGGGCGCCTGGGTGGCTCAGTTGGTTAAACGTCTGCCTTCGACTCAAGTCATGATCTCGCAGTTTGTGGGTTCGAGCCCCACGTCAGGCTTTGTGCTGACAGCCAGAGCCTGGAGTCTGCTTCTGATTCTGTGTCTCCCTCTCTCTCTCTGCCCTCCCCCGAGAAAGCTGTTCATTTCAATGGATGCTGCATCCCCTCGGTGCTAGTTCATCTGTAATTCAGATAGATCAAGGATGGCTCTGCTGGGAGACGAGAGTCCAGAATACAGAATGATTCTGTGCCCCAAGAGCCGGGAACTTCACTTGGTTAAGAGCATACGTGTCCCGTGTTCTCTGTGTTGTCGCTCCCGTCTTCCCATCCCCTGTAAACCCTGAGCTACAGGCACAAAACCGGAACACGGTACCCCAGACCCATAAACACACAGCCCGGGCACACCCCACATCTGCACACGCCTCACGCCCATTTCCTGCTGTCCACAGCTCCAATCACATACACATACACTCTGGCCAAGCGTCCCAGGGCACCTCGACCAACATGGGCAAATGAACATGGTGGTAAGGCGCCATCACCCATTTTCCAGAACACCCACCATGTCCGCAGAGAGAGCTGCCTTCACCCTGAATCACGGTGGAGGGAGGAGGGGAGAGCAGATGTTACGGGCTGAATAGCGTCCCTCCAAATTCATATGCTGACGTCCTAACCTCGAGCACCTCAAACTGTGACCGTATTTGGAGACAAGGACTTTATAGAAGTAATTAGCTTAAAATGAGGTCATTAGGATCAGCACTAATCCAATATGCCTTGTGCCCTGATAAGAAGAGGAGATCAGGGGGCACCTGGGTGGCTCAGGCGGTTAAGTGTCCTACTTCGGCTCATGTCATGGTCTCACGGTCCATGGGTTTGAGCCCCACATCGGGCTCTGTGCTGACAGCTCAGAGCCTGGAGCCTACTTCGGATTCTGTGTCTCCCTCTCTCTCCACCTCCCAGCTCACACATTCTCTCTCTCCCTCTCTCTCTCTCTCTATATATATATCTATCTCACACACACACACATATAAATTAAAATTTTTTTTTAAAAGAAGAAAAAGAGGAGATCAGGACACAGACCTACACAGAGAGAGGATCATGTGAAGACATGGGGAGAAGACAATCCTGTACAAGCCAAGGAGAGAGGCCCCAGAAGGAACCAACCCAGCCGACACCTTGATCTTGGACTTCCAGTCTCCAGGACTGCAGAGAGACTTCTGTTGGTTAAGTCGCCCAGTCTGTGGCACTTGGTTATGACATAGTTAAGAATCCTAGCAAACTAGGCCAGGAGGGAGTTGTGCTCACAGGGTCACACAGCCACCATAAACGGGGCTCAGCCTCTGTCAGTAAATGGTCAACCGCTGTACAAGGACATCTGTCCCTAGAACTCTTCTGGTCTCCCGTGGTGTAATGACTGCACGTCTGTTAGAGAGGTTTGCCGACTTGACTGTGCTTTCAAAGATTTCCTCCTGCTGCTTCTACAACTACTATGGAATGTGGGAGCCCAACTGAAGGTCAAGGTCTGAGCGTTCCCGAAGTATCCAAGGGCCACGGCTGCAGGGTAACAGTGATGGCAATAAAAGTGGCCACCAGTTTTGAAACGTTCCATGTGCCAGGCCCGTGCTAAGCATTTGTGATGCGTCATCCCACTGAGTGCTCCCAACAGTCCTACCTACCAAAGGTTAAGTACAACCACTGTCCTTACTGTGGGGTTGAGGAAACTGAAGCTCAAAGAGACTGAAGGAATTGTGTAAGCGACAAGCTGGGACCTGCGCCCCTGGCTGAATCACAATAACTTAAGTTCTGTTCAGTTGCACAAATATTGACGGTGTTTGTTTTCTTCTCGGAGCCCCGTTCTGGAAGGTGCTGGAGAATATCGGGCCCTTCCAGTCAAGAGTCTGCTTAGTTCCCATCAGGTACTGATGTGGCCTCAAAAGTCAAGCTGTCCTTGAGCAGCTACTGAGCTCAGAGACCCTGGGTCTAGTCTCAGGCTGGCCCAGCTGCTGACCTGAACGCTCTCAGCCTCAGTTTCCCCAGTGGGGACAATAACGTCTGCCCTGGCCACTTCCCAGGGTTACTGTGAGGCCGGATGAGATGATAAAATGGGGAGGAGCACAGGCTGAGTTGGCAGCAGATACCAACGGAGGGCCCACCAGGCGCCCGGCAATGGCCACACAGGAGGCCAAATCTGTCCTCACTGAGCTTGGTTCCAGGGGGTGAGACCAATGACACAGAGCAAAGAGTACACAGAACATGCTGTGGGGGACTGCTAAGTGCTGTGGAGAAATATGAAGCAGGCTAAGGGACTGGGTATGATGCGGGGGCGGGGGGGGGGGGCAGCCCCGAGCAGGTGACATCTGAGCAGACATCTGAGGGAGCCATGAGACCATCGGGGCTACGCAGAGGGAACCATGCATGACAAATCCCCGAGGGAACGGTGTGCTCGGCGTGGTCAGGAGGAGCTCAGGGCGGTGGCGGGAAGGTACTGGCGGGAAGGGAAGAAGGACGTGAGGGCGGAGACGCAGCTCCACGCCAGGCCACGCACATCCATGTGGCCACGGGGAAGAGTGGGTACTTTGCCTTGCGTGTGATGTCATTGGGGGTCGAGCCCTCGGGAATGGGAGACCTACTGTCCTTTCCCCGGGACCACCGGGCCGCTGTGTGTGCGTGGAGGCGGAGAGCGGAAGGAAGGAGCCGCTGGAAGGCCATCTCAGTATTTCTTCTGCGGAATTTCCAGGTGGCTGAGTTTTGCGCCTTGTTATCAGACCAGAAGCTGCCAACGCTTCTCTTCTCTTTCTTTTATGGTCTTTTTAAAAAAATACATGTAAAACGATCTTCATTAAGAGAAAAGTAACTTGTTTTTAATTTGCTCATCCATTTTAATGTTTTTCATGTACCGTCATTGATTTTTATGTTTAAATATTTCTTTTAGTATTTCAAAAACAGACCCCCTTGTTTAGCAACTTCCAAAGCTGGCATCGGGTAATAACTTGTTTGCCAAGAAAGTGTGCTTCCCCTCCCTCAGCTAATAAAAAAGAATCAATAAGTCCTTACAGATGCCTTTAATAAAGATTAAATAAATGAATACATTTAACTTTTGCCTAACCATGAAGTCTGTACTGGTAAACAGTCAAAGAGCACAGTCGCGTTGGAATATCTAATGATCGCACTGGGCTCTGAGAAGGGAGCCCTACCGAGGCCTCCTTCACACTACCGACTGAACTCCTTCTTGACCGCCAATGGTCCGAAGGGGACCGAAGGGACAGTGCTCGTGTCCCCCTCCTCAAGACGAGGCGAGGGGCAGCCTGTGGCCGCTAAGAGCGTCGTGAAGGTGCTGCCTTCAGTGCCCGCGTACGGGTCAGGACAAGTTGACATTAATTAAGAGAAGCAGCCCAGAGCAGGCGACGGCAGTGCAGACCCACGGCGGTGTGCCCGGCTGGAGAAGACAGGCCCCGCTGATTCTCACTCCCCCACGAGGCCAGTCCTCCTCACTTCCTGCTTCTTCAGCTGGTGCCTGGCAGGAGGGCAGGTCCTTGCCAGAGCGACATCACACAGTCTGGGCGGGTTCCAGGGCTTCGAGGCCCCACACCCACACCTCTTTCCCGGAGTTGGCTGTCACGCAGGAGAGCCTGGTGGGGAAGACTGTGGTCTTTGGAGACACTCAGAGCTGGGCTGGAGTCTCAGCTCCGCTCCCGCCTCACCGTGTGACCTCGGTTTCCTGTCTGAGCCTCAGATTCCCTCAAAGGTAAACGGGACTGATGATAACAGTACCTCCACAGAAATGCCACGTACGGGTCAAAGTGTTCTGCACAGCAAATAGCCTAAATATGACACGGTTTCTGGCCCTTACAGTTGCCTACCCCTTCTCCCCATTTTGGGGCTGGGCATATGTCTTTGCAACCCAACGACTACATTTCCCAGCCCCCCCTGCAGCTAGGGGGCATGTGACATAATTTGACCAATGGGTCACAGGGTCCTAGGAAATCTCCTTAAAAAGAATGGATTAGGACCATTCTCCCTCTTCCCTCTCGCCCCTTAAATGCTGATGTGATGGCTGGAGCCCTAGCCACCAACCTGGCCCATAAAGCAACACAGTAAAGACAACGGAGCAGCAAGACAGAAGGACCCTGAGGATCACAGAACTAAAATAAAAACCTTGGAATGCTTACATCCGGACTTTCTTTTCACAAGAGAGAAATAAACGTTGATTTTTTTTTTAAAAGCCATCATTATTTTGGTGGGGGGTGGGTTCTGTTACTCACAGCCAAACTGATTCTGTCATTATTATCATTCCTACCATTATTCTCAGTATTGGTTTTGTCAGCAGGGTGAGGAAGCTCCTTCCCTCGGGCTTCTGAGCATCGGCCCTGGGCTTCCCTCTCCCTGGGCCAGCTCTGTCAGCTCCCCTGTGTCAAAGACCTAAGGCCCCCTATTCTCCTCCACTTCCAGAATCCAAGGCATTTAGAACTTCTTGTTTTCTCCACATAAAGATGTTCAGCGAAATGAGTCCCCTTCCATCTACCTCACACAGACACTCGCACTGCTTTGGGTGGAAAAGGCCAAATTCTTCAGACTGGAGTTCAGAGCTGGTCCATAAATGGTGGCAATGTTAATGGCAATGGTGGTATGATAATCTGGATAAGACCTGTCCAGCCTCCTCTCTTGCTTCCCCACCACCAAGTTATGCATCGTCCCAGGGACACACAGAGCTGTTGGTAGCTCTCTGGACAGGCCTGTTCTCTCAAGTCTGTTTTTAAAGATTTCCAATCTTTCTGGAAAGAGCTGCTCCAACTACTTGGATTTCCATGTGTCCCTGAAGACTCGGTTCAGGTGCCACTTCACTCGGGAGAACTTTATAGACAACCCCCATGCTTCGCTGGGTGTCCCTGCTGTGCTCCCGTAGCCCCAGACTGCTCCTCCACTCATGGCCCACCCACTTTCCCTGAAGACTGAGTCCCTTGGGCAGCAAGCGTGTGCGTGGAATTTGTACCTGACACTGAGCACTGGGATGGCCCCCAGCTGGCCCCAGTCATCAGCAAGCTTCTACTTCATCTTCACACTCCAATACCTGGCACAGTATCCATCTCACAGGTGATAGCATCCAACAAATAACCCCTTGACTGGACGGATGGATGAATGAACTGCTCCCTACAGCTACTTATCTCTGGTCATCGAAGTCCAAATAACCGGGAGCCCAGAAGTAAGAAACTGATGAGCTGGATGAAAAGAGAAAGACCCTCCCTTGCTTCTGTCTTGGTCAATGTAGTGGGCTGATCAGTGCCCTCCCCAACTCAAAAAAGAAAGATGGCAGCCTGGAAGCTCAGATCATCCCCTTATTTGGAAACAGACTCTTTGTAGATGTTAATTAAAGGTAAGGGCTGAAATGAAATCACACTGGGTTAGTGACACGTGTCCTTATAAGAGACAGAATAGGACACATAGAGACACGGAGAAGGCAGCCATGTGAAGACAGAAGAAGAAATTATATTTATGTAGCCAAAAGCCTAAGACCTCCTGGAGCCACCAGGGGCTAGAATAGACAAGGGAGGAGTCTCCCCAGGAGCCATGGAGGGAGCATGGCCCTGCTGACACCTTATTTTGGACTTCTAGCCTCCAAATGGTAAGAAAACAAATCTCCATTGTTTCAAGCCATCAAGTTTGTGGCAATACATTATGGCGGATCTGGGAAGCAAATACAATAACCTAGGGATGGGTCAACTGCCTTTACAGACTGTCCATCAAGGTCACACAGGACCTTACTCCAGATCTAAACTTCACATCCACAACCCCTACATCCTCTCTTTTGATTCTTCCCTTTTTCTTTTTTAAACTACCAGGAAAGATGCATGCACTGTCTCGCCAACGTGGCCATGGCCTTTTGGGGTGGGTTCCATCATTATCCCTATTTCACAGGTGAGGAAACAAAGTCCTATGGAGGTGAATCATTTGCTCCAGGAGGCACAGTTGGGCCTCCTATCCAGGTCTGTCTGGTTTCCACACTCACAACTGCCACACTGTCATTCTTCCTCATCCATACCCCCCACTTGCACCACAGCAGTGGAGTTCAATGTCTAGATAAGGAAAGGCTGGAAATGACAGAACCCCAGAGCCCTATAAGAGCCCAAACTCAGTTCAAAACAGGTTTCTGAGGTCTGTGCTGCTGAGTCCCAAGTCCCATCCCTGATTCTGGGTAACTCTTTCATTCCAGGATTCAATGGCCCCTTCACCCCTACCCACAACAATGGACCACAGGGTTTCCCAAAAGTTGAAGAAGAGGAATCACGAGTGAAAATAAGGTCTTTCACACTGAGGGCTCCTTCAGTGCAGGAACCTCATCTGGTTTTTTTCAGTCTCTCCAATGCCTGACACACTCACAGGCACATAAACCAGGCTTGATAAAAGATTTTTGTCATCCATTAAGAGGCTATGAAAATTAGATAACTCTAACTACTACAACAGTAAAACTCAATGGTGTCCATGAATTGTACAGACCCAAGCTCCAAGACTGTAATTTCTCTACCCGTTATAGAGAGAAGACAGAGATGGTCTCAGCTTCGCACTACTGATAAGTAGCCAACATAGCATGGAAGACTGGTTTTTCTAGTTCTGTCCCTATCCTTTACCCACTGGATCATCATCCTGCCTACCAGTCTAACCATTCCATCACCAGGGGGAATAAATCCACTTTGTCCTTGATCCTGTTTCCAGTTCAGAAGGAGTTTAAAACTAAAGTCAAGGGATGCATGGGTGGCTCAGTCGGTTAAGTGTCCAACTCGATTTTGGCTCAGGTCATGACCTCAGGGTCTTGAGATTGAGCCCCACATGGGCTCCGCACTGAGTGTGGAGCCTGCTTAAGATTCTCTTCCTCCACCCTTCCCTTGCTAACACACTAGCATATGCATATGAGCTCTCTCTCTCGCTCTCTCACTCTCTCTCTCTCAATATATAATTTTTTTTTTAAAAAAATTTAAAATTAAAGTCAAAAGTAAACAAGGTAGAACCTTGAGAAATCCATATGGTCCCTGTCCCCAAGTCAGGTGGTTTGAGGCTCTGCCCGGTGACCAGATGGCTGTTGAGGGCTGCCCATTCTCTGGGACACCCCCCTGCCTGGAGTGGAGGGAAGGGTGTTCCAGACGGCCAAGACTGGGCAAATACCCCAGAATATTGCTGGAGCAGAACCTATGCCCCTACCATATGCCATCTGGATGCCTGTCCCCTCAATTTTTATTCTCATGAATCCTCAGGGATAAGCCCAGCTAGAGATTCGATTAGCCAAATCCCTACTGAAAAAGTTCTCGCTCTCCTTAGGATCATTCTCCTTCTCATTTATGGAAGCCTCTCATCTAAAAACGGGGCAGGAATTTTAACCCAACAGAGGTTCACTACTCCAAGCTCTCCACTAAGCTCCATCTAAAACTTTCCAACCAGACAGCTGTGGGGCTTGCTGGCCTATTCCAGCATACCCGTAACGGACTCTCTTCACGCCTCCATGAGTCACACCGCCAAGATTCTCATTCAGCAGGAGAGAGACCCTGATTCGGGGAGGAGAGGTGAGTTCCCCAACATGGCCTACCGTCAGGACTGATCCCTTGAGAAGCACATCTGGGCCTTAGGGTATCTGAAAGAACAGCACAGCAGCTAAATCATGCGTAGAAGGTAAAACCGACAATAAAGGAAACAACCACGCAAGCTCTTTCTCCCCATTGGAGACAGAACCACTGTTTGGCTTTCTGACATGATTTGTTCTGATGTCAAACTTCTTGAAGGTAAAGACCATGTGTTCCTATGCTCCACAGCCCCTAACCCACCCCTGAACAAGGAAAGACAATCAGCGGGTACCCCAGATGTGCACAGGAGAGCAATGGGTAGTTGGCTACCAAAGCCAAGGTGCGCCACAAGGACAATGAACAGTCCTTGCTCCTAGAAAAGAAGAATGGGAGACGAAGATAAGATTGTTGTCCAGGATGAAAGTCCACGTCTAATGACTGTAGACTCCATTCCTCTTCAATCACCCAAAGGAACGACTGAAGGCTCATAAAGAGACAGACACACTGTCCTGCCTTCCTAAATCACAGCCCCTCCTGCCTGTTTTGTATGCCCTTGAATCGAAAATTCTATAGCCAAAGAGCACCATCAGGAACATCCGTCTAATAGAACTGCAAAGTTCTGGACGGACGGGGGAGAGAAGAGGCAAAGACCAGGGTACAGAGAAGGACACTGGAGTGGCTGTCTGTCCCAAGTTCACCCCAGCTTTCCGTAATCTTCCCTGACTATCTGTATGCAGAGCCTTGGCCAATCCCAAATCCAGTAACAACAGAACAACAATCATCAAAACGAGGAACAGTGCTACCCTGGGATGGATTTTTCTGTGTGGTCGTGACATCGGGCTGCAGGCTTCTTGACAGATGCCCCCAACTCCTGTGCAGACAGCCCGCTTAACTGGGGTACTTGGCACTACTCTCTGAATGCCCATAAGGACCGGAGCCCTGAACCTCCCTCAGTGGGGCCCCTGGAAGGGCCTTGGCTAGATGCCCCTTTCCAGCTAGGCTCTCTCCTCCCAGGCGCCAGCGGGCCTGTCACATCCCTGTGTCAGCTAAAAATCCTCTTGCAAGTCTGCCTTCCCCACCCCCAAGCCTTCTCCCAGCCCCACTCATACTCCCCAGTTCATCCCACTCCCTCACTCTGTCCAATATCCCGCATGGCCCCTGGAAGTTTGCAGCCCACCTACCTATTTCAGACCTTCTCCCAGACTAGTTCCATTGAGTGTGAGTTCCTGAGGGCTTGGGCCCAGGCTGTGCAGCCCCTCGGAGTTGTAAACTCCCACGGCTGCTTTCATTCCACTTCCTCTCGATTATTCCACTATGCCTGCTCTACACATTTATCCACAGAGATTCCCATTGAGCATAACTCCCTACAATAATTATCTATGGTTTCCATGTATTTATCTCTGGTATCTATTTAGATAGAGTATCTACCATCCCTCCTGGATCTATTTTCATGTCTCTCTCTGTCTATAGTATTTATCTCTATTTTAACATGACTGCCTTTTTTTTTTTAACCCTCAAACTGGGACAGTTCCCAAGGGGATGGGCTTTGCCTGCAGTTAAAAGCACGATGTGATTCTACACGTGCTCAGCAGCTAAATTGGTGGTGGGTCAGAGTAGCGGTGCCTGTTCAGCAGAAAGGCATGGGCTTGGAAAGCCAAGAGGGCGCAGGGGATGTGGGAGGGGGCTGCAGGCTCTCCAGGACTCTCCCTGGGTGAGCCCATCCACGAGGAAGGGGACCAGGCTAAAAAGAGAGCAAGAATGGAAGAAACTGGAGGCACGTTCTGGGTTCAGATCTTAATTCTACCTCTCCTTGAAGTGCTCTGCCTCAATTTTCTCATTCTATAAAATGAGAATCCTGTAAACCCCTAACTCAAGGGATTGGGGTCGAGATGAAGTGTGATACACACACAAAAAATCCTTGATACAGGGCTCGATGTAGGTAAGTGCTCATTAGTGAAAACTACTGCTTTTCTCACTACCATTATCGTTGTCATTATGCTAGGGTACCTTGTTGGTCATTTTTAAGAGAGTCAACGCCTTGCACTGTGAGGGTCTTGGGATGGAGACATTGACATGTATATTCCTACTTCAGGAACAGAGTAGACAATGGACATTTAATGAATGAACACACCTACCTGGACTCTTTCTTTGAGGAATACGGGAGAAGGAAGGTGACGGTACAGAAGGCAGTGAGGTTTAGGAGGAGAACTGCATGTACAGCACTGAGCAGCTTGAAGCCCCACAAAGCAGGTGGGATATCTCACTGAGGGTTAAAGAGCTAAGCTCTGGGGCTTAAATGGGATGGACAGGGCCTGGGACCGCGGCTGTGGGGTGAGCAGGAACCGAATCAAAGGCCTGCTAAAAAGCAGTGAGGGTCCTGCCGGGGTGTGAATGCCAGACCTGCAGTGGACCCACTGAGCCTGGGTCTATGGCTGCCCTGCTCAGCACTCCAGGACTGGGAAAGCAAGTCACATGATGGGGATCAGCAGAGTAGGGCTGTAAAAGCAAGCTGAGCCAGGGGAGCAAGAGGTGGGGGAGTCTAGGTTCTAGGGAGACATCTTGAACGGCTAAGGATGGGGTTGGTCCAGATGAGGAAACAAATGCAGCCAAGAAGACCCAGAGGTCACGGGGAGCAAGAGACAGGAAACCAAGGTGGGGTATAAAGAGAAGGAACTGAGGGAAGAAGGGAAATAAAGAGGTAAAGAAGTCTGCATCTTCGAGAGTTTCCAAGCAATGGGCAAGCCAAGGAGGTGCGTGGCCGAAGTGGAGTGGACGTAAAGGTCACAGATGAGTAAGGGGTCGATGATACAGGGACACGTGGAGGGTCAAGAATCAGCACTGCATCAGATCTGGGAACTTCGGTCCTGCTCTCAGGTTCTACAGCAGAACACTGCGCCTCTGAACAACCTTGCAGGAAGAGAGCCACCATAACCACCTCTGGGCAACCACCCTGCGCCCTCAATCCAAGACGCATCACAGGGGAAGGTGCTGTCAGGAAGCTCATGGCACCGCACCCTGATGATTTGCTCTTAATACTCCAAGTCCTTGTACTGATACAATCTTCATGACCCCCGTGCAACTCTGCACAAGTTTATCCAGAGGGGAAAAAACTGAAAGGTATTAACCAAATCTACCAACTCAGAGACCTGAGGGGGACGTGCAAACATCTGGGATCCCGATGATTATGCAGTGATGTTAAAGGGAACAGGGTCTGTAGGGAGCACGGGTGCGGGCAGAGCCGTGTTGGCTCCTCCCATGAAGAGGCATGCCTCCTGTAGAGTCATGCCCATGCAAGAGGACACGTACTAAGAGCAGGACGCTGACACTCAGGACCCAGAGATGCCCAGACCTATGTTAATAGGGCTGGCAGACAGATGGGGCCACGCCATGGAGGAAGCTGGCACAGAACACGAAGGACCTGGCTTCCAAACTCCCAGATGCCAGCTACAGCTTTCCATCTGCCTCTTCTCGTCCTCTCCTTTCGTGTTTCACTGTTGACACGGTACGTGTCCAAACACGTTTGCCGACCTCAACGAAGGAGGCTGACCTGGTGAAGAGGCGGGGGACCTCAGCACCCAAAGGGTTCAGAAAAGCAAGGTGCCTCCTCTCCAGCATACACCCAGGAAGCCAGAATCCACAGGTCACTGTGCAGAGTCTAGAGAGATCTCAGGAAAGTCCAGGCTGCCATAGCAAGGGCCACGCCTGCCCAGGCAGAGCCCAGAGCAGCTTCAAGCTGCCGCCAGCACACCTCGCAGCCTTTTCTGTCCTGCTTCCCTCCTCACATAGTCCTTAGCGCTGCCTTATTGACATAGGACCACTGACGGGGGGAAAAAAATGAAGACCCCCCCCCCCATCAGCAAATTCAACAGAAAACTTGCCTCCATGGACAGCCCCATTCCAAAAAGGGGTCTGAGAGGTACGAGGAGGAAAGGCCAGGAACTACAAGAAGAACCAGGAAGCAGCCAGTGCCCTGAGGTCTAACGGGCTTGGGCAGCATCCTCAGAAGTACCTGCACCAGATCCGCCCTAGAGTACACGTGCTCTCTCTTCCCTTTCCCACCTACCTCCGGCCTGGATCACCCACCAACCTGGGCCCAGCGGGAGGGCCAGGAAGGGTGGGGCACCACTCAGGGGGTTCCCGAGGATCTGTAGGCACTCAGGCTAGCCATCATGCAGGCTGGGACATACAGGATCGTCACAGATGGCCCTGATATGGTGAGCAGGCAGAGAAGGATGACCAGGGAGGTAGAGGGAGAGCTTCAGGTGTCCTCTGTTCCACTGAAGCGGGTCATACCTAGAGGACTGCTTAACGTCAGGTGGCCAATGGCCAACAATCAGCCCAAACCCTCCCCTTCCCGTGCATCCTTGCTCCTTTTGCTCCAACTCCCATCCCAGCACTCACACCCCTTCCCTCTCCTCCATGATCACCAGTCCCCCACCCATCCTGTGAAACACAAGCCTGTCCACTTGGGCACTCAGTGTCCACTTGAGGCTTGAGGTCTACAGGGCCACCTGGGAGCAAGAACTAGGGCCAGCCATAGTAACAGGTCTCTTTCCCTTGTCCTGAACTGCAAGCCCACGAACGACGCTCTTAGCAACCAGGGGCCTAAGGACCCCTTTCAACTGGCACCCAAGAGGCAAAGCCATGGCTAGAAACCCAGGAGAGGGAAAAGAGGCCCAGATGAAAAGGAGAAGGAGAACAAAGATTCCTAGCCCTCCAGCAGAAACATAGATAAATAAAAGCTATTAGGGAATAAATAAAAGATACAGAAAGAGACATCAGCCTGGCCTGACATGACTTTTTCTTCTCTTGCTGCAGTAATGATCTGATTAGGGTTCAATCCAACCGCATTCCTCACGTCCCAACTCATCTTCACAGAGTCTCGACTGCCTCTGGAAGATGGATGGCAGTCATCCAGGAGGCGGCTCCGATGAAGTCGAGGGGCCGATGAGCTGGGGATTGCACACGCCTCCCCGCACCTGAGGCCCAGGACCTCGCCACATCCCAGCGATGAGGGCAAGGGCTGGGTGCCGCTTTCCTCTTGACTGGCTCTGCAGAGAGCAGCCTGCCTTTGTGCCTGAGTACACGATGGGGGTGGAAATGAGGAATCCACAGGGCCCACTGCCTAGAAGATTCCAGCCTGTCCTTTCTGCTCGGGTCTCTCTTCCTAGGTGTCTGTCCAAGCTGGTCATGGCCAGAATGCCAGAGAGGGATAGGGGCTGCCACCGGCCCACGCATCCCAAGAGTAGCGCCTTCACGTCTGAACACCTAGATCCGTGCTTCTGACGCCGTGAAGATCGGGAAACAGAAGCAGGTCAGGCATTATCTGTGTAGGCACCATGCTGTCTGGTTTTAGGAACATGATGTCACTTAATCTGAACAGCAAGCCTGGGACTTAACATGTCATTATTCCCATTTGACAGCTGGGAAAACCGAAGCTGGGGGAGACAAGTGACACACTCCCTGTCACAGAGCTGGAAAGCACCAGCAGTCCTGGTGAGAGAACGCTGGAGAAAACAGATTGACCTGCTATGTTAAAAGCACCGGGACTGTGCTACCAGCAAGAATTAGCAGGCACATGAGTCTTACTTTTCTAAATTTTTTTTTTCAACGTTTATTTATTTTGGGGACAGAGAGAGACAGAGCATGAACGGGGGAGGGGCAGAGAGAGAGGGAGACACAGAATCGGAAACAGGCTCCAGGCTCCGAGCCATCAGCCCAGAGCCCGACGCGGGGCTCGAACTCACGGACCGCGAGATCGTGACCTGGCTGAAGTCGGACGCTTAACTGACTGTGCCACCCAGGCGCCCCTTACTTTTCTATATATAACACCTGTTCTTTGGCAGGGCCCCATCGCCTATCCCCGGCCCTGCTTTTGAGTCCGGCCTCTGTGCCTCTGACCCTGATTTCTCCTGCCCCAGCAGACCAGCACAGTCCACGGAGAACCCTGGAACAGTCATTTTGGTTCTCAGGGATCCCAGGACAAAACCGACCCTCCACCTCACACTCCTTTCAGTGGGCTCTCAGGGTCCCCAGAAGAAGGAAGGTCATGTGCCCCAGACCAGGTCAGCTAGGCACTGGTTTTGCTGTTCTCTGGATCCATTACTGCACAGGACATTGCCAGGCAGTTAGAAATGCAGGTGGGGAAAGGGCGGGCGTCCCATTTCCCAAGTGGTGCATCGGGCCAAAGTTGCCTGTTACTTTCTGTTGTTGTTTTTATTTTTTAATTTTTTAAATGTCTTTATTTATTTTCGAGAGAGAGAGATAGAATGCGAGTAGGGGAGGGGCAGAGAGAGAGGGAGACCCAGAATCCGAAGCAGGCCCCAGCCTCCGAGCTGTCAGCACAGACACCGACGCGGGGCTGGAACTCACAAACCACGAGATCATGACCTGAGGCAAAGTCGGATGCTCAACGGACTAAGTCACCCAGGCGCCCCTGTTGTTGTTTTTTTTTTTAAATGCTTTTAGTTACACTTAGGCAAGGTGGCCAAAAGCTTCAGGTCATGTGGAAATAAGCACGGTTTGTTCTTCTTGTCATACAGTTAACATACAATTTCATAGGACACACAATCTGTTTGGGAAACTTGGGGAAGCAGTAGCAAGAGAAGGGAGGTGGGGTGGGCGTTTTAAAAGCGGAGGGATTTGGCAGCCTAGCTGGGGCGGGGCGGGGGGGGGGGGGGGGGGGGTGGGGGAGGGTTGAGGGTTGACAGGACTGCCAGGCTGGGAGGGGCAGAGAGGGGAGGGCAGGCAGTGCTGGCTCGGGGACAGCAGGGAGCCATAGATGGGCAAACCCAGAGCAATGAATGTTCTGTTTTCGGGCAGCCTCACTGCAGCCCAGTCAGGACAGCTCACATTCAGGGGGAAAGAAATCAAGCATTTATTCAGCACTGACTATCCGCGTATCTGATCCTGACAACAACCACGGCCTTCATTTCCATTTGACAGATGGGGAAAATGAGGCTCAGAGAGCTTAAGGTCACGGAGTGGCAGAGACAGGTTTTGACCTCACATCTGAACGGTCGTAGAGCTGACACTGGTATAAAGACACCAGTGGTTCTCCAAGTCTGGCTTCCAGGCCAGGAACATCAGCCTCATCTGGGAACGTAAAAAAGCAAAATTATCAGGCTCCATCCTCCTCCCCTTAATTGAATGAGAAACTCTGGGGATGGGGCCCAGTAATCCGTGTTTTAACAAGCTCTCCAGATAATGCTGACATGGATATCGTTGAGCGGACAGTCACAGCCTAAAACAGGGATTCCCTGGGCGCCTGGGGGGCTCAGTTGGTTAAGTGCGCAACTCTCGATTTTCAGCTCAGGTCATGATCTCATGGTTCGTGAGATCAAGCCCCATACCAGGCTCTGTGCTGATGGTGCGGATCCTGCTTGGGATGCTCCCTCTCCATTTCTCTCTGCCCCTCCCCTGCTCTCAACATAAATAAACATTAAAAAAAAAATTTTAAATAAAAGAGGAATTCCCTAAATAGGGTCTCCAAATATGGTTTGCTATAAATGCAAGTTCTTGCTAAGAAATGCAAGTTCTTGGGGGTGGGGGTGGGGATATGGGCAAAATTAGTAAAGTGGAATATGGTTTCCAGGCTTCCAGTTATGGAAATAAGAAGTCACAGACATGAAAGGTAACAGCACCAGGAATATAGCCAATGGTAGTGTAACAGCCTGTATGGGAACAGGCAGTAGCTACACTTGTGAGGAGCACAGCCTAAGGGGTAAACTCGTCCCATCACTGTGCTGTCCACCTGAAACTAAGTAACATTGTGTGAGTCAACTACACTTCAATTAAAATAAAGAACTGAGGGGCGCCCGGGTGGCTCAGTCAGTTAAGCCTCCGACTTCGGCTCAGGTCATAGATCTCGCAGTCAGTGGGTTCGAGCCCCGCATCAGGCTCTGGGCTGACAGCTCGGAGCCTGGAGCCTGGAGCCTGCTTCGGATTCCGTGTCTCCCTCTGTCTCTCTCTCTCTGCCCCTTCCCTCCTCACGCTCTCTCAAGAATAAACATTTAAAAAAAAAACTATAAAGAAAGAAAAAGATACAAGTGTTTAGGCCCTACCCCAGACCTACTGAATCTGAAACCCAGGCAGGGCATGGGGCCCAGGGACTGGTAGTGTCACACGCCTTCCAGGTGGCTCAGATGCACGCCCAAGTTTGAGAACCACTCACTGCTTTACCTTCTGCTGCCTCTTCCTCAGATAGGACGGGACAAAATAAGCAAAGTGGGACAAATAAGCAAAGAGGGACAGACACCCTCGGCTTGTCCAAGTGCAAAACGATGGGCATTCTGTCGCTAATTAACAAGCTCCAGGAAGTAAATATTTCAATGTGTTACAGTAGCATGGAGGGCAGGTGGAGAAGAAGGGAAGAGAAAAATATATAAAGATACAAGACCCAGGCAGAAGTCTAGAGTGCTGCAGTCCCCCGGAAGGGGAAGTGGCTTCAGCGCCACGGCAGGAGGGTGGCTTTCACATAAGATCCAGAGGGGTGCCTGGGTGGCTCAGTGCATTATGCGTCCAACTCTTGGTTTTGGCTCAGGTCGTGAGCTCAGGGTTCATGGGTTCAAGCCCCACGTTGGGCTCTGCGCTGACAGTGTAGAGCCTGCTTGGGATTCTCTCTCTCCCTCTCTCTCTCTGTCCCCCCCACTGTTCATGCGGTCTCTGTCTCTCTCAAAATAAATAAATAAACTTTAAAAAAAAAGAAAAAAATAGATGCCTCCAATTAGGTTTTTCTTTTTCCCCCTTTCTTCCTTTTTCTGGTGAGATTTACTCCAAAAGCAACTAGGGTTAAATAGCAGAAACGCTTGTGGCCTCAGGTAAATTCACCAAATGGAAATATACCTGTAGAAGAAACACGCCAGACCAAAGGGCTTGTCTTTATCTCTGGTGGATATGAAGACCGTGCCGGGCTCTGACGAACGCCACGGAGCACGCTTTCCACACGCCACGGTTTAGTGCCCGCAACAGCCACCTTCCCTTTTACAGGAAAGGAGATGGGAGATGGGGGCTCAGAGAAAATGAGTACTTCACTCAGAGCCTCACGGTCTCGACGAGAGGAACAGGATCCACTCTTGCCGTGCTGCCAGCAAGAGCCGAGTGGCCTCTGGTCTGTGATGGTCCGTTGAAACGTCTGTTAGAAGGAAAGCATTTGGTGCTGTCCAATATGGTAGCCACATGCGACTACTGAGCCCTTGAAATGGGGCTAGTGGTACCGAGATACTGGCTTTGAAATTTTACTTAATTTTAATTGATTCTAACAGCCACACGTGGCTGGTGCTCACTGCATTAGAGAGGGTAGGTCTAGACCAATGGTCAGTCTTCCATGTCTGATTGTAGGCTGGGCCTGGTCTCCTGAGTGCCCAAAGTTCTGAGGGAAGTGGGGACAGAATTCTAGCACAGACTCCAGTCACAGAACACGGCAGCAAACATCCTTTAGTCTCAACCACCCTCACTCAGCATCCTCTTGCTGGTGAACGGTGATGTCAATGGCCACACGTGACCTGGTCTTCCTGCGGCTTTGACAAAGCAAACCCCACTTTTCCTGGGGCATCATCATTCTGCTTCCACACCAGAGAAGTTCATCTTGACATAAAGGTTTCCCAGGATTCGATCTGACCAGTCCCAGTCACAAATGAACCCCAGTCTTTAAATAGTAGTATAGCCTTATGCAAGCTATGGGGTTCTAGAAACGTGTTTCCCCCTCAGTAAAGATGGGACTAAAGTAATTACCTGTGATGATTCACCGGAATGGAATGAGCAGATGTATGATGCATGGAACCTCCCACATTTCCTGACAACCTTTCTCCCTTACCCTGTGCTCAACCACACCATTCCTCTTGGACCTGAAGCTCCTTCCCGCCTTCTAGAGGGTTGTTCGGGCTCTCCATGGATTATAAGGCACCTCACATCTCTGCCTTCAAAAATGTTTCCCCAAACATAATGCTTCCAGAATTAGTGTCCAGAATCCAGAAGCAATTCTATGGTCACCTGCAGCCGAGTGCCCCGACAGGCTGCACCTCTACGCTGCCTACATCAGCGTGATGTCCCTACAGTGAGCTGGACCACACGGGCTCCTTCAAGCGTGGCCTCAACTGAGGTCACCTGAGAGCTCCTCGCCGCCATCCAGACAGTCAGCGACTCCTTCACGTTATCTTGGCCCCTCTCCAGCTGAGGCCATGGCTAGAATGTCTAAAATCAAATTAATTTTGCCTTCACCAGTATGATTGTCAATAAGAAGTTATTATTCAGTCAGTGGATGTTTTAATTAGCAAATGTCAAGCACTGTCACCTTCCATTAGTAGTTTAACGGTTCTGATGGAAAAAGCCTTTAAAGGAACCTTAGGAGAATCTCTCCGTCCCTGAAGTGGACCCCACAGAACCACTTCATGCTAACCATCCTAAACTCCCTTCTTGAAAGTCCCCAAGAGGGAATGTCTCCTTCTCTCTCGAAAAACATCCATGTACCCCAAAGTTCCCTCTCTCCAGCTGGACTCTCTTTTGCTTTGGTCTTGTGAGAGTTACCTGTAGGAACAGTCAACATCTCTTACGGGAAATAAGAGAGAGGGACACTGAGCGCCCCTGAAGGGGGTTATGTGAGAACCCCAGTCTTACCGCTGACCATTCTGCGGCTTATTCAGGACGAATTATTTAGCTTCCTTAAGACCTCAGTTTCCACGGGGCGCCTGGGTGGCGCAGTCGGTTAAGCGTCCGACTTCAGCCAGGTCACGATCTTGCGGTCCGTGAGTTCGAGCCCCGCGTCGGGCTCTGGGCTGATGGCTCGGAGCCTGGAGCCTGTTTCCGATTCTGTGTCTCCCTCTCTCTCTGCCCCTCCCCCGTTCATGCTCTGTCTCTCTCTGTCCCAGAAATAAATAAACGTTGGGGAAAAAAAAAAAAAAAAGACCTCAGTTTCCTCACCTATGAAATAAAGATAGTCATACTTATTTCCGATGACGTGATACATGTGAAGCATTTAGCTCAGAGCCTGGCACACATCCAATATTCAGTTTATGGTAGAACACGCTTTTGTTGTTGATGGTGGTATTGTTGTTATTATACAGGGAGCCTATAGAGCAGATCACGTGGGATTTCTTCCATCAGATCCTTTCCTGACTCCTCACTATATGCTCCTTTATTCCCGTAATATGCCACATGAAGCTTTGTTCCTTGATTCATTCATGGTTTCACTGATTCATTCATGGCTTCACTGACCCAATTAATATTTACTGAAGGCTTACCATATGCCAAAAACTACCCTCAGGCTGGGGACGCATCAATAAAATAAACAGGTCCTCATCCTCATGATGCTTCCAGAAGGGGAGCTGCTTATTTAAGAAATAAGCATACCCACCACACACAGAAGCATCTAACATTGTGATAAAGGCAACGATGGGAGAACACCATAAGCAGGAATCAGAGAGGGGGCAGAAAACACTCTAGTAAGCCACGGAATCACAGGTTTTTAAACACTCTTGAGGATAAAATTGGGTTTCAAGTAGACTTTGAGATTCCAGAGGGCAAAGACCAGTTCTCAAGATCTAGCAGCGTTCCAGGAAGAAGAGGCTGAATGTAGATACTAAGGGCTGGGTGAAGGAATGAAGGAATGGGTTCCTGGATGGGTAGAAATACATCTGCTACACCTTCAGTGACCAGAAGCATTTGGGCTTCTGCCCTCACTTTCTCTAGTTCCCAGCATCCTACTGGCCCCATCCCGAGTCACAAATGGCATGCCTTGGAAATGCCTCCTGGGATGCTAGATCTCAAAAAACCCTTACACAGACAACATTCTCCATTCTGCCTTCCCAGCCCTGCCTCCCCACCCTCGCCCTCACCCCAGAGCTGTCTCCACTTCTTCCAGGGAGAGTTTAAAAATGGAAAACCACGTGCAAATAAAACCTTGAGAAACCTGACGCCTTGAAGTGGTAAGCACCTTCTGGGGAGGGGGGTGGGTTGAGGCTTGAGTCATTTGTCTGATTGCAAGGCCTCAGGCAGGGAACAAAGACGTCCTAGCTCTTGGCGGCAGCGGCAGCGTGCTGAACACAGTAGGGGCACTCAGCAAATCGTAAACAACAAGCAAGATGAGGCAGCAACTGGGAAAACTGAGTAAAACGCTCTGCAAAAACCTCCCTCCTGCACATGGGGAAGGGATGTGGTGCCTGCGGATGTTTCAAGGCACCCCAGAACCAGAGCCCCCGGCTGGACCGTCCCACTAGGTCAAAGAACTTTACCCCACTGGCAAAAGGCAGGTTGATCTCCCTCCCAGACATACATCACTCAGGAACACTGGTACCGACAACCACACAGCACAGCAGACAGAGGATGGGCCAGGCTGGACAAGAAAAAGACAGAATCTGGTAGGGAATCCGGGAACATGACCTAAGGGGGCTCCATGGGCTACCTGGACTACAGGAACTCAACCAGCACTTCCCACCGTTTTGGGAAAGGCAGCAGAGAGAGTAGCCACTAGCCCAGGGGTGGTGCGTTGGAGAAGAGAGAGAAAACAGGTTTGTCAGCTGAACAGAGCTTGGATCTGTCATGTATTAATGTCATGACCTTGAACCTGAACCTCTAGGTCCACTACCATCTCTGACCTTCAGCTCTGTCATCTCAGCAAGGGGCTTAGGAGCTGTGGTGAGAATTTACACTCCACTAGAGGTGCTGGGAAGGCCTGTAGCGATGCAGACAAGTTCCTGCTCTCAGAAAGTGTCCATTCTAACCAGGGCAGGAGAAGCGACTATCTCACATGGCAAGTCGTGATAGGTACAAGGACAGATAAAGCAGGGTCAGGGGAAAGCAAGGTTAGAGAAGGCCTCTGCAATCCTGTGACCTCAGAACAGAGACCTAAACAAAAGGATGGGGCCTGGAGAAGCAATGTTCCAGACAGAGGGGAAAACAAAGAGCAGATTCTCAGGAAAGATGTTCTCAGCACGTACAAGGGGCAGCAGGAGACCACGGTGGCCAGTGGACAACCAAGGGGGGGACGTGGCAGAGATTTAGGTCAGGTGTGGAGGGCCTTGGGCTTTCTGCTGCTCGGAGGCATGGAGACAGCTTGCAGTGTGTTCTGAAAGAACCCTTGGCTGCTGGGTACCGAGAGGAGAGTGCAGGAGCACATGTGGCCAACAGAAGGCCATCACAACTGCAGAATGAGAGGTAATCATGCACGGACAGGAAGCACCGGCGGCAGAGCTGAGAAACAGGCCCGTGACGCGCTCCGAAGGCAAAGCGAAGGAGCTGGAATTAGAGGTACGGTGAGAAAGAGTCAACGGAGATGCTCCAGGGCTAGACAACAGCTGAGTCAGCACCTAGCACAGAGTAGGTGTTCCATGTACGTCGGGGCCTTTCTCCCTTCCTCACCCCACCTGCCAGCCACCATGATGCTAAAGGAGAGGGAGACCATGATGCCTCTGGGATCCAGAAGTTTAGGAGGCAGTAAGAACTTGCGGGAAAAGGTGGCAGGGCCCATGTCAACAGTGATTCTTGATCCCAGGGCACTGGCAGTCACAAGCTCTCCATCCACAGCTTGATGGAGAGTGGACATTAGACATGGCCAGCTGATACAGACTTGAGTAGGGGGTCAGAATTCTAATACAGACCTTCAAAGGGCTGCATTTTGGTTGTTTTAGAGAGAAAGAGAGCATGTGAGCAGGGGGAGGGGCAGAGGGAGAGAGAGAAAATCTCAAGCAGGCTGCACACTCAGCATAGAGCCTGACTCGGGATATGATCACATGACTGTGAGATCATGATCTGAGCTGAAATCAAGAGTTGGATGCTCAACTAACTGAGCCATCTAGGCGCCTGTGAATATTGTTTTTAATTATAGATGTAACACGTGTTTAATGGACATGCCATTTGACCTCAAAATTCTACTTATATGAATTGACAGATGTCTGTGCAAAAATTTAAGTAAAGGACAATCAACAATGCGTTAGCAATAATGGAAAACTGCAGGGGGACCTGGGTGGCTTAGTCAGTTAAGCGTACGACTCGATTTCGGCTCAGGTCATGATCTCATGCTTCGTGAGATCAAGCCCTGCACTGCATGAGCAGCCTGCTTGGGATTCTCTCTCTCCCTCTCTCTCTCTCTGCTCCTCTCCCATTCACACCCATATGCACACTCTCTCTAATAAATAAAATTCTTAAAAAGCTTTAAAAAATAATGGAAAATTAGAAACAACGTAAATTTCAAACAATGAAAGATACATTAAATCTCTTACTTGCAGGGGCGCCTGGGTGGCTCAGTCCATTTAGTGTCTGACTTCGGCTCAGGTCATGACCTCACAGTTTGTGAGTTCGAGCCCTGCGTCAGGCTCTGTGCTGACAGCTCAGAGCCTGGAGCCTGCTTCAGATTCTGTGTCTCCCTCTCTCTCTCTGTCCCTCACCTGCTGGCTTGCTCACTTGCTCTCGCTCTCTCTCAAAATTAAATAAAACATTAAAAAAAATCTCTTACTTGCAAAGGGCAAAAGTAAATCACAAGGTAGAAAATAAAATTCACCCATAATGTCCATACTTAGAAATAACCACAAGCATATTGCCGGTGTGTGTCTTTCCAACTTTTTTCTATGCATCTACGTGAATTTTTTGGTTGTTAATATAAAATTGGGACCATAATGAATATACTGACTTGCAATCTGACTTGTTTTATGCAGCAAATATTGTAAATATTTTCATGCCATTAAATACTGTTCTACAACATATTTTAATGGTTTCATGGTGTTTCATTATTTGAATGAAGCATGATTTATATAACAGATTCCGTATTGTTGAACATTTCAGTCACTTCCAATTTTCCACCACTACAAACGGTGCCTCGGTACACAACCTCGTACGTGAACTTTCGTGAACATCTCTGATTATTTCCTTAAGGTAACAGAAATGCCAAGACACAGAACTGCCAAGTCAAAGAGACTATCCATTTTTAATGTTTTTTAAAAATTCCGTTGAACAACCCTCCAGAAAAGTTACAACAATTTATACCCTCAGAGCAGGAAATCAGAGCTCCCATTTTTCTGCATCTAAACTATTGTGTATTATCATTTTTGCCAATTTAATAGGGGAAAACAGAATCTTGTAACTGATTTAATTAGCATTTCTTTGATCCCTACTTAAGCTGAACAAATTTCCGTACATTTATTAACCACTTTACTTTTACCTTCTTTTTTCATTTCTTTTTTTATTCTGGGAATTGCCTGTTCCTGCCTTTTGTTTATCTTCTTCATGCTGATTTTTGAGAGCTTATTAGACCCAAAGGCAATAATTTATAAGCAAAAGTTATTCCAAAAGCCACCATGGACCCAAGGACCAAACATCACTTGTAGAAAGTCCCAGTAGGTTTGGCCAAAGCCCGTGATGGCCCGGACCTTCCAACCTTGAGGCCAAAGGGCCCCAGATTGCTGAAGGGAGGAGTTGGGAGCCAGAGCTGCAAAGATAAAGACCTGGCCTGGCTCTCTCCAGAGGTAGAGAACAGTAAGTTGGGGACACAAGCATGGCAGTGGTGGCCCCAATATGGCAGATACCTGGGAGCTCCCCTGGAAAGAAAAGAAAGCGGGCCTGCAGAGGTTCAGCCGGCACTGCTGGCTAATCATTCACGTTCAAAAAAACGACTTATCTCTCAAGAACTCAAGTGTCAATACGAGGCAGCATGAAGTCTCTGAGAGCCACTGGGTTTGGTTTCCCTAGCCTTAGCGCTAACTGAAAGAGGCTGGGGCACATTAGCCGGGAGGGGGACTTTCAAGGAGAGCTGTACATAGTTCACTTCTAGCACTGATTGGCAGAGGGCAGCTGCTTGGGTTGGAAAGAAAACTGTTTTCCAAAAGAGAACTGCAATCTCCCTCCTGCACGAGTGTGCCTGGCCTGGCAGAGGTTCAGGCCTCCACATATGGACCCTAGAAATGAGACAGAAAGCCTCAGGGTCTGGATCCAATGACGGGTTCAGGGGCTCGGGAGAGGAGAGAGGGTGGGTGAAGTGGGATGGGGCAGGAGATGTCCCACACCTGCTGGACAGCCAGAAGCAGCCCAAAGTCCCCCCTGCTCCCGTCGGGCCTTGACCCCAAGCAATCTGCTGCCATGCTTTGTCCAAGCCACGTTCCTGAATCCCACTGACCGGCCAGGTTTCCCAACCAGAGTCCAGGCACACCAGGCTGACAAGGCCAGTCCGTCTCTTCAAGCAACCTTCCAACTGCCTGTCCTAAGCGCAGCCCCTTTCTGGAAGTCCGGCGAGCTGCTTGTGAACCCTCCGTCCCCTTGCACACCTCCAACTTGCCAAGACCCTGTGAATCTACAAGGGCTGTGGAGGCAGTGCCCTCCTTCCTCGGCGCCCCCACACTCCTCTGTGCATCCAAAGAGGGAAGGTAGGCGCCTTCCTCTGTCTAAGGCGGCAAAAAGTGCCTGAAGCAGGGCAGGCTCCACTGCACTGCAATCCCTCCAGGGCCCACCAAGCCCCATCCACAGACTCACTGAGTTTCACCTTTGTGATGAGACAGAGGCTACTCAATCAGAAGCCACTCGGGTGCCCTCACTTCCACTGCGCCCTTCTTGGTCACTAAAGCCCTGCTTTGAGCAGGAGACCTCACTTGTAGTTTCCGAGGGTGACCCTTCCCTGTGTCTTGCTCGCTCTGGGCTCTGCCTTCACCCCTACACCAACAATCTCCAAGCCCGGACTCTCAGTCAGTGTGCTAAGAGGTTCACCAAAGAGTGGAGCCCCCCAGCCTTTAGGGGTGGGAAAGAGGTGATGAGGAAGTTTCTACTTTTTAGTTAACAAATCATACACATACAATTAAGAGAATCAAGGACACTGATCTTATGTGTACAGCTCATAATATGTTTAGGGGCGCCTGGGTGGTTGAGTCAGTTAAGCGTCTCTTTTTCTTTTTTAATATGGACTTTATCGTCAAACTGGTTTCCATACAACACCCAGGGCTCATCCCAAAGGTGCCCCCCTCCATGCCCATCACCCACTTTCCCCTCCCTCCCACACCCCATCAACCCTCAGTTTATTCTCAGTTTTTAAGAGTCCCTTATGGTTTGGGGAAGAAAAAAAAAGGAAAAAAGAAAAAAAAAGAAAAAAAAAAGAGGTAGAAAGGGAGGGAGCCAAACCATAAGAGCGTCTGACTCTTGATTTCAGCTCAGGTCATGATCTCACGGTCGTGAGGTGAAGGAGCCCTGACAGTGCAGAGGCTGCTTGGGATTCTCGGTCTCCTCCTCTCCCTGCCCCACCCCTGCTTGCTCGCACGCATGCTCTCCCCCACCCCAAAATAAATAAACTTCAAAATAAAAAAAGAAATGTTTATATAGGTATACACCTGTCTCGTCATCAACCACATCAAAATGCAGAATGTTTCCAGCCTTTCATGCCTCCTTCCAATCATTACCAGAAGTGACCACTATTTGACTTCCATCAGCACTGATTAGTTTTGCTTATTGAACCCATTCCGTACAAATGGAATCACATAGCATGTTCTCTTTTGCGTCTGGCTTCTTTCACTCCACATAATGTCCCTGAGACATTTATTAAGTTTGCTGCTGGCACTAAGGGCCAAAGAATTTAGTGATTCCCATTCTAGAACACTGTGCCTTCAGACTGGGTTCCAAGGAGACAAAGGGGTCCCACCAAGCGGGGGAGGAAGGAGCAGGGGGCATAACGGGGAGAGTGAATTACCCTGTGGTTCATCAGGTGAAGCGCTTTCTTTATCTGCGTTACACAGAGGGGTTCCTTAAGATTTCTTCTGCCTCAAGGGTTCTAGAGCAAAATGACAACACGGTTACGGAAACTGCTCAGAATCCCTCCAAATATATGGTGGTTCTCTGTTCCTTGGTCAAAACCAGAGAAGGAAATTAAAGACACAATGGCCAACACACTTTGGGACATCTGGATGATTCTGAGTGAAAAACAAGCTAACCGTCCCTCAGGTATCCTTATTACTATCATGAGACCAGTACACCTCCCAGCCCCGCCCCGCCCCGCCCTCTTTTGACAGCAAGAATTGTGCCCAGGAGATCCAAGACCAAAGCTGCCAACCCTCCGTCCCACCCCCATTCTGGCCACTGGGGGTGGTTTTCCTAATTGCCACGTCTGAACCCCGACAGATGTTCGCGTTGCCGAGGAGGCTTGCGATAGATAGTACAGGCCAACGTGGGATGGTTCCTAAAGGTTCAGGCAGTGGTATCCCACACGTCAGTGGGGCTCATGCTGATCTCTCTTTCCCCCATGGGTTCGAGGTCTTTGCAGGAGTTAGACATTGGCTCCATCCCCCATCTGAAGGCACAGGGGAGATGTGTGGGGAGCAATTCAATTAAGAGAAAAGGACTGCAGGCTTGAGGAGTAAAGAGAAGAAACCCAGGACTTGCTGGTAACTCCCTTGGCTCTAAGCCCCGGCACTGGGGGAGAGGGGACGTGGGGAAGGGAAGGTGGGCAAGACCACTCAGCCTCTGATTCCATCCCAGACCCTGGCGGAGACAGACACACATTTTGACAGACACTCTTCCCCTAATTGTGAAGCCCCAGCGGATTGCAAGGGAAATTTAATCCATATGTCTCTGATTCGTTTATACTTAACTCATCAACATGCTGTTTTGTAAGAGCCATTTCGTGTCCAAGTGCCTTTTTTTTTTTTAAGCTCTTAAAACCCTGGGTTTTTTCTTCGAAACAGGAAATCATACTGTGCAAGAGAACAGGAACTTGAACCCTCAGAGGTTCAAACTGGGTTCAAAGCTCCTCCTTCCCCAGAGACCCCAACCAACTAGAAGGGTGTCCGGCTGTCTCTTGGCTCCCCTGCACCACGCTGGGAGGCAGGGATCCTAAAAGCAGCCAAATCAGACCAGGAGAAGCCTGGAGAAAGCAGCAGCACTGGACGATTTCAGGGTCAAAATGTTCTGTTCACAGCCAGGCCTGTGCTCCTCAGAGCCCACGGAGGCCTGCAGCCTGCAGGAGGGAGGGAAAATCAGCCAGGAGTTCCGTTCTGCTTCATTAGAAGTAGCATCTTTACTCAAAACAGAATCCTTACAAGCAGGTTCCTCTGGAAATGATCCGGGGCCCCTGGTCTGAGCTCAACTGTGGGCTTTGGCAAGCTCTCGGTAACAGCAGTGAACTTGCAAGGTCCAAACCAGATGGATGGAAGAATGACGTGCTGTCCAGCCTCCCGTCCCCTCTCTCCTGTTCCCTCACCTTGCTGACTTTCCTCTGTAGTTGCATATACACGCAGTAACCCCTCCTTCCTTCTGGCCCAGCGGAGCTGAAGGTTATCAAGGTGACAGTAAATGAGTGGGTTGGTTTCCTTAAACCTCAGCAACACCTTGAAATACAAGCAGAGATTCTGAAAAAATAAAAATGTGCCGGGAGCCACCATTAACTCTGGTCAGCCACATCCTCTCCTCAACATGGGGGGAGTGGGGGGGGGGCGGGTCCTGTAGAATCAACAGTGGCCGCATGCCCTAATGTGGCTGTGCACAGGGTTTGTGCACATAGTATGGTTCAGATAACCTAAATTTCAGGGGCTGACAATTCTTGACTGCTTCCTGAAGAGGAGGAAGAGAATTTGGCATGAATTCTTATGTTAACTAATTCACAGGGTCAAAGGGGTAGAAAACAAGATAGCCAATGCCAAATAAGTCAGAGGCAACTTCAGGGCAGCAAAGAAGCTATGACTGATAAAAGCCCCAATCCTCTTCTCCTTTTACACTGAAAAACAGGCTTAAAGCAAAACATCTCTGAGACACAAGAGGGACCTATCAGAGGCAGGAGCATCACCACCCTGAGCCAGGAAGGCAGATTAGTGCACAGTCATTTGGAATGGTAATATTTGCTTCCCGCCCACTCCGTGCCCCACGGACTCTGGGTTTGGCTGGGTAACTTGCGTTGGGCACCACAATGTAGGGAAAGTGATGGCGACAGTTCCAAGTCAAGGCTTTAAGAGGCACAACATGTTTTTCCTCATCCTCTCACACCCCAGCCACCTGCCATCTGCTCTGCTACCTCAGCTGGGGCCCCCAGCTCAGAAACGTGGAGGACCTAACCCACAACCTGGAGCAAAACTCAGCCAAGCCCAGCTGGAATCAGCCAAACGCCAGCCAACCCACAGGCCCGGGGACAAGAAATGAATGCTTTTGGGAAGCAACAGGAGACTGGAGATGTTTGTTACTTAGCACTATGCAGCCATCGCTGACTGAGACACATGATTAAAATCAGTAATAACCAGACGATGAAGAAGCACTTGGATCAGCTTTGCCTTCTAGGCAAGACCTGGCCTAGCCCAGTCTCGTTCCAAAAAACTGATCTCCATGGCAGCTCAAATCTCTCCTGTCATTAGTTTAGGACTTCATTCCACAAACACGTACTAAATCCAAACTGTGCTGGCCACTAGGAATACAGAGGCAAATGAGGACATAACTATGGCTGTAAGGAGCTTACAGGTTATTTGACAGAGGCACAGAGAAGAACGGCACAGGTGGCACAGGCAATGACAATGGCAGAACAAGCCTAGGATGTCAAAACTCTGCCCACCAGGGGTGCGCCCACCTAGGGCGGGGAGCGGAGTGCAGGGGTGAAACAAAGGGTGATCAGGGAGGAGGACCTCATGGGTAGGGTTGGTGTCTGAGGCCTGAACCCTAAGAGAGAAGCAAGGTTGTTCACAGGGAGCTCTGTCATGGTGCACCTTTGACACACTCTGGAGACTTTCACTGCTACAGATAAGACCGTGACTCCTCCCACTACTTGTTCACGTGTTCAAAAACTTTTCTTGGGCACCTACTATGTGCCTGCCTTGTACTTTCAATTCAGTAGTGGGTTTGAAAGCTGGCTGGTGTAAGCTGAGAGGCACTGTAATCGTAAAAACACACTGGAATTCAAAGGCATGGTACCAAAAAAGGAAAAAAAAAAAAGGAATTAAAATATCTCATAAAATGTTTAAATTGGAAACGTTGAAATGTATGGGGTTAAATAAAATACATCAGTAGAATTAATTTCACCTGTTTCTTTTTCCTTTTTTTTTTTTTTTTAATATGGTTACACTAGGAAACTTAAAAGTACGTATGTGGCTGTCAGTGTATTTCAGTTTTCTGTGCTACACTCCAGACCCAAATCTGGCCACACATGAGAATCCCCTGAGGATCTTTAAATATTCTGAAGCCTAGGCTGCCCTCTCCAACATCAATTAAATCAAAATCCCAAGGGTGGCACCAGGCATCAGCGTCTTGTTAAGCTCCCAAGCGATTCTAACGTGCGGACAAGTTCAGGAACCACTGCTCCAGCAAAGGCAAAGGGAAGGAGACAGACGTGGTCACTATTAGTTGTCCCCATAGACAGGGACAAGTCCAAATGTGCTGGGTTCACAGGGACAGAGGGCTGGCTTCTCGCAGCTCTCCCCCCACACAAGGTATTTCAAGGAGAAATGGGGACACACCCATCTTCTGCCCTAGGGCACATGTGGGCAGCATCCCTCTCCTCGAGAGCTGCTCTCTGTTGGCCTCGGCCACCATAGCAGTGGGTTTTTCAGGGGACCAAGCCTTAGGCAAGAGCCACAGCTTCCTGTCTCATACCTGAGCAGGTCTCAGAGAAGTTTATAGCAATGGAACACACACACACACACACACACACACACACACACACACACACCCCTTAAAGTCAGTTTGCCCACACAGTTCATCTGAATATTAACTGAGTGTGATGTAGATAATATAACAGTTAACAGGACACAGAGAGTTCCCCGGAGGCAAAGTGTGCACCCCAGAAAGTCATGAAATGCCTTTGGTTTGCATATGGAAGCAAGAGTTGGTCCTATAGAGTAAATAAGGTTCAAGAGCTGAAAAGTGGGAAGGGGAGGGGCCGCACTGTGTCTCACTCAACCAGCGAGGTCTCCTGTTTTCTGCAAGGAGCCCCAGGGGAGTGCTGAGGGTCCCAGAACCTTGAATTCTGCCCCCACAGAATCCCTCCTGTGAGAGGCACCCTCCCTGGAAAGAAGCGTCTGCTGTCACTCGAGAATCCTGGTCCTTGGCCATGGAAAGCACTGGGGCAAGTGGGGGCCAGAAGAAAGTGGCAGCGGCATGTGGCCGTGGAAAAGCAGTGGAAAAGGCTGAGACTTTCCTCCTGATCAGTAGCAGACATCCGCAGACAGCTGAGGGCTCTTCATGAGACCCCTGACATCAGTGTCGTCGGAGCCCTGGGGCATCCGGACGCTCCCCATGTTGACTGTGGTGACAGTTTCAGGGCTAGATGTCAAAGCCTCATGCCGTATACTTTAAATATTCCCAGATTGTTGTGTGTAACTCAGACCTCAATAAATCTGTTTGAAGAAGACCAGTGTGGAGCTGGGAGACTTTGGGAAAGTCATGAAACTTCCTAGTCCTCAGTTTCCCCAACTGCAAAAGGCGCACAGTGAAAGAACATGCCTTTGTTGTGAGGTTGCCGTGAGGAAAGCCAGCAGCAGAACACTTAGCCGAGAGGCTGGCTTGGAAATATCAGTGCCTACGTTTAACCTAGTAGTCCTATCAATGATCAGTATTATCGGAGTAATAATTACAGCAATAATAAGAACAATATGAGGCAATAGCTTAACAGGCATGACAGGCTTCTATTCATCCTAAGGGGCCCCTTCCATCTGCCGTAGTAACCGTATGCTCCGTCTCTTCGACCCAGGTTCCAGCACGAGAAACGTGGCTCGTGGTAATGGTAATGGCACAGGATTAATAGTAATAATGTAGTAAGAGTAGTAACAGTGAGAGCACAGGGTAATAGCAATATAATACACATACTCTTAGTATCTCCCCCAGTATTATACATACATCAGCACATATAACATGCTACTGGAATAGCATAAACACAGTAATACAAGTGATATAGTAATAATAAGGAATAATAAGTAATATAATAATAATAATAATAATAATAATAATACAGTAATAATAAGAGCAAGAGCAGCATAGAAGCTCTCAGCCCAAGGGTGGGCTGTGAAACGAACTGCCAGCCAACATGAGCCGGTATTTATCGCTCAAGAAACCAGCATGCATGGTTCCTGTCTTGGAACGCCCGGGAGCACAGTCTGGCTTAGAATGCAGGTGTTAGCTCCTGGGTTATTTACTCGAAGAAAATGAAAACACTAATTTGAAAAGATACACGCAGCCCTGTGTTCTCTGCAACGTTATTTACAACAGCCACGTTATGGAAGCAGCCCAAGCGCCCATCAACAGACGAATGCGTAAAGGAGATGAGAGATATGTATCTGTAATGGAATATTACTCGGCCATAAAAAGAGAATGAAATCTTGCCATCCACCACAACGTGGATGGAGCTACAAGAGTATGATGCTAAGTGAAAGAAGTCAGTCAGAGAAACACAAATACCATATGACTGTGGTCATATGGGATTTCAGAAACAAAACAAATGAACAAAGAAAAAAGCAGAGGCAAACAAAAAAAGAAGATTCTTAACTCTATTACAGACAGAGCAAACTGGTTACCAGACCGGACGTGGGTGGGGGGATTGGTGAAACAGGTGAAAGGGAGTAAGAATACACCTGACGAGCACTGAGTCCTATACAAAATTGGTGAATGACTATATTTATTGTATACCTGAAACAAATATTATATGTTAATTACACTGGAATTTTAAAAATAAATAAATAAAATTAAAAAAAAAAAAGAATGCAGGTATCAGAGCTCAACTCTGGCTTTCCCACTTTTGAGCTGTGTGACCTCAAGTAGGCTGCTTAACTTCTCTGATCTTCAGTGTCTCCATGTATAATAAATGGAGCTAAATCTATTTCTGCCTCTTAGGGTCACTCGGAGTGTCCAAAGGGAATATTCACATTCTGTGCTGAGCACAGTTCCGGGCACAGAGTTGATTAAAGAAAGCTGGCTGGTTTCATCTCCTTGACCCTCATCATCATCACAGCCACCAAAATCAGGCCACTTGGCCCCTGCCTGTGGGCTGCATGACAACTGAGCTGTCCCTAAGTGTGGTGAGACAGAGGGAAGATGGGTCTAGAAAACAACATGTTTGAATTCACATCCCACTCCATTACCTCCTAGCTACATGCCTGGAGGCCTCAACCTTTCTGAGCTCAGCTCTGTTATCTAAAAAATAATTTAATAACCAAGAGCCTAAAAATGCATATTATTTAACCAGATCACTCATTTTCTAGAAATTTAGCCCAGGGAAATAATCAGAGATGTACATGGAGATTTATGTACACTGACGTCCATCAGCATATTTTAAAAATAGTGAATAACTGGGAACAACCGAAATGTCTAATATAGGAGATTAATTATATTATGGTACATCCAAATGAGGTAATACTGTTCATCCACTAAAAAACATGTTGTCAAAGACTATTTAAAGACATGGGTGAAATGTTAGCGACATCTTACTAAGGAGAAAAAAAAAGTGAAACTACCCAGCTTTACTGGCCTGAGTGCACCTTGGTTGAATTTGAGGAAATGCTCTCTCTGATGGACGCTGCTTCTTGACCCTATCTCCAGCTGCCACACCCTGCCCTTGAGCAGTGCACAATCCGTACTACTGGACTCAGCAGCCCTTCTCGCTCCCACTCCGGACCTCTGTCGTTACATCCCATAAAGGAGCCCCTTCTAAATACAAGTCAGCTCCTGTCCCTCCCCTGCTTTATATCTTTTCAGGCTCCCTGCTCACTCAGAATGGCCACCAGAGTCTCTACCACGGCCTAGAAGGCCCTGTGTGGCCCAGTCCCACATACTCTCACTAACTGCATCTTCTGCTACCCTCCAATCCCCCTCTCTCCAGCCACCACCCTCCTCTGTTCTTTGAACACGCCACACATGCTCCCACTTCAGGGCCTGCGCTCTGGCAGCTTCTGCCATCAGGGATGCGCTTCCCCAGATACTTGCATGGCTCACCACCTCACCCCTGTCAGATTTACTCAAATGATACCCTTCCAGTTAGGATGCTTTCCGTACCTGTCCATCAAAACCTGCAGCCTCCCCTTAACGCCCTCTGTCTTTGCGGCTCCTCTCCTTCAGCGCTTATCACCATTTGGCGTTTCACGTATTTTGCTTACTGGTTTGTCCCTCTCTCCCTATTCTAAAGTGAAATCCCTAAGGGCAGGGTTTTTTTGGTCTGTTGTGTGTGCTGCCGTACCCCCAGTGCTGAAAACGGTTCCTAGTATATAACAGTACTTCCTAGATTTCTGTTATATGAATGAAGTAGGCACAGTAGGATCCCACGTTGATTTGATAGAAAGCAATACGCTGACAACAGTTATCTCAAGAGAGTAAAAAAAGCAGGTAATTCTTTCTCTCTCTCTCTCTCTCCGTGCTTTTCACTATTTTCCAAAACTTTGACGTGACCATGTACTTCCGTAGCCTTCGAAACAAAAAGAGCTGGGCGATAGTGTTCATTGTCTATAACAAACCTACCTTCCTAGTGAGCATTGGCCCCTTTTCCCAATTCAGACACAGCACCTTAGGGAAGGCCAAGTTGCTGTCTGGGCTATTTGGGGGATCACAAAAGAGAATAAAGCAATGTCCATGTATCAGCCAAAACCACAGCAAAATCCCTGCCTGGTCCCCAATTTCTCTGGCACTGAAATCCTGCTTTGTCCCGCCATCCTCCCGGAAGGCAGAGGAGGACCCATCCCAGGACCCAGACATGTCTCGTCACCAGACTTCCCTGTCACTGACTTCCCTTGCAGATCACCACCCGTGAGGCTTCTGCCAAGTTCTCTGGATCCACTCCAGGGCCTCTGCTCTGGTTCCTTCTCCAGGAACACTCCTCCCCGCACTGTCTGTGAGGTACGTTCCCTCTGTGCTTAGCTGGTCCATGTGCTAGACACTTTTTTATTGGGCAGAGCTCCCCAGCCCCTCCAGCTGGCTGCATCCTCCCAACTTTCTTCTCCGCCCTGCATGTATGAGCACCTGACATGCTCCACATGTATCTGATGGTGTACTGTCTGGTCCATCTGTCCCCACGAGAATATAAGCTTCATGAGAGCAGAGACTCTATTTACTGCCGAACCCGGATGTGTAAACCAGTACTTGGTGCGTGGTGGATGCTCAAAACTGACGGAGGAAGAAAAGCAAGCAAGGGAGGGAGGGAGGAGCGCACCCCCTAGGCCACACAGACAACCATTCCTCCATCCATATTGCCATAAAGAAGGGCTAAGAGTGAGGTCTGCCTAGAATCTCTATCATAAAATCACTTGCACACAGGAAATCCTTATTGCACATCTAGCCACGGTCATTTCTCCTCTAGAAATGAAATGACGGCAGATTTCTCTCCAGTCGTTTCTAGGAAGTTAACACCAGGAAAAAAAATGTTCATAATAACAACCGGCTGGTAACTTTCAGGATCTAGATTTACACTGTTCTCCTCCACCGTCTCCTCTTCCCTCCAGCCCCCTCAGAACTTCTTTGGCTACTGACACCCGCCAGCCACACAATCCCAGCACATCCTCTGCCCAGATACCAGACACTGGCAAAGCCAGGAGGCAAACACTAGCTGGCAGCTGGCTTGATCTCCTCCTCTCTGCTGGCAAGGCCACGGCCTCCAGCCCCAGACAGTGTAGGAGAGCACAGCTCATCAGGCAACTCAGACACATTCCTGCTCTTGCCCAGCACTCTGGGAGCCTGGTGCTTGCTGGTGGTGCTCAAGGCATCTGACCAAAACTCTCACCTTAAAAAATACCAGCCAACACCCATCACAGGACAGCTGCTGATTTCCAAATTTAGTCCCCAGGCCTCCTCTGTGATCTGTGACCCACGAAGGCTCTAAATGGGGAACCATGGTAAACTGGGAACTGGTTTTATTACCTGCAACTTACCCCAATCAAAGAAGGGGGGGGGGGGGGGGGGTGGCTAGACCTCTCATTAAACAGAGGCCTCTAAAGGGACTTTGGAAAGACCAACGTACTACTGGGAATTAGGGAAGATTCATGGCATCTCCAAACTGGGGAAGGAATCAGCAGGAATGGCAAATGTATGTCACCTCAAGTGTCAACCCTGATTCAAGTGGTAATGGAAAAGTAAAGCATCGTGTCGAGAAGGATTCTGTGCCCGGGTCCAAGCCTAACAGGGCCGTGATCAAGGAGTGATATCTACCATGAGCACAACGGCGGGAAGATCCCACATCTGTGTGGTTAGAGGGAGGGGAGACTGTTCCGTGATGGTGGCTCTTGGACTCTTTTTATCTCCATGGCTCACCTACCAGATAAGTGTTCCCCAAATCACAAGTGATTCCCAGTGAGCTAACTAAAGCTCCCTGCCCTATCCTACTCCAGAGAACGTATCAGAAGGCATGTTAGTGAAGGAACCATGAATCTGCCCTAATTTCCTGAAAAAACTAAACCTCCTGCAGAAGCCGGCCTTCTCCCATGGCTCACAAATCACACGCACCCCATCCAACAATGGAGCCTCCATCACAACATGGCAAATGGAAACCACGACTCCAAGACGCCCTCCTGCCTGGCACAGCCTCACGAGCAGCTCGTGTCTGCTCTGCCTGCAGCCCAGACGCAGCTCCTCAGCACAAAGACGACCTCCCACGGGCACACGGGGCTGGCAGATCACGGAAACGTGACGGCCGACGCTGCCTGGCAGGGTCAACCTTCAAGGGCAGAGTCGCAGCTCTGGTGGCTGAGGCCCCTCAGCTGGTATCACCATGGAGGCTCCCACTGCATGGCCTCCAAGGCCAGGGCCTGAAGGTCCTGTATCCATTTGACCATCAACCCTGGATCACTTAGAGCAACGGCCACGCCTCTGGCAGGTCCGAGCCATAAGCAGGACCAGAGCCTGGGTCAATCTCCAGCAGGCAGAGGTTTGCCTTCCCATACCTGGGCTCTTCACGTCGCGGAAATCAAGCCCCCGGGCGAGGCTGACCCCCTGGTCAGACCCGACAGGATGAAGGCATGCTGGTTTCATGCCTTAACAAACTATCACAAACCCAGCGGCTTACAACAAGGGACATTTACTCTCTCACAGTTCTAGAGGCCAGAAGTCAGAAATCAAGTATCACTAGGCCAAAACCAAGGTGTCAGCAAGGTTGTGCTCACTCCGGAGGCTCTGGGGAGAATCTGGTTTTAGCCTGTCCCAGCTTTTGGGAGGGTATCAGCATATTCCTTGGCTTGTGACTACATCACTCCAATCTTCTAGCACCTTCAAACCTCTCTGCCCATCCCCCATATGAGGAGTCAAACTGCTCTCAGCCTCTCTCTTGAAACTGTACATATGGACAGTGCACCTGCGGGTCCCCCGAGTCTATTCCTTCAACAGTGTTCGGATGGAGAGGACCCAGGGATGCCCTTTCTTCCAGCCTCCAACCACCCTCCAAACTTTTTTCCAGGCACAACTTTCAGAATCATCTTCTTTCCCACCCTCTGCCTCTGGGACCAGCCAACGCCGTATTTCAAGCTTGGCTCCTTATTACCCATCAACCGTGAGCTCCCAGATTTGTCAGAATTATTCCAGCATGATGAAGGCCTCTATCAACCACCTGGTCCACATACATCTTCAGGTCTCTCCTACACCTACCTCTCTCTGGGCTTCTATTTCCACCACTATGATGTGCCTCTGGAGGGGGTGGGTCACCTCTTCTGGGAGTCGGCTACAAAGTACAAGGATGCTGAGCGTCTCTTGAAGACGCAAAACCAGCACAGTAGTCACCCCCTCTTCCAAGGCATGCAAAAGCCATCCCAAGATGAGTGGGGTAAAACCCTGGACTCCATGGAAGCTGCCATGGTCCTGGAGAACCTGAACTGGGCCCTTCTGGGTCTGCATGCCCTGGGTCCTGCCCGCGTAGATGTCCGAGACTGTGTGGAGAACCACTTCCGGGATGAGGAGGGGACATTCACCAAGGAGATGGGAGACCAGACCGCCCCCCCCCCCGACTCACATCCGCAGACTGGCCAGCCCCCAGTCTTGGCTGAGCAGTAGCTCTTCCAAAGGATTGCACTCAAGCATGACTAGGAGCCTCGAGCCCAGCAGCCTTTGAGGGGCCCCTCTGGCATCTCCATGGGGCCCAGGCTCATGCCACTAGGCATGCTTTTTAATGTCCCTGGAGCTTGGGAGAGGACATGTGGTCCATGGCAACAATAAAGCTCTCTGCAGACAGACTGACAGACACACACACATACACACACACACACACACACACACACACATGAGACATATGACCGCATTTAGGCCCCACCCTGGTAATCCAGGATAACCTCCCCATCTCAAACTCCCTCATTTAATCACACCTGCAAAGACCCTTTGTTCTTATAAGGCACTATTTACAGGTTCCAAGGACGGGGGCCTGATACCTTTTAGGGAAGAAAGGGGTGAAGGCGTCATCATTCTGCCCACCACAGAAGGCAAAACCAAGTGCCGCTTTGCTTCAGTGTAAACAGAAAATTATTTTCCCTTGATAAGAAACCTCAGACAGATGGGGAAGCCTTTCCTGGCAAGGAGGAACCTCACTTTGGTCCACAAACTCAGGCATCCATTCTTCTCCTTTAAAAAGTCAGTTCCGGAGAGAACTGGAAACAAAGGAGGATACCCATGTATCATCACCAAATGGGTGGCATGACTGGGGCACGGGGAAGGGAAGGGCCTGGAAGGGACCAAAGACCCTAGAGTTAGGATTTCAACAGGCTCTGTCTGCATCTAAAAGTTGTGTTACTTCCACTACAGCGTGTTTGTCTCACATCCCAGGTGGTACAAGAGGTCATCATGATGGTGATCATGCAGTCTGATCCGAGAGCCAGTGCCATAACACGACGGCACGGGCCTCACCCCCGCCACGGGCACTCTGGACCAGAAGGCAGCACTCTGGCTAATGACTCAGGGAGGATCCCTCTAACCCTCTCTCGGGGATTCAGTATTTTTTTAAAGTTTGTTTATTTATTTTTTGGGGGAACGGACAGAAAGAGAGAGAGAGAGAGAGAGAGAAGATAAGAGGGAGGGAGAGAATCCCAAGCAGGCTCTGCACTGTCAGCACAGATTCCGACAAACCACAAGATCACGACCTGACGCGAAATCAAGAGTGGGACACATCCGACTGAGCCACCCAGGCGCCCCAGTAATTTTTGTTATAAACTTAATAATAACGTGGGTCCTCTACTTACCTTGTGTAAATACCTCTCATTTCCTGAAAGTCTCAACATTACAAGCAGTAGCCTCCCTGATTCCTACAGGAAACTGAGGGCTGCAGAGGGCACACAGGTGAGCCAGGTCATGTACGCGGTGGAGCCTGGATTTTGAGAAGCCCTGACTCCCGATCCCATGACACAAGGAAAGAACGCATTCCCAATCCCCTCCCAGGACAGTGTGGCTCCTTGGAAACTCTAGAAAAAGCCAGTGGAGTGGGCTCCTCTTGCTGCAGCCTTTGGAGGAAAGTGAGCTGTGGAGAGGTCTTGGAAGAAAAGGAATCTTCCAGGAGCTTCCCAAAGCAGATCCCTCCCAGCCTCCAGAGAAGGCTGGGAGGAAGAATGAGATCACACCCATAAAATACTCTGCCTTCCGGGAAGAAGGATTACGTGTAGACTGTGAGTACCCCCGCCCCAGCCCCGGGGGCTGGGCTGTGCACAGATTCAGAAACCAGGGCCTGTGGGACTATCTAGCACCCCACAACCCTAACGGACTGAGCAAGCCTCCAGCGGCCTGCAAACGTGAATGCATCTCCCTCCCTAAATAGCTGATTTACTCCCAGGGAATAATTTATGGGAAGAATACGGCTCAGTGTTTTCTATCGTTGTGAATTATTACTATTGCTTAGATTAAATCTGTGCAAACCCATCATAAAAGAATGCATCTGATTGGCCAAAGGCTTATTACAGAATTATTAGAAATCTGACGGCTAAATGAGGGTGGGAGTCTCACAGATCTTGTTTAGACAAGAATGGTTTCCCGACACCCACTAACTGGGGTTTGTGGACAAATCCGTGTTGACGGCACACAGCGCTGGCACTAAAGGTACCTGCTACCACGGCCCCAGACTCTCTTTTGGTTCCACTGACATTACAGCATCGCAAGAACAAAGAATGGAAGCATTCACATCCTCTAGGGAGTTGACTGTCTTTACACCAATGGCTACATTCTAGAACCTGATCATCCCCTCAGAATACACTCTGGCTGGGAAGCCATGTAAAGAAATAGCTGCTATGCTATTTGGAGGGAATGTTTCAATAAACGTGATCATATCCCCCCGCCTCCTTCTTACCAAAATAGGACTGAGAAGCTGTATTAACCCAGTCCCTTTCCAGACCTGCTTGCTATCCTGTCCAATTAATTGCAGATCAACATCAAATCTCCAAATATAAACTTCAAAAAATACAATAAATTGGCTACAGCACGAAATCCATGAGAGTTCAAGTAAATGGGTACCTAACCCTCCTCGGGGTTGGAAGGCTTGAGGAAGAGTAAAGTTGAGGTCTAAAGATTTAGCTCTAGTATTTTGGTGCCTTTGAGGATGAAGCAAGAGAAAACATGAGGTTTGGATACTCTAATTTCTCCAAATTTTACTCCCAAAGTATCTACATACCCCAAGTACCAATTCCCCTGCCCTTTTTTTTTTATTACTTTTTATTAAGAAGTGGTTATAGGCCCACAAGAAGTTGCAAAAATAGTACAAAAAGGTCCCACATACCCATCACCTAGCATCCCCCAGCGGTGACCTCTCATACAAACATAGTGCGTTACCAAAAGCAGAAAAGTGATTGGCACAATCTTATTGAGATTTCACCAGGAAGCCCAGTGCCCTTCTGCAAGTGGCCGTTTGTCCATTTTTAGCTGCCCAGCATCCATTCCCTAATAGCAACTTGATTTCCTATAGGGGAATCATCTTTCTTTTATCGTATGTAGTATAACTGGAAGGATAATTTTAGGTGGTGACTTTCCGAAAGGAAGCCAGAGTGACCTCTCTCCCATTCCACACTCAGAAACAGTATCTTCTGTTCCACTAGAAGATATTAACTATGCTGCTGGCTTGCCACGTCCTGGAACACAAAATCATACCCCCTCCCCTTCCCAAGCCAGCGTGCTCCTCCTGGGTCCTCACATTCCAAGAGTCCTCAACATCCTTCTGTCGACTAGCCTTTGCCTAGTGGGCGAGAATCAGTTTCTGTTGCTTGTATACACGAATACAGACCGAATCACCCGGGCTTCCTATCAACTGAGAATGCCCTGGGCTGGGATCACACCCATCCAAGAAGATCCCACCACACCTTGAGGTAGACCCGGAGGCAGACCAGATGGCTGCTGTGGCGGCCCCACCTCACATCCCTGGTCCACCTGAGTTTACTAACAACCATGGCAGACAGTCTCAGCACCCTGACTACAATCCCCCTTAAGAGCCTGCGTTTTACCGCTTTGTCTGAGGACTTCCTCTAGAAGCACAGAAGTGAGCTTGGCCCTGCGCAGGCAGACCTGAGGCCTGGGGTCGGGGGTGTTAACACCCTGGAAACAAGCACTACCAATGAATGGACAGCAGGGGTCAGTGAGTAGATGTCCTCATCCCTGGATCTCCATGGGGGGCACATCTCACCCCTCCCCAGCAGGGTGGAGCTCCGGGCATCTGGCAGTAATTGCTCAAATGTCACACCTGTCCTTGGAAACTCCCCTTCCCTTCGCGTTTTCCCACCTGCTCCCATATGCTTCCTGGAATCGCCTCCCAGATAAACTACCTGCCCATCCAGTCCTTGCCTCAGAGTCAGCTTTGGGTCAACCTGAACTTGAGAATGAAGAACAGAAAAGCCTTCAACAGCCTACCTAAAAGAAAGAAGAGAGAGCTTGCTAGAGCTTTTTGGCTTATCTGGCGGAAGGCGGCGTGGCTATTAAGCACCTGTGGCTAGTGGTGCTACAGGCGGAAATGGTAATATTTCACACGTACTGGGTTGAGTAAAATAAAGTATTCATATTACTTTCACCTGTTTTACTTTGATTAATAGGTCTACTAGAAAATTTAACATTACATACGTGACTCAAATAGATTTCTATCAAATGATGCCAGTCGAAGGAATATGTCAGGTAGCAGTAGGGATGTTATTGCCACTATCATTGATGCTGTTAGCATGAGAAAATGGATGGACCAGAGCACTATGAAGAGTGCCACAATTATTTATAGGTCTATCTGAGGAACTCCTAGGGTAACAGTAACTCATGGATAAAAATGCTTTTACCCAGGGGCACCTGGGTGGCTCACCCAGTTGAGCATCTGACTCTCCGTTTCAGCCCAGGTCATGATCTCACGGTTCGTGGGTTCAAGGCCCATGTCGGGCTCTGCGCGGACAGTGAGGAGTCCGCTTGGGATTCTCTCTCTCCCCGTGCCCCTCACCTGCTCACACATGTGCTCACCTGCTCTCCCTCTGTAAATAAATAAACTTTTTTTTAAAATGCTTTTACCCAGTACAAGCAGAGGAATAGAAATGCTGACTTTTACATGAGGACCGTGGCGCTGTCAATCAGTCACACTCTTCTCTAAAACATTCTGGCAACATGTTCATCATTCCCGTTGATACAGGGGATTAATTCCATCATCGGGAATCTAAGCGATGGGACAGATCCTAACTAAGGAAAATGTTATGCACAAAAGATGCTCACCTCATTGGTATTTAGAGCTGTATTTATAACCTGAGTGACCAATAGAAAAGGGGAATGGTGATACGTAAAAAGATACGGCTGACTCCGACCGAAGGGCCTGCAATCCTTAAAAATGACAGTAATAATGATTACGTCACGCTATCCAGACTATTTACGATACCATGCTATGTGAAAGCAAAGACATAAAATTGCATCCATGGCACGGTAAATATGTAAAAACCCCAAAAGGCAAGGTGCCAAGGTTACGTAAAGAGTGATTATTTGGGGTGTGAGGGCAACTTAATGGTGGCCTCTATTTCCCCGAATTACTTTTATGGGCATTTGCTACTTTGATAACAAAGAACAAAGACTACAACACCCCCCTTCTTTCACCTGTGAGCTCGTGCTTGTTTGCAAAGGATGTATCACCCTGCAGTATCCTTCCATTTTGTCAAATTGATGTTACAAAATCTATCTTTTCCTCTGACAAGGAGGAACAAAGGTAAATCTAGTTCCAGCTGCGTCAGAAACAGGAAGACCACCGTGGGAAACACATCTTCTGCGTGGCTGGTGTATTCTAAGCACAGAGGAGTAAGTCACGCCTGCCCACGGCAGGGAGGTCTTTTCCTGATTGACAAAAACAAGCGGGTGGCCAAGGAGGCTGGAGGCGAGAGGAAAGGAGTGGACTTCAGAGAAGCTAGTGCCGTGGCCCCTACAAAATCTTCCCTGAAAAATTAATCCAGATTGGCAGACTGTGCATGTAGGTCAGCCCCGAACATTCACAGGATCCTAAGCTTTATTTACAGGGGCTTATCTTTCATGCCATTCCTGGAGTTTAAGCAAATGTGGCACATGAGCCGTTGAGGCGTTTGGAGGAGGATAACACAGAGCCGGGCGGGACGGAAACACGGGGAGACGGTAAACAACAGAACTCAGGATAAAATGCAGTGTCTTTTCTCGGGGGAAGGGCCCCAGTTAGCGCGCAGGCTACGGAGAGGGTGGGGTGAGACCTACGGAACGTGTTAACATCTTTATTAACAACCTGGAAAAAGATGTAAACAGAACATGAATTCTCAAGGAATGGGTCTCCAAGGGCCAGAAGACTCGAGGAGTAACAGCGAAGGGGGGTGAGGGCGAGGCCGGGAGAGAGGGGGCACGGACAGGTGGAGTGTGGATGACAGGGTTGGGTCAGGGCGTGGCAAATGAGACCGCCGCCTTGGGCACGACACGGAAGAGGTGCCCCAAACTCGGCCATCAAGAGAAATCATCCTGCCAAGTAATGCTGTAAAGAAATTCAAACTTAATGCAAAAACCTATTGATTTTTTTTTAACCTTGATTGCTGGGGGTTTCTGGTACCTTCTTACATTCTGTGCCCAAGGCCTCGCTCACTTCACTTTAAGCCTTGAAAGACACTCAGAAAAGGAGAGAGGGTTGTGCGAATGGCAAGGTGTGACCCCAAAGGCCAGATGGAGAGCACGGGGTTGAAGGAGCACGCACGTGCTGGGCGGCGTAAGGCCCGGACACCGTGGAATAGGGGCTGAAGGCCAGCCAGGTTCCGGGGTTCCAGTGAGAGGTTCCGGGGAGGTGCCCAGAGGAAGCACATCGGGCAGCTTGTTAGCCAACAGGCGGCAGCAACTTGAAGTCTAGGGACTTCACAGAACCAGGGAGAGCAGTCAAAATGTAAAGCATGACTGGATTTGGAAGTGGACGGGAAAACACGGCCCAGCTGAGGAAAAGCAAACAAGACGATCAGGAGGGCAGCCGGGGAGAGAGACGGTGCCTCGCCTTGCAGTACCCGCTCAAAGCTGACACAGGCCGTAACCACAAGACGCTGGATGACGTAAAAGACCGTGATGGTGTATGTTCTGAAGAAGAACGGAAATTCCAAGGCTGGGTCCTTCAGTTTTCCGATTTACCCCATCCCTTCATTACCCAAGTATTTGCTAAAATTCTTAAGGGTTCATGAGTCGAGGAGGCCAGAATCTAAGCTCACAGAGATGCAAAACGTTATGGCGGAAGAACACAGCATCAAGAGTCAGGGGACCGGGGTGCAGCCTGGCTCTGCCCCAACCAACACTGTTCTCTAAAAAGTCACCTGGTCTCCCTCCAGTCTCCAGCTCTGTATCAAAACCAGGGAGTAGGGGAAGGACTTAAGGACTTCAGGACTTAAGGACTACTTGCTTCTTGGGGTACCTGGGTGGCTCAGTCAGTTAAGTGTCCAACTCTTGATTTCAGCTCAGGTCACGATCTCAGGTTTGTAGGTTCGAGCTCTGCATTGGGCTCTGCACTGACAGCACAGATGACTGCTTGAGATATTCACTCTCTCTCTCCCTCTCTTCCTCCCTCCTTCCTCTCAAAATAAATAAATAATCATTTTAAAAATAACCATTTGTCTCTTAGTCTATCCCCACGTCGATCTAATAGTTTCTGAGTGTTCATACGAACAAGACACAAACACCGAAACCAGAAATTGGATGTTGCAGTGAGGTGATCAAATCAAAGCAAGGATCTAGTCCCACAGGCACATACTTAAAGGCTTCAGGGTTTGGAGAGGGGAATACACAGCTGGCCAGGATGCTTTGGAGCTTCTCTGGCCTTTTGAGAACTCCAGAGTTGGGAGCTCCTGTCCAAGGCAGCAATGGCAGACAAAGCTTAACAACTGCAGATTGTGCGTTCTTATTCTTCCGGAGAGGACAGTGAGGTCTCAACATTCAGTTACCTGAGGCTCACTCCTCACCCCTCCATGCCCTGCCACCCCCATTCCCAGCCCCAGTGCTGGCCACCTTGCAGTCAGTAAGCCTCTCCAGAATCTACTGGGAAAAGAAGAGACTTTCCCTACTGGGAAAGGGGTGAAAGAGGAATCAAGCTCTGCCCAAAGAACAATTTAAGGAGTTTTGGTACTGTTGTAAGTGTATTACAGGAGCCAAGAAGGACTCATCCTACCATTTACCCCCGATCCTCAAGGGGTTTCCATCTAGAGAACTTCATGCAAGAAACAGTGGTGGATGGGAACGAAGCGTCACGGGGTTAATCCCTGAGCCAGCAGCCGACTACCCCAGTGGAGAGTTCTGGTAAACCTTACATGCCCAACAGACCTGCCTACTCTGCCTTTTGTGAACTGAAGCAGGCCTTGCCTACCCTGCCTACTTGACAGCAGTCAGAAGGAGGCAGAACATGGGGCGCCTGGGTGGCGCAGTCGGTTGAGCGTCCGACTTCAGCCAGGTCACGATCTCGCAGTCCGTGAGTTCGAGCCCCGCCTCAGGCTCTGGGCTGATGGCTCAGAGCCTGGAGCCTGTTTCCGGTTCTGTGTCTCCCTCTCTCTCTGCCCCTCCCCCGTTCATGCTCTGTCTCTCTCTGTCCCAAAAATAAATAAACGTTGAAAAAAAAAATTTAAAAAAAAAAAAAAAGGAGGCGGAACAGAAGGATTTATCAGAGGATTTCATGAGAAAGAGGACCCTATACGGCTGACCTGTTAGGTATAGGAACCCTGACCACTAGTGAAACATAGTCCTATAATGAACGTCCAGGACTCTCTCCAATCAGATTAAAAACTCCACCTGCTGGAGAAGGATAGACTGGAGAGGGGGAGAGGAGATGAGGAATCCCCACCCACCAGCACAAGGACCTGCCTGGGGCCACTGTGCCAGCTTCAGGAACCCGTCTCCCCTAGTCCGTGCAACAGAATTCTTGATGGGACAGGGACAGGATGCTGACAGAAGAAGCAATGAGTGGCTCTTGGTGATGCCTCCGGAATTAGAGTCATTTGGGAAGATGTGTCTATTCTCATGAGCTGCTAGACCTGAATTAAGTATCTCTATTCAGTTATACAAAAACAAAACAAAAAACCCACGTACCTGAAAAGTATAAAGAAAAAAAAGTGGGGGCGGGGGGCTATAAAGAATTATCTTAAAGGCTCTCAGAAGAATCTGCTGCCCTCAACACCCCTTCAAGAAGCCTCCTCCCAACAGCTGCATTTCAATCAGCAATCCTCCAAAGAGCTGAGGAATATCCCCGCCCCAGGCTGAGGATCACCTTCCATAATCCCACAGCCCTTCGAGGACTGTCTACACGACTAGCTCAAAGGCCTGCTACACAAAGGTATAGCCACCTTCCAGGCATTGCTGACGGAGGGCATTCTGATGCCCCTGGGCATGTTTCCCACGGTCTCTGCCGATCACACTAACACCACCAGCCACCTACTAGTACCCGACTGGGGACAGACTAAGAACATTACGGATATCAGTACGTTTCATCACAACAACAACCCTCTGTCACAGATCTAATTATAAGTCCGTTTCATAGATGGGGAACGCTGAGGCTCAACGAGCTTAAGCAACGTGACGGGTGGTTTCACGTGTCAACTTGGCGAGGCTATGGTGCCTACTTACTTAACCAAACCTTAATCCAGGTGTTGACGTGAAGGTATTTCATAGATGTTGTTCACATCTACAATCCTGTTGACTTTAAGGAAAGGAGGCTCTCTGCTAATGTGGGTGGGCCTCATCCAATCAGTTGAAAGGCTCCAAGAGAAAACAAATCCAAGGGTTCTCAAAGGTGGAACTCTGTTTCAAGATTTCAGCATTAACTCACTCCCGCCTGAGTTTCCAGCCTACCAGCCTGCTCCACAGACTTCAGACTTGCCAGCCCCCACTACTTCATGAGCCAATTCCTTGAAATAAATTTCTTTGTACACACACACACACACACACACACACACATATATATATCCTATTGGCGTGGGGAGGCAGAGTGCGATTTTTCTGACTCGACACAGTGGTGAGAAGACAGGACAGCTTCCACACTGCCCATGGATTGAAGAGGCAGACAGACCTTAGACTGTACAAAGATAGAAACCGCTTTCCTTCTTTGCATCAAAGTCGTGTCTACTCATGCCAGTCTTTCACTCTTGATAAAACCACTGCGAGGGATATCATAAGGGATACTGACTTTTACATTTTTTTAACAGTTATTTATTTTTGAGAGAGAGAGAGAGAGAGAGCGCGACAAGGGGAGGGACAGAGAGGGAGACACCGAATCTGAAGCAGGCTCGAGGCTGTCTACACAGAGCCTGACACAGGGCTCGAACTCGTGAACGATGAGATCATGACCTGAGCCGAAGTCAGACACTCAACTGCCTGAGCTGCTCAGGAACCCTGGGAATAAGGACTTTTAAAAGGCACAAGTCTTCAGTGGCCATAAGTGTTCCCCACAAGAAGGGGAGGGATACAGGCATATGGAAATCCAGCCACAGCCTCCCTTCCCCCACACAGATCCTACCCTAACCAGAGACCATGGGCTCTGTCCCCTTTGAGAGACTAGATGCATCCCAGAGGTCCTGGTTGGAGTGGCAGAGCCTGGATTCCATTCCATGGGACACCACTGGACAAGTCCAGATGACGGACATACTCCTGCATACTTGGCTGCTCACTCTGGCTTGCCATGCCCCTCGATACCCCCTCCAGTCTAGCATCTAGTACAATGAATGGACCCTCTCCTCACCCAACTAGTCACACCTTCTCTGCCTCCAACTGCCGGGCTAATCCTGGGGCAGAGAATACCGCTTTACAGAGTGTCTCAGCTACAAATAACACTAACTTAAAATTGCTGGCTTCAACATGACAAGGTTTGGTGTGAGGCGTTAAGGCGCACATCCATCTTGAACACTGAAAGACAGCGACGTTTTGCTACGTGCAGGTACGTCCCAGAGAGCTGTGCATGAGATTCCTTCCAGCTCATAAATGGGTAAGTTATAGTTTACACATAAAAGGTGCTTCTCAACCTCCTTTTGAAATCCAGTCTACTGTTTCTAATGAAGATGTGCATTTCCTTAGGACAATCTTTGTCTTCCCTGCTGCAATCAGAGATCACATCTTCATAATGTTTGGTCACTTGTTCCTTCCTTCACAATCTTTTGTGAGCATCAAGATTCCAGCTGCTGGTTTCTTACTTTGTCATTGATCCAATGTTTTGACTTTTTTGGTGAGCTGCCCTTGACAGTCTCATGCTGGTGCTACTACCCAGCTATCAACACTGAAATTCAGCTGCTTCAACTCTGAGTGTGTGTGTGTGTGTGTGTATATAGATGTGTGTGTGCGCGCGCGCGCCTGTCGGCTCAGTACCTGGCTGACTGCACTCTCCGCAGCCTGTGCTCCTGCTTCCCCAGGTCGTCTCATCATTCCTGAGGCTAGCTCTGTGCAGCGAGCTCAAGAAAACTGACCGGCTAAATTGTGAGAATACAAGCATTCCTCAATAGCCCACTGGCCTCGGCAGGGAGGGGGAAGGAGAACACAGGGGATAAGTTATCCACCCCGAGGGGCTCAAGGCCAGAGCCAAGGTGTCAGTTCTCTGCTCACCTGGCCTTTTATGTTCAGGACGCGAGCTTAGTTGTGCTCTGCCTCTGTAGGCTGGGCGACCACATAGCCTGCTGGAAACTCTGCTGGTTCCCACCTGACTTGGTGGTGAGCCTGAGAGTCTCAAGTCCTGGCGCTCTCCGTGGGCTGACATCTCAATAGACGTTAGCCAAGAGAAGGCTGTGCAAGGGCTCCAATTACTAAGACTTCATTCATCTTCCCAAATGACTAGGAAGGATCATCATAAATAATTCAAACTGAACTACACAGAGAGAGATAAAGCGCATTCTGGTGAGGCCATGGACATGATGATTATCGCGGCTCCCCCAGTGTTCTCTCAACACTGCCAAGTCCAGGCAACTGCCATGGCTCTCCTGGGTACCGGCGGGCACTGGTCTGGCTGGACATGCCTAATGCCTCAGAAGTGTCCACACACAATGAGGAGGGGCCAGTGACCATCACCTTAGAGCCACAGAAGGCTGGGCTTGGGAGAGGCCTTAGCAATGAGGTAGCCCAACCAGTTGGCTCATTCTAAGTCATGGAAATGGAGAGTCAGACAGAGCAGGGACTGCCCAAGCCACACAGCCATCCCACACCTCCTTACCCCTGGCCTGACGCTCCTTCCAGCAGCCCTGCCAAGCTGCTGCTTCTCTGGGTCTGAATTTATCTTCCAATAAAATGAGAGTAGGGCTATGTCTTTTCCCTATGCTTCCTACAGAGGTGGAATAAAAATAACTCTGTAAAATACTCTAAGTTCATCAAAAGAAAGGGACCTCATGAGTGGAAGCACACGCGTGCACACACAGACACGCGCGCGCACACACACACACACACACACACACAGGGAAGCACTACCCTTCTCCTACCCATGAGATCCCTAAAAATATGCCAGTGGCCACTTTGTGAGCCCTGACCGTGTGTGAGTCACTGCCCTGTTTCCCATATGTAATCCCAACTCCTGCTCCCAAAATTCTTCCAAGTAGGCACGATCCATTCAGATCCACACACAAGGACACGTGAGATGCAGAGAGCCTAAGTGACTCACCCAAGACACAAAGCACCCAGTCTATGACTTTGGTTCCCATCTAAGGCCAGAGCTTGTGTCCACAGCCACTGCCTCCCACTGCCCCCCCCACCCCCGCTACCTGCACTTGCTGGTGTGTGTACAGCTGCCCCTTGAATAACTCTGGGGCTGGGGCACCAATCCCCATGCAGATGAAAATCCATGCATAACTTTCAACTCCTCCAAAACGTAACTACTAATTAGCAAATGTTGACTACAAGCCTTACCGATTCTGTAAACAGTCAACGAATACCTATTGTATGTGTGTATTCTATACTGTATTCTCACAATAAAGGAAACTAGAGAAAAGAAATGATTATTAAGCAAATAATAAGGATGGGACACCTGAGTGGCTCAGTTGGTTAAGTGTCCAACTTCAGCTCAGGTCACGACGTCGCGGTTCCTGAGTTCGAGCCCCATGTCAGGCTCTGTGCTGACAGCTCACAGCCTGGAGCCTGCTTCAGATTCTGTGTCTACCTCTCTCTGCCCCTCCCATCCTCACACTCTCACTCTCTAAAATAAATAAATGTTAAAAAAAAAAATGAAAAAAAGAGGCAATGATAAGGAAAAGAAAATACGTTAACAGCACCAAAAAACACACGTGTCTAAGGAGATTCATGCAGTGCAAACCCACGAAGTTCAAGGGTGAACCGTATGTGCATATGATTAAGGATTCGGTTAGGATTACATATTTCATGCGAGCCCATCCTAGTTCCCACACTGGTTTCTGCTCATGGAGGAGCTGTACCGTCAAGGCCTTTGAAATGCCCCTCGGTGGGTGATCCATAATTGCAGATTGATGCTGCGGCCGCGAGCACTGCAGACAGAAGAAGGTTAAGTCGGCTTCTGCCAAGCCTCTCATACCTGATGCTTCCTGAACAAAGCCAGGCTGAAAACAGGCACAGAGGGAGCCGAGAGGAGCTGAGAAGCTGAGGAGGCAGGGCCTGGGTCTTTCTTACACTCATTCACATTTTATAAATACACTCTCTGCCCCGTTGCATTGTAGCCTCAGGGCAAATGGGCAAAATTCCACATTAACCAAATGAAATGGTGTAATATACAAGCAATGTGAAAAGAGGAAAGCAAGAAAGAGAAAAAAGCTTTGCAGAGTCCTGGAAAAGCCAAAGAGCTGGGCCTAGTAAATAGCATGGAGAGAGGTTTAGGAAATACTGTTGAGTGGGGAAAAAAAAGGTCAAAAACCAAAAACAGCATGGACCATTCTAGGCCATCTTTATTTAAATATATGTGTAAAATATATATGTGGATACACTCAGGTATAGATTGATGGTACACAGATCTGAGTCTGTGTGTGCCCTTGTGTCTGTTCACATACACGCATTCACAGGCATGATGCTCACACTGGTAACTGAATAATGGGATTACCGCTGACTTTTCATCAGTAATTTCTAGATTTTCTTTTTTTTTTTTTTTAATTGTAATGTTTATTCATTTTTGAGAGAGAGAGAGAGAAAGCGCAAGTGGGCGAGGGGCAGAGATAGAGGGAGACACAGAATCCGAAGCAGGCTCCAGGCTCCGAGCTGTCAGCACAGAGCCTGACATGGGACTCGAACTCACGAACCATGAGGTCATGACCTGAGCCAAAGTTGGACCTTCAACCAACTGAGCCACCCAGGTGCCCCCAGTAATTTCTAGATTTTCTTTTTTTTTTTTTTAATTTTTTTTCAACGTTTATTTATTTTTTGGGAGAGAGACAGAGCATGAATGGGGGAGGGGCAGAGAGAGAGGGAGACACAGAATCGGAAACAGGCTCCAGGCTCTGAGCCATCAGCCCAGAGCCTGACGCGGGGCTCCAACTCACGGACCGCGAGATCGTGACCTGGCTGAAGTCAGACGCTTAACCGACTGCGCCACCCAGGCGCCCCAATTTCTAGATTTTCTATGATGCAGTTATACTCCTTTTATAAAAATAAGTACATAAAAAACAAAAAATAAATAAAGGTCTGAGTGTCCAGAGCTTTTGTTGGTCCAGAAGAGCAGAGGGGGGGGGGGGGGGGGGGGGGGGGGGGGGGGGGGGGGGGGGGG
>NW_024412416.1:7415931-7553241 GCF_014898765.1 Herpailurus yagouaroundi | reverse complement strand
CCTGGCCCAACCGTGGCCCATCCCACATCTGCCAAAAGCAATCACACAGACGGGAGCCCAAGTTCATCCACCAACAGATGGACACGTCCAGTTGGGCAGGATATAGATACAGCCCACTGTGTGCAAAAACTACTACAGGAAATGGTGGAGTGAAAATATCACATAACCTGAGACCCGAACTCACCGAATCGCGAGCGGTATCATCACGCAGTCCCAGGTGGTGGTGGGAGAGGCCAAAGTGGAAGGGGTCAGAACCTGACCAACACGGTGGGGAGGGGCAAGGGACTGGGGTGGTGCCCAAGAACAGACCAGTGGAAAGAGAAGGTGCCACCCTGCAGACGTGGTGGCAGGCAAGTCGTTGCAGGCCTGAGAGGCTAACCATCATGGCGGCAGGAAAATGTGACAGTGCCGCACGGAGAGAGATCCCAGCTGGTGGTGCCCAGCCCCACGGCTGATAGAGGGCCTGGCAGACCAGGGATTCCAATCTGGAAAAGGTGACGAGACTCCACGTTCTGTGAGATACATCTCTCTTACACTTGGTCCCCGTTAAGGACATGAACATGTGCCATCTGCATCCCCACCCCCCCAGTGTCTAGACTTGGGCCTCCCACACAGAAAAGATCCTCCACTGGACCCGCGGAATGGGAGATGTCCCCAGATTCACTCCTGCCATTCAGAGAAGCCAAGTAGGAGTCAGGAAGGAGGAGCTACTGCCAGGTGTTCAATCTACCCTGGGCTCCTGTACACACACAGCATAAAAGAAAGCTCACTGCCCATCCCACCCAAACTCTGACCTCTCATGACCCAGGCCTGGTGACCTCAGAGGAAAAACTAATTTGTGCAGTGGATGCTCCTCTCCATCCTCCCTACTCTGTGCTCCCTCTGATCTACCCTGTTCTCCCACTCCAACCCAATGGATAGAATTATAGAATGGTACGACCAGAAGGGACCATGAAAGCCACATGGCCCAAATCTTACTATGGAGCACAAAAGGGAAGTTCCTAAGATGTCCAATGATAAATCAGAGTACAGCCAGAGCTAACCCCCAGATTCCTAAATCATTCCAGGACACCTCCCCCAGCGAAAATTACAAAGGTCAGAACACAGACGTGGGTCCTTCACTGGAAGCTAGAGCCTTGCTAAGCCAAGCGTGGCTAGGATCGGCCTCACCTGGGAGCTCACGAGAAACGCAGACTCTCAGGGCCTATCTGGGACCTATCACGTCAGGATCTGCATCTTTAACCAGATTCCTGAGTGTTGTCTGTGCACAATAAAGTCTGAGATGCTCTGACCTACAGAATTCCCCCTCTGATCCACCTGTGCTGTCAGGCAAGAAGGAGCCCCTCCCTCTCTGTGCCCAGCCCACCCCTCACTTCTCCCCAGCCCCACAGAGGGCCTGGAAATGAATGGCAATAAAACACAGAACAACAACAATGCTCCCATTTCCAGTCAGCGAATGCTTCTCCCCTCATCCACGGGGAGCCTTTGTGAGGCACTTAAATCTCTCCGTTAAGCAAACAGCACGACCGACCGCACATGGAAGAACAGGTGGCAGATGACTGGTGAGGGCCCCGAAGAGCAGCAAGCGGGCTGGGCCATTAAACACTGCAGGTGGACAGGTGTGGCAGCCGGCCCCCACGCGGAGGCACACGGGGGGGAATGGAAAGCGGGGTGCTCAGCCGGCCACCTTGCGGAAGGAGGGCAAGCACCTCGCACAGGTAGGAGGGGAGAAAGCGACCTGAGCGAAAGGACGGTACCCCAGCCCCACACTCCTCTCTCCATCCTTCATCCTTAAGTCAGCCGATGCCTGACATTGACCAAGTACACTCATCCTTCCTGAAGGTCACAGAAGAAACAGGGACAGTAATTCGTGTATCACAAGTTGGCAGTGAAAACAAGAGAACATGTAGACACAGTGCCAGGCACAGTGCCTGACACACAGTAGGGACCCAATAAATGAGAGCTTTCCCTCCCATCTCCTTACGTCCCAAAGGGTGCGTGCTAAGTAGGAAGGAGGCTGGGGAGGCCACTGGGAACCTGACTTCGCCAGTCGGGCCGGCCACTGAAATTTTTTAAGAGATTCCCCAGGTGATGCTAAGGTAGGACCAAGGCTGCAAACCACAGCCCTAAGAGGACCTGTGGATTACCCGCAGCGTTATCTGAATGCAGCCACAGTCGTAGTATTTCTCCCCTCGCTACTTAATTGAGGGACTACTACATGGCCAGGGACCAAGTGAATACCTTTATATACACCTAAAGCATTCGTTAACTGGGGAGGCAGAAGCTCAGGATAGTTAATAAGTTGCTGTAAGTGCCACGGCCTCCCAGCAGCAGCCCCCAGACTCGACCCCAGGCCCATCTGACTCTCTGCCATAATGTGCACCAGGAGCACGCCGGGAAAGAAACCGCACTGGTGTGAACACAAGAAGAAGCCGGACAGGTGGTGTGAACGCAAGAGTCAGTCGGACGGGTGGTCCAACGCAGCACAGGCTGTGGGGGAAAGGAAGAGACACTGAGGGAGAAGGAGGGCCACTTAAACACCGGGTCATCTCAGGGAAAGGAGTTCCAACCTAGCGTCTGCCCGTGCGGGGGACACCCTGGGGGTGGGAGGAGGGACACAATGCCTGGGAAGAGAATATCCCCACCTCCGTCTCACTGGTAATCAACAGGCATCGCAAGAAATGCCCCCAGATCACACTCCCCGTCACAGTAGTAACAAAACCACGGGGGTGCTGGTGATCCGGGAGGAGCTCCAGTCCGGCCCTTTAGGTGCAGAGCCCAAGGCGGTCAGAGGACGCTCGTGCACCCATCTGTCAGACGGCATTAATAATGCGGGGCGCGCAAGCCCAACAAGTCTCCCAGGAGAGGCAAGCATTCACCAAACACGCCTTCGATGACTGTGCAAGGTGATACAGAAGGAAGGTGCATGGGGCTATAAAAGCCAGTCACGGGTGCACCGTCCCCCGCTCGGGGTGGCCAAGGCAGGCCTCCTGGGACAAGGCAGTCCAGGCAGACTGCAGTCTCGGGGAGCACGGAACAGTGCGGGGGCAGAGGAAAGGCCCCAGGGGCAAACGGTGGAAATCCTGCAGCAAGATGAGGCTGGGCCCACCACACACCACCAGAAGCATCGGCACTTCTGGTAAGAGCAGGGGGAAGCCTGGAATTTCTGGACACGGAACGAGACACAAGCAAATCTCCACCGCCCGCTGTGGCTCTGCAGCTTTGCAGTGTGGGGCACGTACTGGGGAGCCTGGAATGGAGGGCTGGCAGCAAAGACAGAGGGGGCAGCTCCCAGAGCTATTTGGGAAACGACAGCCACAAGACGGGGGCTGCACCAGAGCAGGCGCAGGTAGAGGGGTGGGGACTGGCAGAGGAGAGATACATGTCGAGAATGAACGACCCTTAAGTCTCTGGCTCACAGGACAGTTCGCTGAGATACAAGTGACAGGGGAGGGAGGCCACCCCCGAGCACGGTCTGGGGTACGCCGGCCGAGGCTGCTGGTTCTCACCTGTCTCAGCCACATCTCTGAACCTGAGCCGAGCCCCCAGGTGGCATCTGGAAACGGGGTGGAGTGTGCTATGTGGTTTTCGGGAGTCACTGTGGAGAGAAGCGGGAAGACAGAGCAGGAAGGAGTGGAGGCAGGGATTAAAGGGCCAGAACCAGCACCACAAAGGGCCCCCATTGGCCTGCATCCCGGTGTCTACCTGACGCAGGATAACTTATTGACTGTTAGCGTGGGGCGTTTGCCACTGGTCTGCGAGCAGGCAGGAGGCGCTCAGGTGATGGAGGTAAGTAAAGACCCTGTGAAGGGTCTGTCAAGGGCTTCCTGCAGCTTCTCAGGCTGGGAATCACCATGGCTCCCAGCAGCCCTGGAGCCCTTTCCATTCTGACTTTAAATGGACCAAGAGCACACAGCTTTGGAGTCAGACAGGCCCAACGACCCTACTACCGACCTCCAGAATCCCAGCCTTCTCATCTGTAGCAAATGGGATGATCGTGTCAACCTCAGAGGAAGGCTGTCACAATGATGACAATGGCTGTATAAGTAGCTACTGTTTGGTTGAGCGGTTACTCTGCTCCAGGTCTTGGATTCTACGTTCTGGTTCCTGTTCTATGTAAATGATTGAAGCTAATTCGATGAGGAAGTCAAGCCTGCAAGGTTTCACATCATGAAGCCACGTCTCAAGGCCAACCAGGCTCTCAAAACGTGGTAGCTCTTGGTATTCTCAGCAGGTTCTGACCCACCCACATTGCTGCCTGGCAGAGCCATCAGGCTGAACCACCAGGATCAGAGCCGAGCCGAGTCCCCAGCTGAGGGGCTTTTGCTTCCCCTGGGGTCAGCGAGGTGGCTGAGGCTCAGGCAGGCTGGGGTGGGGAAAAGTGAGGAGGGAAGAAATAGCCCGGACAGCCGAACAGTGCCACTCTAGCTCAGACCCACCTTAGATGGGTGGGCTGCAAGCTTATCTCCATGGGCTCCAACTGGGGAAAACGTTGGCCACCTGGAACCTCGAGCAATCATCACAGGAAGGCCACAAGAAAGTCTCCCGATGCCCACAGGGCCTGGAGACCCCAGGAGTGCTCAGGACCCCCTCGGCTGAGGCGCAGAAGGATCCTAGGACTTGCACCACCATCAAGTGCTGGGCCATGGCTACTCCTCCTTGGCTTGGGAGCTTAGAGACACGTGGGGACACCGGATCTCCTGGGAACAGGTTTTGAAATTATTCTTCCCCAAAGCCTGGAGAGAAACTGGACTGTCACACTACAACCTTCATACTCTTCGGCTTTGCATTCAAGCAAACCTGCCATCACTAACGATGTGATCTTGGGCTAATAATCACTTCATCTCTTCAACTGCCTTGGCGGGATAATACGGATAATAGCTACCATGCAGAGTTGTTTTAAGGTTTCACTTGTGTCTGAAAAGTGTCTGGCATATAATAAGCACTTTATTAACGGTCACTATAATATGACCTGCTTCTTCAGATAGAAGGAGCTCTTGGAAAGCTCTCCCATCTTCTGATTAATTTTAGGGTCCCCTGCCAACCTACGTCAGGGGTCTGAAATGATGGCCTTATTTATTTTGTAAATAAAGTTTTATTGGAACACAGCCAAGCCCATTCATTTGCATGTTGTCTATGGCTGTTTTCCTGCTACAACAGCAGAGTTTGAGCGATTGCAACAGAAACCATATGGCCAGCAAAGTCTAAAATATTTACTATCTGGCCTTTTTATTAAAAAAAAAAATGAAGAAGAAGAAGAAGTTTGCCAATTTCTGATTACAATAAAGTTTCCAAACATTAATGAGCACCATAATCACTCAGGGTGTTTTTCTAAGAATAGAGATTCCTAGGACCTAGCACCACAATACTGAATTCAGGAGACGTGGCCCAGGAAATCTGCATTTTCATCAGTCCCCACCACCATCAAGGATTCTGATGCACACTGGAAGGAGCCCTGGTCTGTACAGTCAGTAATCCTAAGTGACACCAGAGCCCACGATGTCCCCTTGAAGGGGCAGATGGAGCCTCGGTGGGGAGTGAGTCAGCACTCTGCCTCCAGTAAAGGAGTGCAGCCTTCCCCCCCCCCAAGCAGCTTCCTGCTTCGTTTTGTTTAAAGGTTCAGTGCAGAATACTTGGAAGACAAAGAAAACAAAAATCACAGAAAATGAAATAAAAAAGCATCCATAATCCCACCATCCAAAAATAACTACTGTTTCCATTCTGATCTAACTATATGCTCCGGGTATCTTTCCTAGGTATCTATGTGAAAATACTTCCCCTTTATTTTAGGGGAAAAACACAATGAGAAACCTGCTTGCAGTCTTTACTCACTTAGAAATGAACTGTTAACTTTTTCAGGTCAACAAATATTGCTTTAAAGTATCATTTTTTTTAAATATGTACCTGTAAAAAAAAAAAAAAAGGAACACAGTAAATATATTCACGCATCAAATGATCATACCGTGCACCTTAAACTTACACAATGTTATACATCAACTATATCTTAATAAAGCTGGAAAAAAGGAAAAAAAAAAAAAGGACACAGTAGATCTCTCTGAGCTGATATGGAAGGATCCCAAGGATAGACTGTTGGCAAAAATAACATGGTGCAAAACAGTCGATTAAGCGTCCGACTTTGGCTCAGGTCATGATCTCACAGTTTGTAGGTTCCAGCCCCGCATCGGGCTCTGTGCTGACAGCTCAGAGCCTGGAGCCTGCTTAGGATTCTGTGTCTCCCTCTCTTTCTCTGACCCTCGCCCGTTCATGCTGTGTCTCTCTCTTTCTCAAAAAATAAATAAACGTTAAAAAAAAAAAAAATACACGCTGACGTCTGTATAAAAGTAGTGGGGGAAACATCGATCCTGGCACAGCACTGACTATCTCTGGAAGGGTATGCCAGAACCCCTCACAGTGGTGACTCCAGGAGCAGAAAATCAGGCAGAGACTGATACTTGTCTAGACGCTATCTTCTGTGCTACTGGGCTTTCTTACTATTTGCACGTATATCCTTTGAGAAATATTAAGAATCTACTTCCGAAAACTGTCTTTCTTAAATGTCTGCATTGAATTCCATCATAGGCGTGGGCCCCAATGTGCTTAACAGGCCATTTGTCGCTAGACGCTTAAGCAATTCTCACTCCGTCTGGTTGACTGTGGCAGTCACAGTGGAACGAAGGTCCACACATGTAAATGCGGGTGGCCGTTTGTGGGGATTACCGTCGGTTAAATTCTCAGAAGTGGAATTACTCGGACGTGGGCCTCTCGTGATTTTAGCCTTTTAATGAAAACGCCAGGCCACCTTCCAGAATGGCTGCCCCCAATCCACACGCTCAGCAACAGCAGACGTGTGCGTCCACGTCCCCATTTTCTTAAATGGTCCTAATTTCTGCTCGTGCTTCTCTTCGGAAGTCCGCACGCCCCACACGGAGCCAGATCAGGCAGGCACTTCGCCCCCACGAAGCAAGCCCGGGCAGGGGCTGGTGCTGCTGGAGCCATTTCCACCAGTAACGGCTAATAAAAGCGCTCAACCCCTGCCTGCTCTTCCTAGAGGCCGAGCCAACAATGGGGTGCCCCTCGGCACCCCCTCCACTGGTTCAAGGCCAATCTGCCAAACTCCACTTATTTGGAAGGAGTCACTCTGAAAAGCGGTTCCTAGAACCATTCAGGCGTCCTCCTCGGGGCTTCGTGTCAGGCCCTGCTGGCAGACGGACAGACACTGGCATTCCTCTCCCCTGCCTGGAACAGGTCTGCATGGCTGCTACAGCACAGAGGCCCCTTTGAATTCAGGATGCCTGTCAGGTAGACAAGCTTGGCATTTCTGGGACTGGTGGGAAAAAAAAAAAAAAAAAAACTGTTCCAGTCTTTGGCCAACAATACGCAATTGTTATTCCGCAGTGAACTGGAGGGCAGGCCAGGCATCCTGTGCAAATATGGACTCCTGGAGCAGCAGGACGGAGGAGAAGGCAAGTCCAGCCTCCAGCAGGCAGCCTGGGCGAGCACCCACTGAACCCATGGGGCCTCCTCCCCTGACGGCCCTACCCTGACCCAGTCCGGGGCCTGCCAGTCCAAGCTTCTCCCGTCTCGTGTAGCGCCCAGCACCGCACTCAAGATCAGCCGTGGGAGGAGGAGCAAACAGGACACACAAGCTTCTAGAAGAGGAGAGGAACCCTGGGCTGGGAACGCCAGCCTGCCAACTGACCACTGGCCTCTTGGGGGCCCTGCCCCAGGCCCTCGTCAAAGGGGACATCGGTGGCAACTGACCTCGCACCTGTCATGGAGATAAGTGGATGTGGCAGCAGGCCTCACAAGCACCTCTGCATGGAACGAGGTGGCAGTTTGGTTTGAACCAGGGAAGCCAGTACAGAAACTGCCCTAGGAAACATGAGAAGCTGATTTACCCGAACAGGGGAACACTGAAATGCCCTAGGAGCACAGGCACACCTCAGGGGCGCCTGGGGGGCTCAGTCAGTTAAACGTTGGGCTCTTGACTTCAGCTCAGGTCATGATCTCACAGTCCGTGAGTTCCAGCCCCGCATCGGGCTCTGCGTTGATGGTGTGGAACCTGCTTGGGATTCTCTCTCCCCCTCTCTCTCTGTTCCTCCCCCACTTGTGTTCTCTCTCTCTCAAAAGAAACAAACTTAAGGGAAAAAAAAAGTGCAGGTACGCCTCAGAGATACTGCGGGGTCAGTTCCAGACCACTGCAACAATGTGCAAACAGCAATAAAGTGAGTCAAATTAATGTTCTGGTTCCCCAGTGCATAGAAAAGTTATGTTTACGCTACACTATAGTGGGCAATAGTACAATGTCTAATAATGTATATACCGAAATTAAAAAGTATTTTATGGATAAAACATGCTAAGCTTCATCTGAGTTCTCAGGGAGTCATAATGACCAATCACAGGTTACCAAATCAAATATAATCACAAAAATGCCTGAAATACTGTGAGAATTACCAAAACGTGACAACAGAGACATAAAGTGGGCAAACCCCATTGGAAAAATGGCATTGGTAGGCTTGTTTGATGTGAAGGTTACCACAAACCTTCAATCTGCAAAAAAATATGCAGGATCTGTGTGGAGCACGATAAAATGAGGCGTGCCTGTGTTGGTTAGATTTTGTAGTCTTTCTGTCGCATTACTCCAGCCAAGAGGTTGGCTAGCATTGGTAAAGGCCCACAGGATGAAATGGAAAACAGAGATGGGACCTAAGTCCCAGGTCATAGACCTGAGGTTCTCCCCAGTGGCTTTTAGTCCCTTGTATGGGCCTAAGTCCCTAGAAGTATAGGCCACAGAGCTGTCTCTGGAAGTATCTCAAAAATGCAGACTCTCAACACTTCTCCACGCCCGATTAATCAGAATCTGCATTTTCAGGGCACCTTGATGGCTCAGTAGGTTAAACATCTGACTCTTGATTTCGGCTCAGGTCATAATCATATGGTCCGTGAGTTCAAGCCCCACATTGGGTTCTGTGCTGACAGCGTGGAACATGCTTGGGATTCTCTCTCTCCCTCTTTCTCTGCCCCTCCCCTGCTGCCTCACTCATTCTCTCTCTCTCTCTCTCTCAAAATAAATAAACATTAAAAAAAAAAAAAAAAAAGAATCTTCATTTTCACAGGATCCCCAGCATCTCCCCACCAAGGTTCATTCGCACAGGAGAGTCTGAGAAAGACTGGCGGTATTATCACCCGTTATTTCTCGACAAGTGTAAGAGAATGGTTCCTAAACTCAGTGAGCATCAGAATGCCTGGAGAGACTGTTTGTCCCCTGCTTCACTCCCGGTTCTGACCCAGTGGGTGTGGGGCGAATCCCAGGCATCTGCACGTCTAACAAGCTCCCAAGTGATCAGATCAGCCGGTCTGTAGACAGCACACAGAGCCAGCAGCAAGTGAAATAGACGACTGCATCTTGGACCCAGACACCGCTGGTTCTCCACCTTGGCCGCACAAGTGAAATCCAGAAAGCGTGCCTGTGCCTGGTGTTCACCTCTGGGTTCTGATTTAATGGGTCTGAGGTGCGGCCTGGGCTGAGGGATTTATGTAATTTCACTCGGTGATTGGAATGTCCAGCTAAGATTGAGAACCACAGACTGAAGTGACCTCATTTAACACCTGGTCTTCCTACCTCCCGGTCACATGATGTTGGGTAAGCCAGCCATTCTGAGCAGATTTCTCAGCCTCAGAACGGGAGGAATAGCTACCTCTGAAGACGATTTGTAAGATACAGTAGGCATTTGGTACACAGGAAGTACTCAACGTACGTTCATCGCCTCCCATTCTCTCTCCCTGCTATGTTAGAAGTGGAAAGGGTGTGCCTGGGTGGCTCGGTGGGTTAAGCGTCTGACTCTGGATTTTGGCTCGGGCCATGATTTCGCAGTTCGTGGGTTCGACCCCCACCCGTGTTGGGCTCGGTGCAGACAGTGCCGAGCCTGCTTGGGATTCTCTCCCTCTCCCTCTCTCTCTGTCCCTCTTCCCCTCTCAATCTCTCTCTCAAAATAAATAAACTTTAAAAAAAAAAAGAAAAGAAAAATCAGCTAATATTCTTCTCTTTTACCCCAAATCCCAGCCACTCTGGAAAAAGGAAGCACAGAAATACGTTTTCTTCAACACCATTCAAGGAAAGATAAAGTCACTAGGGCCTGCATTCGGGGAGCAGAGCTGGCTTCACGGGCCTGCACCCTGACTCCATGCTCAGGAAAGCCCCGCGCTTGGGGCAGAAAGCTCTACTGTAGCCGCCTTGAAATTCTAATGCTTTTTGAACATCTTGCACTGGGTCTCACCAATTAGGGAGCCAATCCTGTCAAGGGGGAAGCTAGTGAGGCTGGTACGGGGATGCCAGCAAATCCCTTCTGGCTTACGGAAGCAGACTTAATACAAGAGAAAAGAATACAGGGGCTTGTACCAGGGTGATTTGGGGAATCTCTCTCTAAATGTACTAGGGTATCGAGGAAGGGAGAAGAGTTTGCTGTTAACCCTCTGTGTGAAAGAACCAGGAAGAGACCAGGCCGACCAGAGGTTCCTCTTCCTCTCCTCTCGAAGCTTGGGGCCGGAGCGGGCAGCGGACTCATCTGGTCCCTGAGCCACAGCTGGACAGAGGACACCATTCCCTCTGCAGCACACCGCTCTGTCACCCCATGCGGCTCACCCCCATGATGGATGTGCGATGCGAAGGGCAGGGGAGGGAGAAGGAACGGTGGCCAGGGATCTGCAGCAGTTGGCTGGTTTGTTACTGTTTACCGCGTGTGGTTTTTCTCCCCTTGTCCAAAAGCGTGTTTCCCGATCAACAGTTGTTTTGATCTCTTTGCTCTACTGCCTGTGGTCTGGAGGGCGGACCTCCGGACACCCCAAAGCCTTCTGCAGTTCACGGGAGAACAGACTGCATAAACACAGGGCTCAGGCAGCGCTGCCACGTGGAAGTTTCTCATTAGCTACAGTCCACGGTCACTCTTCCTCTGGGCAAGTAAAAGCCTCTAGGACGCACAGGAGACACAGACACGGAAAGAATGCTCCACAAGAAGGTGGAGGCTTCTGCTGCAACTTGATTTTGAGGGGGGGCAAAACCATGTTGGACAAAGTAGACTGTGAGAAAGTCCAGGTTGGCAACCGCCACCCATTTTGGTTTCCGTCCTGGTCCCGTGATACAGGAGGACGTCTGGATCGGTGAGAAAGTATGTCACCGGAACTCTAGATGAATAATAAAATACTGAAAATTGGTGAATTTTTCAAGAGTAAAAATTAGTATAGATTTGACTTTATTCCCAGTTTTTAAAAAATCCCTTTGGCTAACTCATATCCTGATATATTTTTCTTAGGTGTGAAACTTCTGTGAGGGCCAGTGTTTGTCCAAAAGTCTGTTTACACCTACAGGAATGTGTAAGGCATGTGACTGTCAACTGTCACATGCGTCCTAGGGGACAAAAGGCGGAGAACTTCTACACCGAGGTGTCGAAGGATGTTAACCCCGCGGGAACCAGTATGAACAACATGAATTAAAAAGAACTGTATCGGGGCGCCTGGGTGGCGCAGTCAGTTAAGCGTCCGACTTCAGCCAGGTCACGATCTCGCGGTCCGTGAGGTCGAGCCCCGTGTCAGGCTCTGGGCTCATGGCTCGGAGCCTGGAGCCTGTTTCCGGTTCTGTGTCTCCCTCTCTCTCTGCCCCTCCCCCATTCATGCTCTGTCTCTCTCTCTGTCCCAAAAATAAATAAAAACGTTGAAAAAAAAATTTTTTTTTAAAAAAAAGAACTGTATCTTACTGCCAAAAATCAAGGGAGTCAGAGAGGCAATCGCTCTAGCTATGGAGCCAAACATACTGGCCACGCTTGGCCCTACTGAACGGGACGCAGGACCCTGCCAAGAACAGCCAGCTAGCAGGTAACGACAGAGGAAAAACATTTCGTAGCAGACTCTATCTCCAGGGATTTCCTTTTTCAAATACGAGACTCGGCACCAGAGAGCAGCCGGTTCCCTGGAGCCCTGACAGAGGCACGGAGCAGTCCCCAGTCCAAAGATGACCCATGGCGACGGTGCAGGGTCTTCTAGAACCGTTCGCCTCACACCCGCAAAACCCTCACGAACACGGGGCAGCAGAGGCGTGCTAAAAAAAACACACGCTGCCTCCCAGCCTTCTTCTCGAAGCTCTGGGCACCACGTCCTAGAATTCAGTCACCAAGTGCGGTGAGACTTCATCTGCAGCCAGGAACTCGCAATGAAGTCCAAGCAGAGGAAGAGAAGCAGAAGGCTCCTGGATTCAATTACTTTACGTCCTGCCTGCAGATTGGCCACATACCTAACCTATTTAATAAGAACTTGAGCAGATGTTGGGAGTGTTCTTGGGGGTAGAAGGGTCTGTCGAGGAGCCCAAAAGGAGAGAAAGGGCAAGAAACGTTTGTTAGCAGAGTACAAGGAACTAGGATAACAATATAGGAAATGAATCCAAAAACTACTCTCAAAATTATGTTCAAAGAACCACTGTCCACCAGGAATCCCGAGCCAGGAATCCCTAGTACAGGACCACTGCAATGGTCCAAGGTTCCTTCCTCCCTGGGATACCTCAACTCAGAGGAGGAAATGGAAAAAGAAGTCAAGAAAGAAAAATAAGCAAGAAGGAAGGATGAATGTATTCGAGGAAGTCAGGAAACCCAAGTCCTTTACCCGGTTTCGCTTTTGCCTTGCACTGCTCTTGGCTTCTGATTCAGTTACAGAGAGGTCAGACGGTGCATTTCTCAGGGCAGAAGAAGCTATCCTTTCAGTGGCACCAACAGCATGCTCACCTATGGTCCACATGGCCTTCCGATAGTCCCAGAATTCTGCTATCTCCACACCACTCTCCTGACATCAATTCCCTGGCGGTGTGCTCACAACTGGGGACACACGGACCCTCTAGCCCAGCTGAGGAAGAAATGATGCCAGCTGGAGCATCAAACCTGAGGAGACCAAGAGCCCTCCCAGCCCCACCTCCACCTAGCCGGAAGAAGTCCTTCTTGGTACAATGCTCCAAGGCTAGAAAACAGCTCAGAAATGATGCCTTTCCAGGTCCAACCATCCCCCTTCACCAACAGGTTAACCAGAGGGATAATAAGACCATTCAACACAAGCCCCAACCCCCCGATATGTTTTGGCAGGAGCCAGCCCCTCCAAATCAAGACTCTGGCAGGATTCTACAATCCACTCAGAAGACAGTTACCATCTGTTTATGGAAAGAATGTTAATAACCCCCAATCATCATCAAATAGGCAACCACTTTACTTTAAGTACCTATTAACGGACGCTAATTCACAATGGAACGGTCCTGGAGTGCCCATCCACAGGCACCAGCACTCATCCAACCATTAGGATAAACGGAAAGCGTAGGCTGATAAGGCACTTGAGGTATTACCGGAAGCCCCAGCAACAGCGCTAGCCTACCTTCCTCCCCAGCCTTCCGGTTTCCGCTGCCCTGTTGTGAGGTCTCCAACACGTCCGGAAAGAAACGCAGGAAGTCCCCTTAGCCAGGGAAGCAGGACTCTCCCATCAACCCCCAACTTTCCCCCAGGCCAGGTGTGCCCCAGCTTGAGAAAAGTAGATTAACAAGAGGCATTGCTGAAAGCCCCACTCAAGTGAGACAGCATTCAAAGACAAAGCGTCGGAAGAACTGGGTTGATCTCCGAGTTCATCTCCCGGACCCTCCCAGGCTCTCTGCACACACCACGTATGTGGGAAGTAGGGCCAGCGCTGTCCTAAGATAGCTGTGCACTCAGCAGGTTACTGCACTTCTCTGATCTGTCTCCTGACCTGCACAATGGGGGCATTCACCTAGTAAGTCTAAGGTTTGTTTCAGCTCTAAGAAACCAGTATTCTGTCTCTTCGATGGGAGTTAAGAGGAAGTCAAACAGTATGAACTACACCACTACAGCGTCCCTGGTATAGAAGTGTGTAAGGACTTGGAAGGTAGTCATGAGGGAAGAGGCCAAATACTGGCTACAAAAACCCACACACTTGCTTCTTTCTCTGTTAAATAACTAGGATACCTTATATGAAAACTACAGGACCTATTTTACTATTTCAAGACACACATGCATCATTTATTTGATCATTTTTCTAACAACCATATGAAATGAAGATGGCAGGTGCACTGTGGATGTTCACGATGGGGCGGCCAAGACCAAGGAGTTAGGTCATTCCCTGGCCATGAAAAGTGGTTGGGGCTGTGAGCCGGGAGTCCTAAACCCAACTCGGCCTAACCACACCCTGAATCCAGAGCACAACACTTCCTTTTCTGAGCCACAGCTCCTTCGTCCATAAATGCAGACACCATTAAGCACCATAGATCACAGCCATGGTCTTCTGATGTCCAGTTTAAAAATATTTTGGGAAAGGGAGGTTGGTGTAAACTCTCAACCATGTCATTTCCAGGCCCAGGGCGCACTGGCACAATACAATTACTTGTTAAAATACTGAAATGTTTGTATATGTTTACCTCCCAGTACATGGCCCTTGCCCTGCCTCTCCCAACCATCCCAGGATCCAGCAATCCAAGAGTTAAACCCTGGCACAGCAGGGAGCCTCCAGGTCCCTGCCCCTGCTGGGGGTGGGGGAGGGCACTTCTGTTCTAAAGGCCAGTTCCCAAAGCAAACTATACCAAACACTTAAACAATCACCCCCCACTGCTCTAAAGTCACACTGGGCTTCAGCAACAGCCCAAGGAAACCCCCACTGCTCTAGCTCAGAATCATTTCAAAACCTTCGTGATTCCAAGAGATGCGCTCCCACCCGAATGTGACCCTTCCTCAAGCCAGTGCTGATGAACAAGATGGCAGGTGATCAAAGTAAAGAGGTGTCTGGGGTGCCTGGGTGGCTCAGTCAGTTAACTGTCTGACTCTGGATTCGGGTTCAGGTCATGATCTCACGGCTCATGAGCTCGAGCTCAGTGTTGTGCTCTGCGTTGACAGCACAGGAGCCTGCTTGGGATTCTCTCTCTCCTCCCCAAATGTGTGCACACTATCAAAATAAACAAACTTTAAACACACACACAATGTGTTTTATAAATGTACACACATGGGGCGCCTGGGTGGCTCAGTCGGTTAGGCGGCCGACTTCGGCTCAGGTCATGATCTCGCGGTCCGTGGGTTCGAGCCCCGCATCGGGCTCTGGGCTGACAGCTCGGAGCCTGGAGCCTGTTTCGGATTCTGTGTCTCCCTCTCTCTGACCCTCCCCCATTCATGCTCTGTCTCTGTCTCAAAAATAAACAAACATTAAAAAAAAATTAAAAAAATAAATAAATGTACACACATATATGCACACATAAATCCACACATGTATGTGCATACTTTCTCTTATACGGTATATATTGGTTTATATCACATACTGTACGTGATCACTCGTGGGTGTGTTATAGTCTTTCATCATGCCGGTTAAAACTATTTTGGTACAAGTTCTCTTGTCCAAATTAAGTTTATTAATAAGATCGATGTAAGAAATATATACACTTTCATTTTCTAGATGTCTATGGGTGCAATTCGTGACCCGTAAAAGAACAAACAAAATACATCTGCATATGTGTATATACACACAGAAGTGTAAAATGAACTGGTTGCCAACCTCGCCACTAGCATCACCATGGGGTGGAGGCAGCCTGCAGGGTGTGAGCTGGTGGGGGAGAGGGTCAAAGGGGGGAGGGCAGGTGCTCAGAGACAGCAGAGAAAGAGAGGTAGAGACACAAGGAGAGGGAGAAACACAGTGGACTGAAGGACACACACGAAGCCCAGGTTGGTGGCTGTCCATGGGGACACTCCTTCGGCCTTGGGCATGGGACCAGAGGCGAGAGCTAAAGCAAATTTCGTTGGTCAGCAATGTCTCCTCCCTTTATTCTAAGGATAAAACATTACATGCGAATATAAAAACAAAACAGGAAAAGTTACTTATTCTGAGTGGTCAGAATACGAGTATTTGTTGTACCAACCTTCGCATTTCTGTATTTTTTCTTATTTCTCAAAAGGAAGAAAGCCTCGTCCACACAATGTGTTCCGGGCCCTCAGGTGTGGACACTGGGTGTTATTTCTGAGTTTCCCCCATTATCCCCACTCTATCTCCCACTGCCCTGACACCTCCAATTGCCAAAGTCGCCCTTATTAGCCCATTACTGAGTTACACACACGCTGTGCTTTCTTTTATGATTAACTATACGGTCATCTATTTCAAGTTCAACAAGCATTTGTCAGATATTGTGCGAACTTTCAGGCATCCCGGGCCGAGTGATCTGTGGTTTCTGGTCCAGCAGGACAGTCAGATGATGTGTGTGCCAAGGAATGACACGGCACTGGGATTAGTACAGAATAAAAGCATCCTTACTAAATACTGCGTGTGACAAAGGGGGGCATGACTGAGTCAAGAGGACGGCCCTTCTTAGAAGGACAATAAAAGGAGCCAGGAAAGGCTTATACATGAAGAAAAGAAGGGGGGAAATTACAGCCCCAGAACCCCTTTTATATGCCAATTACACGTAAATCTCAACACTCAGCAACCCAATAAGGCAAAAGATGCTGCAAGGGGTTAAGTAACTGCTAAAAACAAAGAGCAATTGAATGGCATCTGCAGAGTCTGACTGAGATTTGAACATTCAAAGCTGAGCATGGGGTGGATATCAAGAGGTGGAGTGGGGAGCTCCTGGTACCCACACCTTCACTCTCTTTCCCGGACCGGGATGCCTACTAGCAACAAAAGATCAGGGTGCATGCATCCTGGGGCATCTACTCACTCATCCTAAAATGGGGCCCAAACCCAAGTAATCAGGAGTAATGAGAGCAGACACATGCAGGCTTAATCCTCAACAAGGTCAGCCTGGGACCCACCCCCACATCTGGCCTCCAAGTACAGCCTACCTTCCTCAGGCTGCCTGGCTCTCAAGTAGGGGACACGCCCCTCCCACCTATGGGGACGTGTTCTCCTGGGCCATCCAGGGCCAAGGAGGCAGCTCAGCCCGGGAGAGGGGAGCGGGGGCTGAGAGAGAGGCTCCGAGGACAGCTGAGGGGAAGGCACCGCCCTGGATGCTGCCTAATCCATCCGACATGGGGACACACTGTTCCAGAAACCGGATGACAATTAATAGGAAAAATCTGCTCTCTCAGTGCTGCCAAGCATGTCACAGGGTCTCAGCTGGTGGCGTGCCTCCTCGGCGAGGAGCAGAAATGCCCCATTCTTCCCTTTGGTCAAGGCCCTGATGTCTTCTCAGGTGGAAGGAGAAACAGCTAGGAAGAAGGTTCCTCCCACGATCGGAAAACTTTGCACAAGCAACAGTCTATGCAGGGGCCCCAAAGCCAGGGGCCCGAGGGTTACACCAAGATCGAAGGCTCGGGGCTCACTCAGTGCTTTTCATCCTCCACCTCTGTGAAGCCCTGTCTGGCACAGGGGAGCACGCGCAGATGAAGCATCTCCAGTCAAGGTGCCTCCCAGTGGTCTGATCATGCTGAAGTCATGGGGCTTTGGGTCAAACTTCCATCCCCTCTTTATAACTGGTCTGCACACGTATTTCTCCGGGTCAAAAGATTTCGTATGATTCAAGAAAACCTGGCTTGCCTCGCTGTGACCTGTTCGGCTTAATCAAGAACAGAAAGAGAGTACAGAGGCAGGGAGCTTCTAAGAAGCCCGTAGTCTGCCCTCCTCTTTTCCATCGTTCTATTTTTCCATAGGTATCTTTTGCTGAGTATCAGCATTCTCAACTTCTGGGGGAGTCACAGGATATTTTGAGAGTGTAACAGAAGAGGGGGACTAGTTCCGTTCCAAACCCCCTGCGACCCCACCGCCACGTACACTCAAACATGTGCATGAGTTCAGGGGACCACAGTCCCTGGAGATCTCATTCTTGTGCCCTCCTTCAGTCCCAGAGTCCCGAGGTCAGGACCCTCACCACAGATACCAGTTCATGTGTAGAAGCTGCAGAAATTCATCTCTGGGGATGCCATACTCTCACCAGAAAGCCCCAACCTGGATCCTAGCTAGCAACCTGCCAGCTGGTTGGACCTTTTCATCATCCTTCCCTACCTACCTCTCGTCTGACACCAGCCATAAAAGGAAACCCCAGAGGGGAAGAGGTCCTGAAATTCAAGTTTCTGCTTGAGAACTGGTACCCAGCCTCCCTGGAGCCATCTGGTCTGATCCATCCCTGGGACTGGGCAGATGGATGCTAAGTCACCGTGTTAACCCCTTTTGTGCCACTCCCCCACCCTGAGCCTTGGTGGAAAAGCCTCAGCGCACAGCCCACCCTGGCCATAACGGGCCGAGTCCTCGGCGTTGTGGAAGCTGGCCAGCAGATTCAGCAACCATGTTGATATTGGCATCCGTTCCGGGACCCTGTGTAGAGCTACGTGCGGAAATGCCATTGCACGGGCAACCTCCCAAAGCCAGGGTCCACCGCCCCACATCTAGCCGTGCTGGTACCTTCTCATCCCAAATCCAAGGCAAGTGTGGCAAGAGAGAAACCAGGTTACTCCAACAAGGAGTCCTTTTTCTTACCAACGGCCTTCACAAACTACCCTCACGCAGCAGCCCAGCTATGCGATGCTTCCGGCCATCACGGCAAAACCAGGCAGCCCACAGTCTGGCCCCCGCAGACACCAACACAGCTTCCAATCCATCACTACCAATAATAAGGTGTAGACAGGCGTCTCCACCAGGACCACTTAAGCACACTACCAGACAGGCCCTCCTGGAGAGCGAAGGGAGAATTAAAACAGCATCTTTTGATCAAAAGGAACCACGGTTCCCCCACGAGACCCTTGCAAATGAAAATCCCACCTTACCCTTCATTCCAAATTTGGACCGTCGACCGTACTTGTTGATCATGATGAAGAGAACCACCAACAGGACGCAGGCAAAAGCAGCAAGTCCAACAGCTATGGATACCTGGAGGGGCCAAAAGCAGACGGTTGAGAACAGTCACGGGAAACCCACATGCGCCCAAGTGAAAGCAGTCCCACCGCAGGCACAGCTGCAGCCCATTCAGGACTTGGTAAAGACTTGAGTGAAGTCTTTAGAAGCAGTAATTCATGAGACGTTCAGCACATTAAAAGAAAATTAATTCCCCAACTGGATGAGAGAACATTCCATGATTCAGCCTCTCATCTGGGAGCCATCATCTGCAGTGCAAGGGCGGTTTCAGAGGGGTTTGTCTATTGTTTGTTGTCATTTCTTTTTGTTTTGTTTTTTTTTTAAGTTTATTTATTTCGAAAGAGAGAGAGGGAGAGAAAGGAGCACAAGCAGGGAAGGGGCAGAGAGAGAGGTAAAGAGAGAATCCCAAGCAGGCTCCATAATGCCCGCCCAGAATCCAAGGTGGGGCTTGAACTCATGAACTGTGAGATCATAACCTGAGCTGAAATCCAGAGTCAGACACTTAACCGACTGAGCCACTCAGGTGCCCCTGTTTGTTATTTTAATGAACAACAACAACAAAAAAAAAAGCAAAAAACAAACAAACAAAAAAACTCTGTACCTTCACACTGACATTCTTTACAGAATATTCTTATCCAGAACGTTCTAGGAGATCTGGACTCTAAAAAAGCCCCCTTTGCTCTCCTCCCCAGAGAAATCTCTGGCTCTGAGAGTCAGGCAGGGGAGGTGGGGGGCTTGAAAAACCCACCCAAGGATACGCTCTGAGCAACTTCGACTTTCGTAGGAGACTTGTGTGGCTAGCGTCCCCTTCAAATCAGGCCCATCCAGGCTCCTAACAGAGCGGGGATTTTCAAACCGTTCTCTTCCGAGCCCTAGGGCCTACAGCGGATCCTCAAAGACTTCCTCAAACAATGACTTATTCTCATCAAACAAGGCAGGTTTCAAACACCTGAAAGGAGGTCATTCATCACAGTTTTGTTCTTTTCTCTGCTGTATACACAGGCTGCAAGCAAGGTAAAACGTCAGCTACTAAAACCAAGTCTGAAAACAACTTCCTTAGTGACCACCTTCCCCTTGATCAAAAAGTGACTCACCCCAAAAGTGTCTTCCTCCGGTTTGTGGGTCACAGTGATGGGCGTGGGGCTCACATCGTAGACTGAAAACCAAACAGAAGAGGAGGAGGAGGTTGGCTCTCACTGGTCTCAGCCACAGTCCCCGCCCGAATCGCAAGGACCCCTCAGGAGTTCCTGCTGGAGAACATCCCCTTCAAGCCAGACTCTGACTGTCGGACCTCCTCAGGCTTTGCAGGAGTCCCCAGGGACCAGGCCCCTTCGGCTGCCTAGCTGGTGCTGACAGCTCAAGGGCAAACTCTGCAAGGAATAAAGTACCCTCACTGCCATCCCCCTGCCCCCATTCCAGAACAAGTAATGTCACCTGGGGCACGTGGGCCATGAACTATTAGGTACAAAGGGGTAGAAAAAATGGTTTGGGATCCCGGCCAGGGTCTGCATTGGGCACATTTGGTGGTGATGGCAGCTGGTGCTGATGCTCGGCTACCCTCTCTTGTGGGCTCTCCTGCTCCTGTCCCGGGCTCCCCAGTGCCCCTCCCTCTCTCTCTCTCTCTCTCTCTTTACTCCTCAGCAAGACCCAGGAGGCCCGTGGCTCCAAGGACAGCCCAGTGTCCGCTCCCCTACCGCAGAGGTCAGGACAATGGCAGCTCAGGGTAAGACGCAAAAAGGTCCATCTGACCAGGATGCACCACCTTTTCCCAGCAAAGCCTGGACGGGAAGCCAAGTGTCCATTTGTCCTCTGTCTCAAATCACCTCCTGGCCACGAAACGGCCCCAATTCAGAAATCTCTGGAGGGACATTCTGTGAGATGACAAGTCCTCTCAGACCAAGGACAAATAAAGGAATCACAGACGATCTTCACGTCTGTGCCGAACAGTAAGGGGTGCGCTCGGTAGGACCGTCCACTATCTCAGCCCACACACAGGGCAGAAATGAGTGCCCGCTGCTCTCCCACAGGGGACAAAAGGAAAAGCAATAAATACAGGTTTCCCCACAGCCAGTGAGCAAAACACCACATTCTTTTAGGATTGTCTAGTCCTAGCCCCAAACTGCTTATAAACTGAGCCTCGCCAATTCCACTTGAGGACACACAAGCCTATCAGGAGAGCTTGTAAATCACTCACAAGGTGAGTCCCAGCCAGAGTCCGGGGTCCTCAGAGCAGGTGAGGAACACAGGTGTAGAGGCTCCCCGTTCTCTCCACAAGAACAGGGTTGACCAACAGGGGTCTTACCCGGGAATATGAAACCCCACATCCCTCCTTCCCATCCAGGCAGGGAGACCCACAACAGGCTCAGACCTCAGAGAACTCCCTGGGGGAAACTGAGGCCAAGAGCCCAAGAGGTGTGCACCTGGAGCTTCCTAAGAGGTATTTCTACTCTCCGGCTGACCTTCACAACTCACTCAGATGCTCTCAGCTGCCAGGGGTCTGGGGGTGGCCGTGGAATAGGAAAGAGGGCTAGGTGGATTCAATAATTACTGGAAAGTATCAGAATGAATCAGTTCCAAAGCAGAAAGTAAAGCAGACTTACTAGAGACAAAGTTATCCGTGCTCTCTGCAAAAAAGACAAAGAGATAATTAACAAGTGTAATAAAAACCAGAACAGATGCACTCTAGCTTCCTAATAGCTACGACCTCCCCCATTCGCCATGATTCCCCCGGCACCCGGCAACTGAAAACTAAAATCCTTGGCATATCCACCCCTCCTCCACACTACACAACCCCTTCAGGAGGTGGTCTTCCAAGTGGGAAGGAAGGAGAGAGAAAGCTCCTAGCTTCGAGGGAGGTGGCCCGGCCCACCTGGGGCCTATGAGACGGAAAATTAAAACGAGACACAACGTCTCACCCACGATGCTCCGTCCTTCGGGTACCCAGAGTGCTGGGGGTGTTGGTGGTACCTCAGAGCCAAGAAGAAATGCTGCACGGGTGGGCTTCCCCGGACCTTCCCTGAAAATGCCAGCAGCTATGACCCCAAGACTGAATTCCTCAAACTGACACGTGGAGTTTATTCTGCCAGGTCCCGGAGACGTTCCTGGGAATCCCTCTATGACCCTGCCCGACCCCCGGATGAAAATGTGCTACTGGACCTTTGCCTCTAGAAATGGCTCACCTAACAGTGAAAGCTCGTCATTATTAGACATTGATTATGAGCCAGGGGCGGAGCTACATGCTCTATGTCACACATCGCTCGATCCTTACAAGCATCCTAGCAGGTGGAGAGCACTATCCCCATTTAACAGAAACAGAAACAAGCTTACAGAGGTTAAGGAAGGAACAGCATCTCACTCATCCAAGAGGGATGCTGAATTCAAATCCAAGTCTGAGCTCGTAACCACTCTATCAGAGATTCTCAAATTCTAGCAGGGAATAGGACCATCTAGGGCGTGAGCACTATCTTTCTCCAATCAAAGGAATGAGGGCTTCCTGGAGAAATGCATCATTTCAGGCCTGGGTCAGAGGAAGCATAAGATGTACCTGGAATATCTCATAGTACTGGAAAGTAAGAAAGTGCTCCAAATTAATGGGGGCACGGGAAAAGAACACAGGAGCCAAGGTGAAGGAGCTTCCAATGACCAAATTTGGGACAGTTTAAGCAATAATATAAATAAGGACAGTCATGGATTGTTATGGGCTGAATTATATCCACCCAAAATCCATATGGTTGAGATCCTAATCTCCAGTTCTTCAGAACATGACTGCACGGAGAGACAGGGTCTTTAAAGAGGTAATTAAGTTAAAATAAAGTCATTAAGGTGGAAGCTAATCCAGTACGGCTGGTGTCCTTCTAAGAGAGGATATGAGGACACAGACACACATGGAAGGAAGACCACGTAGAGATACAGAAAGAAAACACCCATCTGCGGGCTCCTGGGGGGCTCAGGCGGGTGAGCGTCCAACTTCGGCTCAGGTCATTATCTCGTGGTTCATGGGTTCAAGCCCTGTGTCGGGCTCCGTGCTGACAGCTCAGAGCCTGGGCCTGCTTCGGATTCTGTGTGTCCCTCTCTCTGTGTGTCCCTCCCCGCTTCGTGCACGGTCTCTGTCTCTCAAAAATAAATAAACATTAAAAAAAATTAAAGAGAAAAAAAGAAGACACCTGTCTGCAAGCCAAGGAAGAGAGAGGCCTCAGATGGCATCAACTTGGTGGACGCCTAACCTCCAGGCTTGGGAGGAAATAAATGTCTCTTGTTTAAGCCGTCCAGTCTGTGATACTCTCTTATGGTAGCCCAAGCAAACTACATGCATCATAAGTCATAGGACAAAATAAATACCCATGAGTCCATACCAATATAAATAAATAACTGAATGAATGGGGAGGAAGAGAAAGCTCTTCCTTACAGTAGAATTCCACTTAATAAATACAGAAGGAATGACGGAATTAGAAAAATTACCACTGACAAATAACCACTGTTAATAACCGTTTCAGGCAAGAACCATCAATGAATGCTAAAATTAATGTGTGAACGCGTGATAAGAAACAAGACACTTACAAAGTTTCAAAATATTATACTCGTTTAGTTACAAAGGGAGAAAAAAATCACTTTGCAGGGCGCCCGGGTGGCTCAGTTGATTAATCATCTGACTTCGGCTCACTTCATGATCTCATGGTTCCTAGGTTTGAGCCCTGCGTCGGGTTCCGGGCTGATCCCTCAGAGCCTGGAGCCTGCTTCGGATTCTGTGTCTCCCTCCCTACCTCTCTCTCTCTCTCTCTCTCTCTCTCTCTTCTCAAATATTTAAAAAAAAAAAAAAAAAAAAAAAAAAAAAAACTTTGTTTAAATAATAAAAAAACCACTTTGCAGTGGAGAACTGTAGCAGACACGATGTCGACCAAGTTAATGTCACTGGTAATAAGAAGCATAGATGTGCCCTCTGATATGATGTCCTGAAAGGACACAGCATCATTTCTGTGGTGTTCATGCCAAAAAATGCATTAACCCATATTTAATTGGAAGACGAGAGCAGACAAACCCAAACTGGGGAAGCCCACAAAATAACTAGTGAGTATTCTTCAAGAGTGTCCAGCTCAGGAAAGACAAAGACAGACTGAGGAACCCAGAGACTGAAAGAGAATAAGGTGACGTAGCATAACGTGCAGTGTCATGACCCTGCTTTGGGTCCTAGAGAAAAAAGGACACCAGTGGACAAAAATAAAGAATAAAGGGGCGCCTGGGTGGCGCAGTCGGTTAAGCGTCCGACTTCAGCCAGGGCACGCTCTCGCGAGATCTTGCGTGATCTCGCGTGAGTTCGTGCCCCGCGTCGGGCTCTGGGCTGATGGCTCGGAGCCTGGAGCCTGTTTCCGATTCTGTGTCTCCCTCTCTCTCTGCCCCTCCCCCGTTCATGCTCTGTCTCTCTCTGTCCCAAAAATAAATAAACGTTGAAAAAAAATTTAAAAAAATAAATAAATAAATAAAGAATAAAGTCTGTAGATGAGATAGCAGTGTCGGTGTTAATATCCTGCTTCTGCACATGGGATTGTGTGTATGTAAGATGCTAACATTTGGGGAAGCTGGGTGATGGGTACAAGGAGGTTCTTTGTACTGTTTTGTTACTTTTGGGGGTAAATCTTAAACTGTTTCAAAATGAAGAGTTAAAAGTCTTAAAAAATTTTTTTTCCAAAAAATATATATTTTTTTAATAGACCTAGATTATTGGTCCTCACCCCAGAGATTCTGAGTCAGGAAGTTTGGGGAAGGTCTTGCCAATTTGCATTTCTACCAACTTTTCAGATGATTCTGATGCTGCTGGTCCCTCTGAGAACCACTGCATTATATTACGTCTACTCCTGCCCCAAGCCTACCACACCCTGAAAAATAACAACAATTCATTCACTTATTCATTCATTCATTCACTGGCTAAGTCCTCACCGTCATTATAATTATGGCTCATTAAGCATACACCAGCAAATCTTCTTCGCTACCTGTGGAGAAAGTGATGCTTTCTGTGAAGGAGTCTAGAGAAAGTCCTATTTATAGTGAACGTACCATTAACAGATGGCTTGCATTATCACCAATAGCGAAACCATAGAAAGAGCCCGAATGTCCATCGACTGATGAATGGATAAAGGTGATGTGGCATGGCTATCACTCAGCCATCAAAAAGAATGAAATCTTACCATTTGCAGTGACATGGATGGAGCTAGAAATGTACTATGCTAAGCGAAATAAGTCAATCAAAGAAAGACAAAGGCCATATGACTTCACTCATATGTGGGATTTAAGAAACAAAACAGATGAGCACATGGGAAGGGGGGAAAGAGAATAGAGCAAAGCAAACCACAAGAGACTGTTTCTGACAAAGAACAAGCTGAGGGCCGATGGAGGGAGGTGGGTGGGGGGTGGGCTGGGCGGGTGATGGGGATTAAGGGAGGCACTTGTGATGAGCACTGGGTGTCGTATTTAAGTGATAAGTCACTGATTTCTACTCTGGAAACCAATATTGCGCTGTACGTTAACTAACTAGAACTTAAATTAATTTAACTTAAATTAACATACATATATGTATGATACATATAACATATATGTTGCATATACATATGATTAGTATATATATTATATATACGTATGAAAATAAATGGCCTGTCTGTTGTCCATTTTGCACCATTTGAGGCAGACCAAGGGAGCTTTCTCCAAATTCCTGAGCCTGCCCATCATGCTACCACCGTTCCTGAATTGCACGTAACCAAATGCCTGATTTGTGGGAAGGATGGAGGAGAAGGGGTTCTACCCTTGGTTTCAGAGCCTGAGGAAAGAGAGGTGCCAGATCAATCCATAATTAACACCGATCTGCTTATTTCTCACAAGCCTCCCATTTATTAGAGAATAGTCTCAGGTCAGCCAAATGCTTTGGCCACATCTGTGAACCCCGCAATCTCCCAATCAGCCTCCGTGCTTAGCTCCCTTGCTGGAGCCTAGGAACATTCTCCCGTCCAGGAAGCACGTGAGCCTCGGAACAGGAAGACTTCACGGGTCTCCTCTAACCTGGAATTTTGCACTGGAAGAGGACAGCTGTACCAGGAGTGGTCCTCACCTCTGACCCCACCAGCAGCCAGGGAGATGACCGGACCCGTATGCCACAGCGCTGTCTGAGCATGACCGCGGCGGGCACGGGCACGTGTGCAATGCTCCCCCAGTCCCAGACTGCACCCCTCCAGTCCCAAATCGCGTCAAGAAGAGCCTTGCAGGGAAAGCCGACAAGGCCCAGAGAAGGGAGAAGGGAGGCAACAGCCTGCGTCCAGACAAAGAGCTGGACGGAGACTTGTTGGCGAGAACAGATGCCCCAGCTTCAGCTGGAAGAAGGGAGTGGGGAGGCCACGCCACAGCATCCGCTCTCACCGCGCATCCCGCACAGGAGCCCCGTCCCAGCACCCCTGCACTCAGCTGCCGGGGACTCAAACACGGGGAGGAACACCTCCTTCCCGCTCCCCTGCCCCCCGCCCCTGGACCGGGCACCAGCAGCCTGTGACCATGTGCTGGTCTCCACAAGTTCCTCAGGGCAAGGAAACCAGCCTGGACAGAGGCCGAGAGCTCGAGGGCAATGATTTCTTCCTTCGTCTGTACCCAGCGTCCCGAGGCAATTCTGCTTCTGCTGTTGTAAAAATCTCCGTGAAGGAACTGAACTTGCCGGCCAAGTAAAAAATGAGAATTTAAGAGCTATGGCAGCTCACTTATTCCTAAATATTCTGTCAAGGGTTCTCAGATGTTTGTTGCACGTGTGCAGGAAAGCACATGCACACACACACACACACACACACACACACACACACGCACACACACACCCCTTAACAACATTCCTCCTTCTATCACATCTAAGGATCTCCAACTTCACATTCTCTCCCAGACTACAGCCCACCCTGCAGTCACCCCGAGCCTCTCCTGGCCCTCCGCTCTGGACACGTGAATCCCTGATTTTTCCTGGCTTCCCAGTCCTATGCCCTGATCCCCTCTGGTACCCCCTCTAAGGTCCTAGAACCCCAAAGAGGACTGAGCTCCATGCTTCCTGAACCATCCTCTGTAACCAATCCTTCCAGGGACCTCCTTCACCAAAGGCTGGATGCCATGCTGAATATTCTAGTGCTTCTCTCTGTTCAGCATGGACAGTTTGGAAACACACACACACACAACTTTTCCAGAACATTTTTGTTTTAATGTCCTACTCAAAAAATCCTTACTGATGGAACCCTCCGCATTTCCAGAATGTCCCATGAAATATATTCATTCCAATCAAATCTCTCCCGTGGGTCTCAGGACCATGAGGAATCAGGAAAGGAGACCCTCACCTTTAGATCTTGTTTTGCCCCCAACATAGATCCCCTTGTCAGGTGCCCTTGTGGGTTTTCAAAAAAAAATTAAAACAAACGGTACTCTGGGCTTACTCTGTGCCAAGCACGGTTGTCAGTACTGGAGGTGGATGAATCCACCATGGGCGAGCTAATCTTCACCACCGCCTTCGAGATAGAGGCAGGGGGCGGAGTAATTTGCCTGAGATCACAGAGCTGATGAGCGATGTAGATTCCTAAATTCATCGCATCCCTCCACCTCCCAAGAATCCTGGTTTGAGAGCTAACAGCTGTTGAGCCCCCTTGGCACTCGTCACTGCGTTTCCTCCTCAGGGCAACTTAGGCAGGGAGCTGTTGTTCTTACGCCCATCCTACAGATGAAGAAGCAGAGGCAGGCTAGTGATCGTCCTTCGTGACACGCCAATCACGTACCAAGCGCCAACCCCGTTCTCGGAGCACAGGCCGCCTGTCTGGCAGGCTCGCAGAAGGGATTTGCGCCTCGGTCTGATTTCAGAACCCTTAGTCTCCATGCTCTGCATGGAGAGCGAGAGAGGACCACCTGTGATAAACATAAATGGGACGTCCCAACACCCTCGTGGCAAAAGAGAAGAGCAGGAATCCACAGACAGCCTTCCGGCAAGGGCTCGGCGGGTACGAGGCGGACTGCCTGCTCCTCCAGGTAATTTACTCTCCTGAACGTTTTAGACGTTTGACGTTGGCCCATCTTTTCCCTGTCACTGCCTGCTCATCATGCGTTGATTCCTTCAGATTCATAAAGCAAGCAGACTTCCGCACAGGGTGGCCCTGGCAGGGTGCACGTGGCTCTGAGGAAGTACCTGCGGGTGGGCGGTTTCCCCTCGGGCCTCTCTGTGACTCTCCCCTCACGCCCACCTCCTGTGGCCACAGCCCACGGAACACCGAGGCAGCGAGGCAGCGGATTACAAACGAGGGAGCACCAAGTCGCCCGGGGACTTGTTAAAGTATGGAGCTCTGGACCCCACCCCAGGGCTTCTGATTCAGCAGGTCCGAGTGGGGCTCAAGGATCTGGTTCTAACACCAGGTGATGGTGATGCTGCTGGTCCCGGGACCCCTCTTTAAGAACCACTGGCCTAAGGAGAGTTGATAAGGTGGCAAGGGTCTCCAGAGACCATGAGATGGGGATGCTGTGTCTCTTGGGGACAGAAAAGGGTGTCTGTAAGGCTGGGAGGATACAGAGAACGGTTCTCAGGGCAGCCTCTGTGGGGAGGAGCCCAGAGTGACTCACCCTCCCTCCTGAGTATTCAAGGGCTCCCTGCTCTCTCCAGGCCCCAGGAGCTTCCCTTTGGAAACATGCTGCCTCAGGGGACTTCATTCCTTGCCCATCAGGGAGCATACAGTCTCCTCTTTAAAAACTAGAATTCATTCTCTCATCACTAGGCAGACAGAGGCAGGGCAAAAGGGCCTCTCTAGCCCCTCACACCAGCAAGGCCTGGACTGACTATATGCCCCTAAGAGCAAAGTATCTCTGCAGCTAAAAGCTGCTGCTTCCACAGTGCCCCCGGGACTCTTCCAGCTCCCAAAGCAGGGATGGCGTGGCCCACGGTGGGAAAAGTCCCGAAGCTTTCGGCTGGGCATGCTGGGGGCGGTGCTGGAAATGCCGGACCAAACAGGAATGCCAGGGTCTTAAACACCAGAGCGTTCTAGACCCTCTCCTGAGCGACCGTGCACCACCCTCCTCCCCCCGGGCCTCAGTGGCAAGAATGGGGCCTCCCACGCAGCCTCATTCTCTGGAGTTTCACTGTTGGAGCCTCCAGTTGGGTTCTCCTTGCACTGAGATACACAGGATCTCCTGGAGCTGCGGCCTCTGTTATGTGCGGGCTCTGAAGTCACCTGCACGTAAGCAGATGTGGCACAGTGCTGGCTCTGGCTGCCCCGTGTGTGAGGGGGGGCGGGGGGAGGGGGGGTGTGCACGCGCACCTGAGACCAGTCTTCACACTCCCCTTAACCTCAGCAGAACCCCTGAGATCTGGAGACTGAAGGTCATCCAGCCTGTTCCCAGCAGAAATCACCAAGGTCATCAAAGATCCCGGGTTTCACTGACGGAAAGCCATCAACTGCTGAACCCACCGAGAGAGGCTACCCACACGTGCACTAAACTCTTTGGGTGTTTTCTGCTCCTCCGACTTAGGAAGGTATTCGAAATACTGTAGCCCAGGCAGAGAAAGACAGTCACCTCCCAAACAGTCAAACCATAAAGTTCCTTCAGTACTCAAAGGTCCACTCAGCATTAGCACCACCGCTGGCTGATGACCTCAGGTACCACACCCCACACACACACACCCCCACCCCACTAGGTCACCACAGAATGGGAGAGAAAGCTCAGAGCTGGAAGCCTACACTCTCGCCAAGCCTTGCTACTAACCAGCAAGTAGAAGGAAACTGGACAGACTCTGAAACCACTGCAATAGAAGGTCGTCGAACCATCATTAGGTGCCAAAGCCTGTGGCACGCGCTTTGCACACCTTAAGTCATTTAAGAGGCCTGCGATTCTTATAGGAGTGGTATCGTCATGCCCATTGCACAGATGAAGGAACTGAGGCTCAGCAAAGCAAACCATCTCGCCCAGAATTTCACAACCCATAAAGGGCTGGGTCGAGATTCTCTGTCTTTCTTGTCTAGCTCTCAGTCCCTCTCTCTACCATAAAGGGGCACGTCCATATGCACACAGCTGCACACTCCCGAGAGGGTCTGGCTTTTCACTGCGACGCCTGATGAAAAACAGCAGCTTTACCTGATTTACTCAAAATGCTGGTGGGGGCTGAACACGCCCCCGGGTGAGTCTGTGACTGGAGGTGGCGGTATGGAGGCTGACGCTGTGCCTTCTCTCTACCACTGCCCCGCCCCGCATGCTCCCGGAAGGAATCCGAGCACCGGAAGGCCACGCCGCCCTCACCTGGGAAGGGCTCCTTGAGGAAGTGGCCATTGATGGTCTGGTTGGCCGTGCCCAGTGGGTTTTTGGCGATAAGGGTGTAGTTGCCGTTGTTGTAGTGGGTGGGCTTGTTGAAGAGCAGGCAGCCCTCGGACACCTCGCCCTCCTGGTAGTACTCCACGTGGGTGATCTTGGACTCACGCAGCGGCTGCCCGTTGTGCAGCCAGTGCAGCGTGGGCGGTGGGTTGCCACGCACCACGAACTCGATGCAGTGCTCCAGGCGCAGCTCGGGCTCCTCCAGGCTCACCACGCGCGGAGGGTCTGCGGGGGATACGCCAGCTGACTCCCAGGACTCAGAGTCTCCCGCGTCCCAGGGCAGCCTTCCAGAAATTGGGATGGGAATCCCAGTTCTTCCCCGGCCAGCTGTGAAAAGACTGGGGGGACAAGCGGTTTCCCCACCACCGTCCCCAAGGAGGGGGAAGGGATGGCCGTCTTTACCCGAGCCTCCCGGGTCCAGCGCACCTGGAAGGCTCCTTCTAGGGGGTAACAGAAGGCAGACTTGGGTCAACTGTGGGGTATTCTGAAACATAGATGAGGTGGAAGCATGCCACCTCCTGGGGGACAGGGACAGCCTTTCTGGAGTTACCAGCCCAGGACTAACTCCTCAAACACCTGCCCTGCCTCCCACACTGCCATCACCTCGGTGCACAGCCACCCCCTTAACGGCAGCCACTCACAGTGCACGGTGAGGGCGACGCTGGCATTGCTCATGCCCACCACGTTCTCCGCGATGCACGTCAGGGTGAAGCCGTTGTCCTCACTTGTCACGTTCACCAGGGTCAGGTTGATGGCGTGCACATTGGTCCAGTTCAGATTGGTCTGAAACCCCAACAAAAAGAAGGAATCGGTTTCTACAAAGTGACTCCCCCCCCCAACTCCCAAACACCTTCAGGGATCAAAAAGAAAGCAGTGCAGCAAGTGAAGGAGGCGTTTCCTGCTGCTGTGCGCACCAAGGGCCAGGCTCTCTATAGCCAAGAGCTCAGGAAACCCTCCCATTTACCCTAGAAGGTGAATGGCAGCCTCTACCCATTTTACAGATGAGAAAACTAAGGTACAGAGAAACTTACTGGCATGTTTAAGATCAAGCTGGCAAGAAAAGACTGCAGCTGGGTGAAAATGAAGTCTGCACGAACTCTCCTTCCCCTTCCTTATCCTCCCATGCCCTGCTTCTATTCATGGTCTAGCTCATTTAGACTCGGGCGAGGGCTCCCTCCCCAGCCTCCCGATGGGGCCGGAGCCTCGGACGCCTACCTGGTGGGTGTTGATGGACTGCAGGCCAGTGACTATCCAGTCTACGTCAGGCAGCGGTGATCCAGAGCCATTACAAGTGATGACGGCATTGTCACCCTCTCGTACGGTCAGGTTGACGTGGCTCACGCTGATCTCAGGAAGGTCTGGGAGGGAGGACAGGATGAGGGGAAAGGTAAGTGAACACTTGACACCAAAACTTCGTCCCTGGTCTGGACGCTGGCACTTTTGGCACCAGCTGCTGGAGCTCCGGGAAGGCCACAAGTCCCTGCACCTCCTGGGCAGATGTCAGACCTCGTGGGTGGGGGTGGGGCAGCTCCAGCAATGATGTCAAACGGCGTCTTCCACTTTGGGCACTGCTTGTCAAGCTTTAGTCTGCTTCGGACTCCCACAAGGAGTTTGCTAGGAATTCAGATTCCCGAGACCCATCCTGAGACATTCTGGGATCTTGTAAGTCTGTGGAGCCCGGGAACCTGCTTTTGTGAGGTACCTGAGATTCTCCTGATACAGAAAGGTCTAGAAACCATGCTTTGAGACATACTCCTCCGGGTCTGGTTGACAAGCTGGTCAACTGTGGTCCATTGACAAGGGACACCCTTAACCCCTGTCTTCATTCCTGAAACCAGCCTTCTCACGCCTGGCTCACGAAGGAACAGGAATGACCAAGGAGGTAAACGGTAAGCTAGACCTGCACCCCGTGCAGAGTTCCAGGCCGGTGGGGAAAAGGCCCTGGCTCTCCAGGCTACTGCGCAGGGCCGTGTCTGGGGTGTGAGGGATGCCTCCCCGGAGCGCGGTGCCAGGCGGCTCACTCACCACACTGGCTGATGTTCATGCGGAAGAGGGGCAGCTGGGAGCCGTCCGCGTTGATGCAGTAGAGGTGCTGGCTGCTGAGCTTGGCCTCCCCCTGCTCCTGCCACAGTTGCATCCAGCGGATGTCACAGCTGCAGTTGAAGAAGTTCTGCTCCAACCTCCTGTGGGCAAGATGACAGGGGAAGGGACCTCCTGAACCGAAGATGGCCCAGCTCCCTCCCCGGGGCTGCGAGGGAGGCCCCCACCTGCTCTTCAGGGACGAAGCAGAGGAGGGGTTTAGCCAGCTCTTGAGAAAAATTAAAAAATACTTACAAGTCCATGAATTTATCTAGTTTTTTAACTAATAAACTCGTCTGAAAAACAGAAATCCACTCCACTTAACCTACCTTGGCAATGAGACCCTTTTAAATATGTCAGCTTGGGATGTTCCTGTTCTCAAAACGCCTCCAGCAGCTTCCCATCTCATTGAAAGCCAAAGTCAAAGGTCCACGGGGTACACAGTGCTCTCCATCACCTCTCTGATCCCATCTCCTACCTCACGCTCCTTTCCTCTTCTTCAGTCACACTGACCTTGCTGTCTGACAAGGTCACTAGCATGACCAGCCTGCTCTTGCCTCAGGGCCTTTGCACACGTTGTTCCTTCTACCTGCAGAGTTCTAACCCATAACGTATCTGCTAGATTGGCTCTCTCACTTCATTAAAGAATCATATGGCCTCCTCTGATCACTCCTACAGGTAAGCTACTGCTAACCCCTGCCCTCACGCTGTCCAGTCCTCCCCACCCCCAACTATTCTCTTCTTTTGAGGATTTGTCACTGCCCAGCATCACTTTGAAAAATTATTTGCTTGTTTATCACCTGTCTCACCAAACAAAAATTAACCTCCATGGAAGTCAGAGACATTGCCTATTTGGTTCATTGCTGTATCACCAGTACCTATAACTGAGCTTGGCAAATAAATACCCATTGAAAGAACAAAAGAAGGAAAGGGGAGGGAGGGAAGGAAGGAAGGAGGAAGGAAAGGGTTACTCTCCCTGGGGAGTAAGTAGTTAGCTATTTCTAAGATATGCTCAAAGCCCATCCTGGGACCAGCTTTATTCTTTCATAAATTCAACAAAATCCTTACTAAGCCCCTGTTCCATGCTTGGCTGTGGGCTGAGTGCTGTTGATACAGAGGTGAAGAAGACAGTCTCTGTTCTCCAGCGGCACTCAGCTTAGTAAAGAAGAGCGTCTGACGGGGAAAGAGTCAAGTTCAAGGCCTTCCTTCTCCACTGACTTTCCATGTGACTTAGAGCAAGTCCCCGCCCCTCTAAATGGAGTTATCTCATTAGGGGGACAATGAATGGCTTTCACTGATATAAGACTCTTCAAGTAAAGGGCATCTGATAAATCTGAATGCCTGGATCGGTAAGAGGGATGTGATTCTCTTTCTGGACCAGTAAGAAGATAAATCCGCTGGTGCCCAGACAGAAGGGCTCTTGGGTAACCAGGATATTTTGGACAAGTGGCAGAATCCCGAAGTAATTAAGCATGCATCCAAATTGATCGGCTTTCAGGAAGAAGTGAGGCCCCGGGGGAGGAATCCGTGTTTCCCAGCCAGTGGGACACCACAGGTAGAACATGGCAACACCTTTGCATGATTTCCCTTTGGTCTGAAAGTACGCTGCTCTCTTTCAGAAAAGAAGAAGGGACCTAACCTTCACTGAGTATCTGCTTCCCACAGCCACCCTAGGAGACGGCCGGCACTGTCCCCCTACAGACGAGGGAGCTCCTCTTATGTTTGGAGGGGTGAGTCACATGCTCGAAGTCCCTCGGCTGGTGTGCAACAAAGCAAGGCTCCATACCTCAGCCCGCTGACTCCAAGCCCCGTGCACTCTCCACCCCACCTATCAACTACGAGGTGCTTCTGGGTGTGACGGGAGACACAGAGGAGCCAGCACCACCCCTGACTTCGTGGCTCCTGGGCAGAGACCCGGGGAAGAGTTCAAGGCGATGCTGGAGGCTGAGATGGGAACGCAGGAAAGAAAGGTCGCGCCAGGGCACAGAGTTCATGTCGAGAGGCACTGGGAAATAAAGCTGCAAGGGGGAGTAGAGGCCAGATGGTGCAGGACTCTCGCTGCCACACTGAACATTGAGAAGTCTGGAATTCATCCAGGGGGCAGTGGGAACCAGTGAGACCCTTGGAGCTGCAAAGCCGGTCTGTGCAGGATAAACTGGGGAAGAGGAGAGCTGGGGTGGCACACTGGTCGGGGCGTTTTCCAAACATGGGGTCACCGTGTAGTCAGGGAGTCCGTGCACTTCTCAAAGCACCCAAGCAAAAGGATAAAGGGATGAATGGGAGATTAAATCCAGTCTGCACACCTTGATGAGACCCAGCACCTGGCGTGAGGCTCTGTGCACCCAGACGGGACTTCTTCTCCTCATTCACGCGTGGACACGTGGAGGCCACCAGGCTCGATGCCAAGGTTCTCAACCTTTTTGGTCTCAGAACTCCTTTTTACTCCTAAAAATTACCGAGGGGGCTCAGTCGATTGAGCATCCGACCCTTGATTTTGGCTCAGGTCATGATCTCACCGTTTGCAAATCAGAGCCCTGCACCGGGCTCTGGGCTGGCAGCAAGGTGCCTCCTTGGGATTCTCTCTCTCTCCCTCTCTCTCTGCCACTCCCATGCTCACTCTCTCGCTCTCAAAAATAAATGAATAAACTTCTAAAAAGAATTACTGAGAGCCTCAAAGAGTTTTTGCATGTGTAGATTATATCTTTCACTATTTCCCATTTTGGAATGCAAACAGAAAATTTTAAAACAAGACACTGCCATTAGCACAAACTCCCTTGGTCATCAGGGCAATGATGTTATCACATGGCACGTGACCTCTGGAAAAGTCCACGGCACCCCCACAGGAGAATGGAAGTGACGAAGGCAAAGGACATGTCAGATTCCACCTCGTGGTCCCCCTGAGAGGGTCTTAGGGACCCCTGCGGGAACCCCGGACCCCCATTTGAGAGCTGCTGCCTGGTTAATAAGGGCCCAGAGTAGACTGGTAAGAGTGGGGGAGGGGCGGAGGGGATTAAACAGGCACCTTAAAGGAAGACAAGGTGGTATTTGAGGCTTTGCTGGAGGCACAGGGAATGAGTGGAGGTTGACACCAAGGTCTGAAGCTCCAGGAGACAGGAAATCAAAGAGAAGGTCTTTAGTTGAAAACAGAAGAGAAGGAACCAGTGGAAAGAAAGAGGTTCAATGTACTAGGAATCGGGATGAGGTCCTAGAGGAGCAAAGTGAAGGGTGAGGTCCAGACCTTGGAGGTTGTCCGCCTTGGCATTAAGGCTAGAGGTCACCGTGGCCGAGACAACGGATTGAGAGGAAAGAAGACAAGTGGGCAAGAGAAAACAAGAGCTGAGAAAGAAAAATGGAGAAACATTTGCGTCACACTTAGCACGTGCCCGCCACCACGCTCAACACTCCACATGCATCACCCCCGTTTAACCCTCACGGCAAGGAGCAAGCAGGGGCAACAGGTGTGTGACGGCTTCCTTGGGAAAAGCAGAAGGTCAGAATGGCTGCCCAGCACGTGGAGGGCAAGAAGGCCTAAGGATGCGGAGCAGCGTTTGTATTCGTGTCGCAGGGGAGGTGTGGACGGGCCTGGAATGGTAGCCAGGGTCCAGACGCTTGCATATATGCAAACTGAACCAGGTCAGCCTGGTTTTTCCCAGATGCTCACTTGACAAGATGTGGTCATTCATTATGAAGTAGTTGTAAAAATACAAATTATCCACCTGGGTGGAAAAGATTAGCAAGCAAGGGGCTGGGCTGGGTTGCTTCGAGCCCCACGTGCTTCATTCAGTCCTGCCTCACCCCAGCCCTGCTCTGCTGAGTACCCCGACTTCTCAGTGACCCCCCCTCCCCCCGCCAAAGGGCCGACAGCACCAAAGTGTCCTGAGGCTGGTGGGAGAATTAAGTGGGCTGACATTGCCACGGATAAGCACACTGGCTTTTTGTTTCCTTCCATCCCTTTCCTCTAGAACATGGTCCAATAGAAAGGATGTGCCATGACACCTGGCCCACCCTCCATTCCACAGTCTCCTGGAAACTGCCAAATAAACCTCAAGTTTTCCCCTATCCCTCAGGACTTTCCTCCTAGAGGGCGAGACGCACACACACAACAGAAAGCACGCCGAGTCTCTCAACAGGGGTGCCCTGGGCATCCTCGGAGCGAACGGACCATAGTCTTCGCACCCTGACTCGGGGAGATGGGCCACAAGCAAAGAAAGGCAGCCCTCAATCTACATGATGCTGTCAGTTGTCCCAGCGGTCAGGTCTCTCAATGAGGGGCCCTCAGCCCCGGCTTCAAGGGCTGTCTCAAGGATCCTGAAGTAAGGCTTTCCCTGCCCCATCAACAATGCAGATGGCCCCATGAATAATACAGCAACAGCTGCTCCAGGGCAAAGCTTACCAACACCCAGCCCTGGCCCCAAGATGGCCTGGAGCCATCTTGCCATTGCAGGGCCCTAGGGGATTCCCACCGATTAACTCAGCCCCATCCATCCAAGCACGCACACACAGACACCCCACTGCAGGACTAAGGGCACGACAGGGTGTTTAGAAAACACTGATTCCCCTCCCTCCAGTCATCACTCTGGCTTTCTTCTCCCCGCCACAGTGCTGCCAGTGGCAATCTGGGGCCAGCAGGAGAAAATGTAGAAGGGACACAGACCTGCTGTCATTGAGGGAAGCACGTCCAGAGGGCCAAGTGATCATCGCTGGCCTCCTAGAGGTAACACAATGGCAGAAGTACACAAAAGATCTGGGTTGAGCCGGCTGTCACCTTGGGCAAAGACAGTGCACTGAACTGTGTCTCTCCCAACCCCTGCCCCCCCGCAAAGATCTGTTCAAGTCCTAACCCCCAAGACCCACGAATGTGACCTTATTTGGAAATGGAGTCTTTCAGGATATGATCAAGTTAAGGATCATGGCATGGTCATGAGACAGGATCATTCTGGATTTAGGGTGGGCCCCTATATCCAATGACTTGGGTGTCCTTAGAAGAGGAGAGACCACAGACAGAGAGACAGGGAGCACAGCCACATGAAGATGGGAGTCACAGACTAGAGTGACACTGACACAAACCACGGAACACCAGGAGCCACAGAGCCACGAGAAGACAGAAAAGATGAGCAAGGATTTCTCCTGAGAGCCCCTGAAGGGAGAGGGGGCCTGTGAAGCCTTAGCTTTGGCCTTCTGACCCCCAGAGGAGTAAAGAGTCACTTTCTATTGTTTTAAGCCTCCAAATTTGTGGTGGTTTAAGGCAACCCTAGGAAATGAATATGGCAAGTAACTTGCTTTTCCAAGACTCTCCTTCAACGTCTATAAAACGGGGGTAATTGCGCTCGACCCTCCTTCTTCACAAAGTGATGAGGATTCGTGATAACACACGTTAATGTGCTTTGTGAACCAAAAGAGGCTAGAAAGAGGCCAGAAATTATTATTACAGTAACTCTACCATTCACATGATCACTCAGGGACTGCTCTGAGAGTTATGGAAAGCGATCATGCCCAAGTCTGGGAGAAAGAAAGTGCCAGGATCAGCCCAAACCCACCCCCACACTGAGTTAATATTTTACCAAGTCAATTAAATCTGCAAATTATACCAGAGGTAATATCATTTTGCTTTAAGAAAATGAAATACTCCAATCTGTTTTAATCATGACTGCTCTGTGCATGCAGGGTATTAAGAGAAGCCTGTTCAAGATACACTAATGGTCCTTAGGGTATTTCTGGAAGGTTTCCGTGCTGTGGGTTTATATCCTCTGGTGCCTCTTGCCTTTGCCTAAATTGTGTCATGGGATTCAGAATCCAAGCTTCTTTTCTTTCTAGTTCATTCTTTATCTCTAAGACAATCTCTTTTGATTCTTGCTCTGGTTTCTGGACAGACAGTTCCAGTCTTCTCTGTAAGGAAAAAAAAACACCATCTTGATATAGCCAGAAACTTCTCAGAGCAACTGTGCACCATCAACTCAAATTTCTGCAAACTCGTGCCATTGAAACAGGGCTGAGGACTCCAAAGGGAGTCCTGAGAGATGTTTCCAGTTCTCCCAATAAGATAAACACAGTCTGGACTTGTCAGGGGCAATGGGCCAGGCCAAGACCATACCCTTCATGGGTATGGTCTTCATCTGACAAGAGTAAGTGAGAAATGAGTAAAGGAAGCCTCCAGCACATGACAAGGGCTCTGAGATGCTAACTTGTCTGGGTTTTTTTCCCCTGGTGATATCACTAGGGAAGCCACCATCTTGAGAGTGATTTCCAGAAGGAGACAGGTAAGTATGGGGGTAGGAAGGGGTGGGGGGAGGGGGCATTGCTGAGTTGTTTAAGGAAAGAGCACTGGTCTTTGAAAACAGCAGACCTGGATGGTGGTAATGCTAATTCCCATAATCCCAATTCCCATGACCACTCTTGAGCTCTGTGATCTTGGACCAGTTGTTTAACTTGGCCGAGCCTCAACCCCTCATTTGCAAAACTGGTTATAATGATACCTCCCATGCGGGGTTGCTCCAAGGATGAGACAGGACTTTGTTCATAACAGGTGCTCAATATATAGCATTTTCGTCTCCTCCTCTACTACTGGAAAGGTCAAAGACACTCAGTCTTTCCAATGAAGAATCCCAACAGCATGCTTTCTCCTATCAAGGATCTTCTAGTGGGAGAGGGTCTGGTTGGGGTAGGCAGACATGCTCAATGGCAGAATGAAATGTGCTGAGAAATCACTGCACGCCCTAGTTTACCCTTTCTCTTCCTGCAGAAGGTGGCTCAAAGCCGCACACTTCTGGCTTTGTAATCTTCCGGCTGCCACGGCACGGAGAGCCGTCTCCCCTCGGCCTCTCTCCTCCAGGGCCAAGATTCTTTCTTCCTGGAAATACCCAACCCATCCCCACACCCCAGTCCACAGGCTCCACTGGGCAGACCCTGGCAGTCTAGAAGGCTCGTGGCAGATGGCGCCATGTGGACTAATCAGGAAGTCGGACAAGAAAATATTACCCCCTCTTCCATTTGCCAGGAACTGAGATTGTTTGGATTTTAATCATAGCCACAGCTAAGAGCCAACATGAGGCCCCTCCATCCAAAAGATAAATTTTCCACTCTCAACATTCAATTCTTCCTCAAAAATAGACCCCTACCAGGGTGATTGCTCCTTGGAGGGGGGCTTCTTTATTTTCCAATGTAATTTTTTTCTTATTTAACAATATGACAGAAATAAAATACTCTTGGATATGGTGGCTCTCACACACTGACTCACACTGGAGGGAACGTCTTCATTCCTCCATAAGTCACATCTAGCTCACTGGTGTATTGATCCCAGGCAAAGATGAATGCAGAATCCCATGATCCTCTGGGATAAATCTGACATTTTCTTTAAATATATATCCACGGAACAACTGTTTCTAAAACTCCACGAAACAGGTCACCATTGATTTCGCATCCAATGATTTTTCAGAAGGAGCACTGAACGTTTTCTCAATAATTCAGCCAACTGCAGACCCCAGATGTCCCCCAGAGAGATACTGTCCCTCGCCTCCTACAGAGGAAGGCGCAGGCATTCCAGGAGAACCAGACAGGAGACTCCCAAGAAAGAGAGCCCCCAATTAGCTCCTTATGACAGAGTCCCTGATCAGTACTAGGGCAACGTCAGAAAGAACTGCAATCACGCACTTTTTGAAAATTATCACAGAACCTATCCTTGAATTAGGAAGAGATTTTAAGAGCCTGGGAGACAGCTAAGCATAGCGGTCAAGACCTTGAGTCCATACACTACCACTTGGTTAATGGGTAACCCAAAACATGATACTTAACCTTGCTGAGTACCTCAGTGTCCCCAAATGTGAAGTGACAGTACTAATTCCTACCTGATAAATTATTACAAGAATTAAACAACGTACATAATTCGAGAGATTGCTTGGCCCAGTGCCTGGCACAGAGTTAGATCTCAGAAATCGCTGTTGGCAGTGACCTTAGCAGTCATGTTCATTTACCACTAAGGTTTTTTCCACCTACAAAGATGGAAATAAATACAATGCATCAAGTCTAATGGTCTGGCATTTAGCTGTCTGTGACATCGTCTAATTTTTCAGTGTTATATAAACAAATAAATATATATTTACCTTTTTCCAAGCTCAGGTAGTTTTTAATTGGTGTACATCAAGATCTCAGCCCTACATGACCTGAGAATTGTTGATTGCTATGTCTACTATGCCCAGGCCAGACAAGTAGCCCAGAGGAAGGGACAAAATCCTAAGAAAGGCAGTACTAACCTAGCAGTATTCTCTAAAGTCTACAATACTGTCGAAGAGATCACCTCTGTATTCCCTGACCCGAAATGGCCTTTGAAGAAGCACAGGCACTCAGGTCCATAGGATAAGTAGGATATACAAGGCCCTCCCGGGGTAATGGGCTTACTGGGTCACTGGATATAAATATTCCCCTCCTGACCAACTTGGTTGGAAAAGCTAAGATTATGACTCAACCATGAACTCAGGTGTTCCCAGGTAGGGGGAGGATAGGTTGAAAGGCCAACCTATGGGCAGAGACCCAAGGCCACTGCCTCTTGGTAAAGATACTAAGCAATCTCTATTCAGTGATTTGGATTTGAGTCACTAAGTAAAAGGGAACACGTGAGCAGTGTCTCTGGAACCCTGACTCCCTAATTTCATCCACGCCTTAATTCCTTTCCAATTTATTCCTTGATTTGTTCCCCCGACATAATATGCTGTCCTTCATGCACAGAGGTGGCCCTGATGACTCACACATCCACAGGAGTTATTTTTTCCAGCAGTGGTCAGGAATTTTCACTCATCCATCCAACATGGGTTTGTACAAAATGGCTGGAGGGGATAGGGCTGAATCCATGAGGCTTGGAAGGCACCAAGGCCAAGAAGTCCACAGGCAGATTAAATAAATACATGGACTTGCCTCCCACCATCCCCACCATCAAGATGCCCATACTCAAGACAAACAGGCTGACAAAAGATTATGAGTGATGGACAGGACGTGTGGTCTGAAGCCAGAGGCCTGGGTTCAAGTCCTGAGTTGGCCAATCCCTAATAATGCAATCTTGGCTGTGTCTCACATGCCTTTTGGGGGCTCAGAACCCTCACCTTAAAATGAAAAAATACATGTTTTATTGGAGATATCCCATGTTCATGATGATAAATCTAAAGTCACATAAATGAAAGCACACCTAATAATCTACAAAACCGTGTATTATCAATGTGATTTATTATAAATTCATAAATACACTTTAGTATTATAAATGTCAACGCTATTATTACCAGTTACCTACAGATAACAAAACTGTGCCCTGCTCAGAGGTAAGATTCGTGTCTTCTTCTGAAATGTACTGTGCCAAAAAGAGCCTCAGAAATCAAACGACAGGGTGGCTCTCTCTCACTGAACATGGTATACTCTGTGTCACCCACGCTGAGAAGCCCCTTCGAGCGCACACCCAACCTCAGGTGGCTCCACTGCCCAACACGTCTCCCCACCCAGCCTACTACGTGCATGGTCTTCAAGACCAAACTTACAATTCCCGAAGACTCAGCGTCTGGAAGAGCTGCCATGAGAGTGTGGTAAGCCGGTTACTCGACAGGTTTCTGCAAGAATGACAAATAAAGGGGAAATTAAGGGACAGACCTGCGTAAGTAATGCCCATGGTAGTAAGCTTGGTTATTTCACGGGAGCCTGGCTGTGTTGTTGTTCTCCTTGGCTCCATTCTGCTAACAATATATGCCTGCCAGTAGTCAAGGCCACAGATTAGGTTTGCAGAAGATTTCGAAGAAAGGGAGAGATTTTACAAATGTAAAAAAAAAAAAAAAAAAATCGTGGTCATTTCCCCACATCCTCACACTATAATAAGGGTTCAGGGAAGGAACCTTCTGGAAGCCACCCTCCTCCAGGAGGACAGAGACCTCTCAGGGTACACAAGCCAACTAGCATTCTTTTTCATTTCTGTTACTGAAGTGTCACGGATATAAAAACAACGGTGCATATTTAATGTATACATTGTATACTTCAAGATAAGTATATACCCGTGAAACTGTGACCATAAACGACGCCATAAACTTAACCAGCAACTCTAAAAGTATCCTACTCTCTCTCTCTCATTTATTTTTTTTTTTTGCAATAAGTATTAATATAAGATACATCCTCTTAACAAGTTTTTTAGGTATACAATATGGTATCATTAATGGACTATGCTGTACCATAGCATATCTAGGACTGACTTACTCATCTCACATCATTGAAACTATATACCCTTTTACCAACAAGCATTCTTAACATTCATGATAGTGGAAAAAAACCTCTGCAGGTCACCTACAATTTCTTCTACCCAGTCTCTCCCCCAGCAAAGAGGTCCATCAGTGATCAAGACATCAGCCTTTTGTTCACACTTCTGTTCTCCTCCTAATGGCTATTTAATTGTTCTCATTAGGATGTACAGGGGAAAGGAGTAGCCATTAGCGTTCCAAATAATAGAAGAAACACGCCCACGGTTATCACTTTGCCAGGCTCGACAAACAGCTTCTGATGTGGTAGCAGCCCTTAAAGGCAGCAGTCAAACACTGCTAGAACTGAAGTGGACCCCAGGAACAACATACTCACGTACTGATGAGCACGGATGGCTGTAAGGATGCCACGTAGGTAATTACCGACCCGCACACACACAAGCATGTGTGTACTGGCATCCATTAAACACACAGGTAGCAAATGCAAATGCACACTCTCGTTTATTCACATAAGCATATGCACACATATGCTTACACATGCACACCCCTATTTAGGTGATTTCTATAACAGATACTTGGGGAGAACCAAATACAGGCTACAGTGAGGAATGAGGGGTGGACGAGACAGAAGGAACCCCTGACATTTTTATTCAAGTTATAAGGGAGTAAGCAAGAGAGCTGCTGTTTGCCATGAAAAGAAGGAAGGGGACAAGGTGATGGCATTACCGACGTGGAAGAGGGAGACGGCTCCTTTACGCAGGAGCTTAGAGAGGTGTTCTCTGAGAGGGTAACAGCAAGCTGAGCCCAGAGTGAGAAGGAACCAGTGCCAGGCTTGGGCTGTTCTGGGCAGTGGACGCCAAGAAGAGCAAAGGCAGGGAGGAGGCCAGTGGGGAAGAACGCAGGGGAGAGTGGTTGGGGGTAAGGGAGAAGAGGAAAGAGCCACACCCACCTTTGCTGCCGTAGTGAAGACCTTGGATTTTATTTTAAAAACCAATGAGAAGGCAGTGGATGGCTTTAAGTCGGGAAGTGGCATAATCTAATTACCTTTTTTTTTTTTTTTTTTTTAAGTAAAAGACAAGACTGCTGGAAGGTGGCAGACCACTTAGGAGGTCTCTGTATTGAGAAAGGGGATTAGAGATAACGAAGCAGGTGGACTGGGAGGAGGGGAAGGGAGGGGGAAGGGGCCGCCAGGACCTCCTATTGGATTGGGTCTGGGAGAGGAGGCAGGAAGACGCCAGCAACAAGGCGAGCAGCCTTATTTGTTAAGACCAGGAAGGCTGTGCAAGGGTCATATCTGGGGGTGGGGTTCAGATCAAGAGCTTCCCCTTGCAAACACTGAGTTGGAGATGCCTGTTAGACATCCAGGGAGAGAAATCAACTAGCCTGTTGGCCAGGGGCTAGAGGTCACGGGGGAAGTCCAGGCTGGTGAAATCACAGAGAGTATGCACACCTTTCACAAGGACAGATGACAGACACAAGGACCCGAGGGACACGGCTTCCCCTTTGCATCTGAGGCCGCCCTACCCTTGGTGACAGCCTGTGACTATGTTAAGAAAGGCAACCCCGTTTCTGCAGGTGCAGGGGACTGGTAGACAAAAAAAGGGGGGCCATAGGCAGGGAGGGGGCCCTAAGCTTCCTGTTCTGCTCCCCCTGCAGCCAGCACTGTCCTTCCAGGGCCCTCCTGCCCACAGGGCGCTGTCTAGGGTAGGTGCCCCGCAGCCCGCCTCCTGCCCATGGGGTGTAGAGCTCTAATGCGTGTGACTCACTGAAAGCTCATCAACCGTGACCTGTCCACATGCTCCCCTTCACAAAACCCCTACCAGCAGTCTGCTTGTGCCTACAGACTTCCTGCACCCGCGCTGACCAGAAGGAAACGGGTGATAAAGGAGGACCTGCACAATGACCACTTGAGGACACACTGGGGCAAAGCGCCCTGGGACCCACAGCTCAGGAGGCTGGAGCGTGGATCAGATGCACACGCCAAGCTGTGTGGGCTAGAGGCTGACTTTACAGTAGGTTTCACGCCCGGAGCTCAGACCTCGGGGTCAAGGACACCGGGTGTCAATGCCACTCTGAGTCCCTGTTACCATTAGCCTCTACGATGTTTCAGCAAATGTGAGTGACGCATCCAGGCAGAGTCTTCTGTTTTGTTTTGTGGTTCTCCCAGCTCACTGTCTACACAGCGGCAGCAAAAGTAAAGGCAAGGCCCGCCTGCCATGAGGTCTCGGCCTCCCTGCAGCACAGCCTTGAACAGAACCCCAGTTCTAAAATGGAGCAGCACCCCGTAAGAGTCAGCAGCCAGGAACCCCAGAGTCACAGAGCCCTCAGAAGTATGCCCCGTCTGTCCCTCCCCCACCATCGCCACTCCACCCCCAGCAAGAAGCAAGAGACAGGAGTAATCCGGATGAAGTGGGGACCCTGCCCATCCCCGAGGGGGTCCAGCCACGGAGAGTACAAGGGGTTCGTGGGGAGCCGGAGGCAGGGGGCAGGCTGCCAGCAATGTCCCTTCACAAAGGTCATGTTATGCTACATCAGGCAGAAATGTCATGAGAAAATTGGATTCGGAAAGATAGAAAATACCAAGCATTCTGGGCAAATCACGAATAAGAATCAGTATTATCTCCTTAGTACAAGATGGATGGGACTGGGGGGCAGGGGGCGGGACACTCCGTAAGGGGGAGGTGGGCTCCTCTTCCTCCGGGGGGCGTCCTGGCTTCATCTTCCTCCTGCCCCTGCCACACCCAGCAAGATTCCTCCAGTTCCTTGGCCAGATGGAGCGGCCACTGCAGTGGTCACAGGCTCTGTCCAGGAGGACAAAGTCCCCTCCTCCCCCACTGCCTCGCTGGTACACAGACCATCCTCTCTTGTGGGAAGGAAAGCCTGCCCTTACTCCCTCTACAGACCAGCTCCTCTCCCCTCTCCCGTCCTCACTCCTTTCCGCCTCCCTGCACTGCCACCACGATCAACACCCACCTTTCACCAAGGGCTAACTAAGCACCAGGTACCGTGTTAAGCACTTTTACACTCGTGACCGTATTTAATATTTACAGCAACCGTACAAAGCGGGTATCACCATTATCTCCACAGCAGAGATGAGGAAACTGGGGCTCAGAGGTTGCTGTCCGAAGCTGAGGAGGTCTGAGTGGCCTTAATGCAAAGGCTCCAGCAACGAGCAACACGTGACACACCCCGGGACATTTGCAAGCAACCCACAGACATCTAAATTCCCAGGTAGACACACACACACACACACACACCCCTCAGGTGTCGCCAGAGACAGCGACACTGTGCTGCACAAGTCCCTGGAGGAGTGCAGTGTGAGCAGCCTGTGCGACTGCACACAGCACCTCGCCAGAGAGAAGCATCCAGCCCCAGAGACAAATGAATCCACAAAAGACAAGTAAGGCAAACATACAGCCACCACGAGACAAGCAGGGCACGCCTCTGGCCACACGGGCATTTATAAATGCTCGTGGCGCAGGGCACACGGGGAAGCTGAGAGGGCTTTAACAGACTTACCACCCACTCAGAATTCACTGCCCCTGATTTTCCTTCCAACTAGCGCCTCACCTGCACTCACCTGTCGCCAGTTATTGATGGGCTGGTTATCTTGCTCATCAGACAAGGGTTTACTTAAGAACCATCCTGCCTCTGGGCCCCACAGCAGCCTCTTCCTGGATCCTCCTCCCTAAAAGATCCATTATCACCTGCCTCTGACTTTTGCTTGGGTCAGCGGCCAGTTTCCAAGCCACCTGACCACTGGAATTAATTCAGTGAGCACAATCTTACGAGATGATGTATCAAACACTTTCCCAAAATCAAGCTCTGTGACATTGCCCCCATATCCCTCATCCGAGACTACCAAACAAAGCCATTAATTCTGTCCTGCGCTCCTGGCTCTCTCACAGCCCAGACTCTGGGGCCCAGAGTCATGAACAATGATGAGGCACTTACTGGGTGCTCTGGGGACAGGGAGCCAGACACACAGATGGCCAAAATCTGACCGTGAGGAAAGACAGGGCTGAGATGGCCCTTCCTGCATTAACCCCTTGGTGATCTCCAGTGAACTTCAGTGTGGCCAGCAGTCCCATGACCTTCCTAAAGGGGGCGCCCAACTGCAGCAGCACGGAACCCGTGAATGCAGAGGATGTCACCCTCTACCCTCGGAACCCTACTGTCCAAGGAAAGGATCACTCAAGAGGGACCTGTTGCCAAGAAAAGCCAACCAGATGGATTCTTCCGTTGCCCCAAAGAAACATATCCTTGGGGGCTGAGACTTGAGAAGGTGACACTAAACTCCATCCACAAGAGACCCAGGAGACGAGGAACTTCATAGATTTCCTGGATTCACGGCACGGCTGACATCTGGAAGTGCCCCCTCCTCTACTGGCAGACGCAGGCCCACGGGGCAGGTTATGTCTCAGGACTCAACTGTGTAAGGGACCGCTGGTGGCAGGTGCCCCGCTATTCCCGTGCTATTGTGCCAGACCGTCCCACCCACCACCTAGGTCGGCCAGGCACCCCACACCTGTTCACGTCCACACCGTTGACCCTTTGTCGGGTCTGCCCGGCCCCCACTTCGGTTCCTGCACACTCACTCCACCCCTTCACCTCCTCGATCCCGCTCACTGTGGTTTTGTCTTCTTGGTCACGGGCTCAATTGCATCCCCTCAAAATTCATATGCTGAGGGGTGCCCGGGTGGTTCAGTCGGCTGAGCAACCAACTTTGGCTCACGTGGTGATCTCAAGGTTCGTGGATTCGAGCCCCACATTGGGCTCACTGCTGTCAGCACAGAGCCCGCTTCAGATCCTCTGTTCCCCAATCTCTCTGCCCCTCCCCCACTCATGTCCTCTCTCTCTCTCTCTCAAAAATAAATAAAACGTAAAAAAAAAAATTGTATGTTGGGGCACCTGGGTAGCTCAGTCGATTAAGCATCTGACTTCAGCTCAAGTCATGATCTCTCAGTTTGTGAGTTCGAGTCCTGCATCGGGCTCTGTGCTGACAGCTCAGAGCCTGGAACCTGCTTCGGATTCTGTCTCCCTCACTCTCTGCCCCTCCCCTATTCGTGCTCTGTCTCTCTCAAAAATAAACATTAAATTTTTTTTTTTAATTCGTATGTTGACATCATAACCCTCAGTACCTCTAAAAGTGACTGTACTTGGAGACAGAGCCTTCAAAGAGGTAATTAAGGTTAAGTGAGGTCACTGAGATGAACCCTAATCCAATAGGGCTGGTGTGTTTACAAGAAGAGATTAGGACACAGGCATGTACAGAATGGGACCGTGTGAAGACACGGGGAGAGGACATCCATCTACAAGGCAAGGAGAGAGGCTTCAGAAGAAGCCAACCTTGCCAACGCCTTGACCTGGGACCTCCAGCCTCCAGAACTGTGGGAGATACCTTTCTGTTGTCTCAGCCGTCCAGACCTGTTAGAGCAGTTCAAACAAACTATATACTTGTTGTCCTTAGTGCATTTACCCCCTGGCCCTGACAGCCAAGCTGGCCGCTCTACTGTGACCCCTGAAAGGCTCCAAGCCATGACTTTCCATCACTACCTTGCTCTATGCCCAGGTGCTCCAGGAACCCACCTCCCAATCAGGTTCCAGCTGCTAAGATCTAACCTGGCATCTGTCCACTAGATAGATCCCCCTGGGCACACGCAGGTGTTTTTCTGCAAAAGAGCGTGAAAAGAGAAAGTTGAGCTTCCTAGGACACCCACCTGGCCCCTCCCTGACCGCCACACCAACTGGGGAGCTGGCCTGGGCAGGTGGGATTGAGGCGACTTCCAGCCTCGGTCTGGAGGCTCAGAGACCCAGGCTCTTCCTGTCAACCAACTCAGAGACTGGTGGTGCTAACGCCCTGCCTCCAAGAGGCCGCGCCCCATCAACCTGCCTTTCCCCAAGCATCCAGACTGAGGAGTCGCCTCCGTCAGGAATCACCCTCCCAGATGGCCTCAGGGAGTTTGTTCTCTGCTCCCTGACACGCAGTAGTCCTGGTATCTGAGCTGCCTTCTTGGATGCATCACAACTAGGGCTGGGTGTCCTGGGGGATCGGCTTTTCCAAGACACCAGAAGGTGCCAGGTTCTCTCTCTGAAGCCCCGGGCCCTTTCTCCATCTTCTCAGACCTGCCTGGGAGTAGTGCTGGGAGGAGCCCCAGCCGACCCTGCTCCGGGTCCCACAGGAAGCCCGGAGCCCGCTGCACCCCGGGCTGTGCTCAGGGGGAGGGCCCAGCCTGGCCCACCCCGGAAGCACGCTTGATGCACCAGCCACCCCTCTCCATCTCTCAACGCAGCTTTCCAGACACTACCCGGTGCCTCCAGGGCCAGTAAGTGCGTGGGGAGCAGCTGATGCCCTGGGGGGAGGTGCCCAGCCCTACCTTCAACCGCATCCATTGGGTGGCCCATGGAGAAGATGGGGCATGGAGGGTGGAGGAGGGTTCCTCAGGTCCCCCACAGCTCCCTGTATATCTGTATAAATGGATGGGATTGTAACGGGGCCCCACCCACCCCCATGTTGTTATCACTGGGCCATAGTCTGTGTCTCCTCTCCCGGCCCTCCACTCTCTTCCTCTATTTTAATTTCGTGTTCTTTTCCGGGTTCCACCCGAGCCCTTGTACCGCCTTCCAGATTCCTGTTTATAAGTCCCATCGCCTCTGCGCTGGACTTGGATGTGAAACTCATCTCAATAAACCCTTTGGAGCAAGGGAAGAAAAAAAAAGAATACTGAGAACCGGGAGTGATGAACGCCACAGTCCCTTGACTTTTCCTAGAGGATTCGTTCAGCCACTTGCAAAAGGCATGATTCTGAACACCCTAGGGGCTCCAAGCACAGCTAACCAGAACACGGCCAAGGTCAAGCCCCTCCTCATCTTGTAGGCTCCCAGGAGCCGAGGCTCACTGGCTGCATCCATCATCATCTAAGTCTTATTTCCTTCATCCAAGAAGGCAGCATTTTGAAAGGGGGGATTCTTGGGGCACCTGGGTGGCCCAGTCGATTAAGCATCTGACTCTTGATTTCAGTTCAGGTCATGATCTCACAGTTGTGAGTTCAAGTTCCGCTTGGGATTCCTCACTGAGCCTAGAGCCAGTTTAGGATTCTCTCGCTCTCCCTCTCTGCCCCTCCCCCACTTGTGTGTGCGTTCCCGCTCTCTCTCAAAATAAATAAATATTTTGAGGAAAAAAAAGAAGAAAAATGTGAGTGTTCCTTCTGTAAGAGCCAGTGCCCCCTTGATGATCTGTCTGTCCTCCTTCCCTTTCCCCATAAAGGAAATATCTCCGTGGGTCTTCTTGGACAGAGCCAACTCCCTCCCTTGCCAGGATTCTTTTGACATTGCTGAAGAACGTGGAGGAAAGGTCAAGAAAGGAGAACCCCCTGATGCAGCACCAACCCCACAGAGAGTTTGCTGGAAAGAAGCCAACCAGCCACGGAGAAGGAGGCAGCTGACAGTCTACTGCAAACTCCTCCAAGAGCCAGAGCATGTATGCGTCATTGACTTGACCTTGAGACTGTGTGTACAGTTGACCCCACACCAGAGGTGACTGCAGCCTGACATGAGGAGCTGTTACGGTGGCGGCCACCAAAGTCCCTGGGCTGAACAGGCGAGGAAGAAGGAAGCACCACGCAATCCCATCCCCAAGGCCTGCTGCTGGCCACCCAAGAGGCTCTAAGAGCCAACCTCTTAAAATCCAGTTCTGTGACAAGAAAGCTGGGGCTGCTGCCCAACCTTCCTCTTGAAGACCAAGAATATCCTTCTACATCATTGATATATTTGCTTTTCCCTCAATTAAACGGCTGTAAAAGGGGGTGGGGGTTAAAGCCATTTGAGCCATTTTTATTCAGCTAAATTACACTGGATGGCTCATTTAATGAACTTTAATGAAGCCAAAATGCTTTCTCTAATCAAATCTCCAATGACGTGACTGGTGCCTTGACCTTAGATTGGGAGGCTGGAGACAGCTATTCTACAAGGGCCCTGTGTTGGGCTAACCCAGGGTTTCCCAGAGTATGTTCCCAGGAATCTGAGGTCCGCAGTACATTAAGGGATTTTCCAAAGGGAAAATATTGTTGTTGAATAAGGTGGTTCCCAACAAAACAAAACACACTTATTTACTGCAGAACTTCTCAGAGCCTTTCCTAAGAGAAGGAGCTGACCTACTGAATCTCAAACTTACTGGACCACAGAATCATCCAGCAAAAATATCACCCCAACCCCCCAAAAATCACCCCACGTAACATAGAGAAATGATGGCTGTCATAAGAAACATGTATTTGCTCTTGGTACAGGGTTCTTGGCTCAGAGCTGCCAAAACCCTTAGGATTTCTTGAGCAGTTAAGAATAATGAGAGGATCTTTTATTATAATATTTGATCTCTTGTCCTCAGTCCCTGAAATTACTTCAGAGAATGAGGTGACTTTTGTAAAGCCCCTGCACATGGGCGGGGGGGGGGGTGGTGGTGCTGATTGGAACTCTCAGTCCCACCCCCTCATTTCTGGGGAGGGGAAAGGGAGCAAAGGTTGAATCAGTCGCCAATGGGCAATGATTTGATCAATGATGCCTACATAATAAAGCCCCCATAAGAAAGGAGTTTGGGGGCTGGCAAAGCGGAACACTTCCAGGCGCCACCATGCCAGACCCCAAACACCACAAGGACAAAAGAGCCTTTATTCGGGACCTGGCCCTACGTATCTCTTCATCTGCTTGTGGAATTTGCATTCTTTACTATCCTTTGTAATAAACTAGTAATCTAGTTGAGTAAATGAGCTTCCTGAGTTCTGTGAGCTACTCTAGCAAATTTATCGAACCCAAGGGAGGGGTCAAGGGAACCTCTGATTTTCAGCCAGGTTGTGAGAAGCACCAGCGACAATCTGGATTTGGGACTGGCGTCTGGAGTAGCGACTGAGCCCTTCACTTGTGGAGTCTGATGCTATCTCTGGGTAGATAGTGTCAGAATTGAGTTGAATTGTGGGACACCCAGCTGGTGTCCCAGAATTGCTTGGTGGTGTAGGGGGAAAAAAACCCACACATTGGAATTGGGTGCAGAACTCTTCATCGTGGTGTGCGGGGGCCAGCAAGCTATGGTCCGTGGGCCGGCACTGTTTTTTCGGTTTTTGTAAATACGATTTTGTCACAACACAACCATGCCCCTTCATTAACGTGTTGTCTGTGCCCATGTCCTCGGTGGGATAACGGTCCTCCAAAGATGTCCACATCCTGGTCCCCGTTATCTGTGAACAGATCAACTTCCATGGCAAAAGAGACTTTGCAGATGCGATTAAGAGTGTGGACCTTGAGAAAATTGTTCTGAATTCTCCCAATAGCCCCAGTGCAATCGCAAGCATCCTCAAAAGTGGAAGAGGGGGACAGACAGAAGATCAGAGAGAGCTGTGACAATGGAAGAAAGGAAAAGAGATGTGATGTGCTGGCTTTGAAGATGGAGGAAGGCACCACAGGCCAAGGAATGTGGCATGGCCTCTAGAAGCTGCAAGAGGCAAAGTAACAATTCTCCCTTAGAACCTCCAGAAGGGACCCCAGCCCTGTAGACATCTTGATTTTAGCCAAGTGAGGCCCATGTTGGACCTCTAAGCTACACAGTGTAAGACAAGAAATCTGTGTGTTTAAGCCACAACGTTTAGGGTAATTTGTTACAGCAGCTACAGAAAACTCATACACCCTTACAGGGCACCTGGTGGTTCAGTCAGTTAAACGCCCGACTAAGGCCTTTTGGCTAAGGTCATGATCTCACAGTTGTGGGTTCAAGCCCCATATCAGGCTCCGTGCTCACAGCATGGGGCCTGCTTGGGATATTCTCTCTCTCTCTCTCTCTCTCTCTCTCTCTCTCTCTCTCTCTCTCTCCCTCCCTCCCTCCCTCTCCCCTCCTTGCATGCTCTTTCTCTCTCAAATAAAGTTTTTGAGAGAGAGAGAAGAGAGTGAGAAAGCACATGAGCAGGCAAGGGGCAGAGGCAGAGGGACACAGAATTCAACTCAATTCTGACACTATCTACCCAGAGATAGCATCAGACTCCACAAGTGAAGGGCTCAGTCGCCACTCCAGACGCCAGCAGGCTCCACCCTGCCAGCAAGGAGCCAAATGTGGGGCTCGAACCCACGAGCTGTGAGATCATGATCTAAGCCAAAGTCAAGAGCCGAACGTTTCACTGACTGAGCCACCCAGGTGCCCAATAAATAAACTTTGGGGAAAAAAAGTGGGGTGCCTCCACATGGCTGGCTCAGTCGGTGAAGCATCTGACTCTTGATTTTGGCTCAGGTCATGATCTCACAGTTCGTGAGTTCGAGCCCCACATCGGGTTCCACACGGACAGTGTGGAGCCTGCTTGGGATTCTCTGTCTCCCTCTCTCCCTGCGCCTCCCCTGCTTACTCTCTATCTGTCTCTCTGTCAAAATAAAGAAACATTATAAAAACGGAAAGCAAGAAAAGAAAACTCAGACACCCCTTGTAGCTTGCCTAGAGCCACAGAGGTGAGTAGGTGTCACAGAGACCAAATGGTCCGCAAAGCTTAAACTATTTAGTACGTGGACCTTTACAGAAAGAGTGTGCCAGCACGCACCCACCCATAGAAACATAATGTGAGCCACATACGCAGATTCAAATTTTCTAGTGGTCTCTGAAAAGAGACGAAACTAGTTGTATTCATACTTAATATAAAATGTCGTCAATTGACGTGATCAATATCACAAATGCTAATGAGATATTTCATATTCCTTTGTGTGTGTGTTGTAGCTTTGAAATCCATGTGTACTTTACCCCCATAGCACATCTCGTTTGGACGGGCCACATTTCAAGGGCTCAACAGCCATGGATGGCCAAGGCTACCATACTGGTCCACGAAGCTCTAGACCATCTATAAAAGCCAGGCACTGACTGGGGCCCTCAGTGAAGGAGCCTCCAGGAGGTAGAGAAGTCTAACTAGAAGTTCTCCAAAGTAAAGTCAGATGTCCTCTCCCCAGACGCCAATCTGTCCCAGAATCCAGCAGTCACGTGGAAAGGAGTCACTTCGGTTGTCCCCAACTCTGTGGGGACCCCTGAGCAGCTGCCAGCATCCTCTTGGGCTGGAGAAGCTCAGGACAGGCAGGAAAAGGGGACAGGACTTGCTGCACACTGAGAGGGTGAAGAAGGACTGTGGCCCAGCACACGAGAGACTAAACTTGGGCATGACTGCTGGACCTCAGGAATGCTTGGCCCACCTCATCAAGCCCAGACTCCACCTTGAAATTCAGGTCTTTTCGCACAATGACCTCAACCACTCCGTCACCCCCACACCTCCCTTCTCATAACTAACCCTGAAGACCCCACTGTCACCACCACCCCGAACAGAGCGGTATCGCCAGGCTGGCTACACCCTCACAGCTTCCCGGCACTTCTCCATCTCCACACCATGGCCCCCAGCATCCTCTACACTTTCATGCACTTGCTCCCTGTCCTCCAGGTATATTTCAAATAGCCCTAAGTATGGCCAGTGCCACCCACACCGAAACCTTTCCTTCCTTCCTCTTCTCCCCATGCATTCTGTCTGGGCCTCACATACAGCCCACATCTCAGACTTCCAGCTCTGTCTGCTGTGTATGTTTTGGTCTCCCCCAGAAGACTGCTCTTCCTTCAGGTAAAGAACACACTTCTTTTCAGTTCAATAGCCTTTATAGCCCCTGGAGCATAGTAAGTATTCAATAAACGTACAGCAAGTTCAGGTGAATTCCCACAAAACCTTGGCATCACATGGGTCTGGGAGCTGTTCCCAAGCTCTGTCACCCTGGGCATGTTACTTGACCTGTCTCATCATATGGAAACTGGGGATACTGCAGGGCCTGTCCCCATGAATTGTGGTGAGGAGTACATGGACCTTGGCAAACGGGGCACAGAAAGCAGCTGGTACGAGGCCTGGCCCTTGATAAATACAATCTATCATTTTCCATGCATATGGCACCTCTCCCCTTATCTGCCCATCTCCAGTCACTGCTGGAGCTCCGACAGGCCCAAGCCCATTAAAACAAGTTCCAGAGGCCCAGGCGATAACCCCCTGAACTCAGGCATCAGCAAAATCTCAGTTCAACCAAAGAACACACAGCCACCCGTTTTAATTGGCATCTACTCCCCTGGAGCCGTGCTGGTGTCTGAACTCCTGCCCAGCCCAGCCCCTGCCCACATGCTCGGGCAGAGACTGAAGGCCCCACAGGTCAAGGGAACGGTAGCCCTCACCACAAAGCCTGGGGTCCAGAGGTAAGGCTCATGAAAAATCCTTACCATCAGCTCTGAGCCTTCTTTCAGTCTGCTTCTCACCAGACCTTGAATGTTATTGAGACTATATTCTGAGGGGTTTTGCTCCCTGGGAGTTTCTTTTCAGACAAATTAACCAAAAGCTAATTGCCCTGAAGCATGAGGGCTCTCTCTGGAGCTCTGAGGGGGTGGGGGTAGAGGGTTGACGGGCATGGGGCATTCCTACCAGTTGGTCCCCTCAGGGGAGGAGAAGGCTGGGTCTGGCTCCGGGAGCCACGGCACCCAAGGGACTCTGGTACATGAACAAAGGTGACACAGTGATGTGGCCAATGCATCACACTCATTTTTCACTCAAGAGCTGTTGTGATGAGAGAAGAACAAAGACATGGGGAGCATCTGTGAGACAATCAAGAAAGCAAAGCAGGGGCTACTGAGGGAGGAGGGAGCCACAGGTGAGTGTGGCTGCGGCCACAGAGAGGCTGGTGAGGAAACTGCCACATGCACCATTGGGACTGGAGAAACCAGAGTCCGGGGAAAGCAGGCAGGGAGGAGGGCGGGCAGGGGCACGAGTACCACCCTGCTCTTCAAGAAGCAGGATTTGAAGGCATATTCCCGCAGAGTATCTCACTAAAGCGAGAACTGGTACCCAAGATCTACGTTCTAAGATCTACTCTTGGGACTCGAGGAAGATCTATGGCTCTCCCCAAAACAACACAATGTTAAGCACCAAGCGGCTTTGGGCCTGCTTATAAAGAAACATGATTAGCCAGCAATGCATCTGATCCCTCGTGATCCCTCGTGATGAGTGGCTGGAAGGAACACAGGCCAGGGGTGGGTTGGGGGAAGCATCTAGGACACAGGTTCTCCAACTCTGGGCATGAGCATCACCTGGAGGGTTAGAAAAGCCAGACAACCAGGCTCCATCTCCCAGAGCTTCTGATTCAATAGGCCTGGCCTGGAATTTGCATTGCTAAGCAGTTCCCAGAGAGACGCCCACCCTGCCAGTTTGGGAACCACACTTCCAGAACCACTGACAGTAGTGAAGTTTTGTCTTTGCAACGAGTTTGCTTCGCCTCTTATCAACTCCTTCTGTCCCGAAAGGTCAGATGATCGTTAGTTATGTTAGTATGGGAGAACAAAACAGCCATGTGTCCAGATGTAAAGAGACACCGTGCGAAGAGCCAAGGAACCGAGAACTCCTGGGAACAGACGCCATTGTTAATAACTAGAAAGGGGACTTGGCCTCCCCATCTGAAACCTGGTGGAGGGCTGCACCATGAGAGGTGCCCATAGGCAGTCTGGAGAAGGGCTGGGACAGTGCTAAAAACGGACTAATGTGAGCAGGTGGGGACCCTGCTCAGCTGCCAAATGGATGGGGTCCCCCTGAGGCCAGGGGACGCACCAAGGAGCAGAGACCTTAGCCCAGGGCCTTGCGGCATTTTCCTAGGAGACTGGAGCATGGTGTCATCGACTAGGATGAAAGGGTTAACTGAAGCCGCTCTTTCCAGAGATAGCTTTGCAGACAGCTGCCTACGGGCTTCAGGTGCCTTTGCACCGGAGCCCTTCAGGCCTCCGTGTCCCTCCCCCTTCCCAGACCAGAGCCTGTCTGTGGATGTAAAGAGCTGTAGCCGACTGCTGTCTGCCTCCCTTCCAGCAGAGCCAGGAGGACGCAGGGATGTCACTGTCACCTGGCAGCCTTCTCATCCGCTGGGCTGGCCAGGAGTCCCGGTCACGGAGACCACGTGAGGAAGTAGGTAACAGATTCGTTTTTACGATGGAATGTGTAGGCAAGGGGCACTGCAGGGAGAGCCCAGGCAGGCAGTGTGGTGGACAGCTCATTATGTCCCCACCTTACTGCTCTGGGACGCCGCATCCCATGGGGCAGGCAGGAGTTTTCTCAAAAGCGTGATCCCAAGACCAGCGGCATCAGCATCACTGGGGACTCAGAAATATACATTCTCAGGGCCCAAGCCCAGACCTGCGGAATCAGAATCGTTCGGCATGAGCCCAGCACCCTACGTGGTACCAAACCCACCAGGCGACACCGGCTCCCACTCCAGCTGTGAGCAGTGGCAATAGTGGCAAACAGCACCGACCCCGGAGCCAGACAGACAAGCTAGACTCTCGGCTCCGGTCCTCGGAAGGCTCTGTCAGTGCAGAGCCCGCTTCGGATCCTCTGTCCCCCTTCTCTCTGCCCCTCCCCCACTCGTGCTTGCTCTCTCTCTCTCTCAAAAATAAACAACATTTAAAAAAAGAGCTCACTTAAACACCACAACAACCCTATAAGGGACGTGCTATCTTCATCATCATCATCATCATCATTTGTCATCATCGCCACATTCCAAAGGAGAGATCATGGAACGAGGAAATTAGATACCTCACCCTGGGCCAGCAGCTGCCTCAAGGGGGAGCCACGAATCAAACCCCCACAGCCTGGCTACAGTCTGTGTTCTTTACCACCTACCAGGAGAAGCAGGAGGTGGTGTGTTACTGGGGACCCATCTCCTGTGATTCCCATGACCCCTGTCTTCCTGTGACCCACTAGGACAAAATCCTACCGTTCTTAAGCAGAATTCGGAAAACCTCCCCACCCCCAGGTGTGGGAAGACTGGAAGTCTTGGTCTCTTGAGAGGGGGAATCACATCAAATTTCCCACCGTGTCCCTTAGTCCAACTGGGACCACACGTAAAGCCAAAAGGGACGAAGACCCACCTGGCAGCAGCAAGGGGCCCAGGGAGAGGCATGGAGATTCCCTCAACCAGCAATCCGCTCCCCCTATGGGCTCCTGACTTGACCGCAGACCAGAGCACAGGCAGGGAGGGGCCTGGCGGAGCCACATACATTGACAACATGCCCAGGGTCAGAGCGCCTCAGAGCACATCTCCAGGAGGCACGTGGGCAGGAGTCCGGCAGCAGAACACACACGCTGAGCTGCCAATGAGTCGAGCACAGGTCAGCCTTTTAGCGTGACTGCCTTGTGCTGGCGGGGGTGGGGGGGGGCACATTTGGGAGCACTGCTTCCCGCTTCTGCTCTGCCCTCAAGCTGCTGAGAAATTCCCTCTGCACGCATCAGATTCTAGAAACAGCAAGCAAAATGGAAGTGCAATAAAGAAGTAACGGGGCTCCGTGTTTCTATCAGATGGTTACACCTGTGATGAACCAGCAGCACCTGGGACTAAGAACTCTACCTAAGACTCTACCACAACCCAAGTTTCTCCCGGATACTTCGAAGGACCAGCACCATAGCAAACAAGAATATAAAGCTTCCAGGAGGTCCGATCCTTGCTTGGCCCCTTTCTAGCTCCGTAATTCTTGGGAGAGCCCACTGCATCACTGAACCTCTTTCTCTCCTCTGAAATGGCAGCAGAATCTCTACCACGTTAAATGGTGGGAATCAAATAAAATATTACACGTGAGCGCCCCATTCAGTGCCCGTCTTACGCAGGCACTCCACGGAGATGGGCTTTTCTTACTAGCAGAGACTCAGAAAGAAAAAAGATGATGAGCTATCACACCTATTATGGTATGACTGAAGTGAGAGGGCCCGCCAGGGGAAGGGGAGGGATGAGGGGCGGGGCCCACACTTCAGATTCCAAATCCTTATAAGAAAACAGGAACGTGGAGGGAGCCATCGCTGCAGGAGCAACAAAACAAGAAAACTCGCACCAGACAAGGCGCTCAGCAGACGCTGCTAAATGGTTTCCAATTAATTAACTGATTACATGATAGAACAGAAGGGGATTCGAAAGAGCGCTGTTGACCTTTAAGAATAATTAATATATCAGGATAGCAAACCCATCCAAGGAAAATAATGAGGAACATTTTAATATTACATTCAAAAGCTCTGGATGGGGCGGCAGATGGGCCTTAGCTAAGCAAACTCCAGCTCCCTCCACCTCCTCCAGCTTCCTATCTACCCACCGCCTCCCACCCAGCCTCTTCCTCCAGATCCTGAGACCTCAGGCCTCCCACCTGTGTGCAGGAGCACGGTGGTCCTGGCCCAGTCCTGTGACCAGCCCGTCCGCCCAGGTAACAATAGCAAAATAAGGAGGGCAGGGTGAAAGGCTCCCCACACTACCGAATGGAAAGGGAGATGCTGAAAGGAGCACATCAGCTCCCCCTCTGCGGTCCACGTGGGTATCGAGAAGCCTCTCTCCCCACCTAGGTCACTGCCAGAGTCAGCACTCCAGACATGGGGTAGGTGCCCCTCCTCCTGGATCCTGACATACATGGCCATTCCACTGTCAGCCCTAATGGGTAACAGGGTGTCGTGTCTGATGGCAAACAGTTCGTACCGTCCGGGAGGTCATGGGCCCACCTACCTTGGTCACAGTCTATGGTTCCGAGCATCCAGCAACATAGTGTTGTTGAGTTGATCTGCAATGAGTTCTCTGCCATGAACAGACTTCCTTGACACTCTGGCTCCTTCCTCCTGGAATTTCTGGCAAATTCCTAGTCACCCTCCAGGACTCCCTGAAATATCCTTCCTCCAAAAAGCCTTCCTGACTGCCACCTCCTCTCGCTTTCCCCACTCACATGTTCCCAGAGCAGTCTGCCCATCCCTTTAGTTTAGCACTTGTCATACTGTCAAATACTGTCAATACTTCGTTACCCAGTGGACACCCTAAGAGTAACAACAAGGCTCTTCTCAAACTCTCTGTATCCCTGATATGATCGAAATACCTGGTAGGGAGTAGGTACCCAGAAAACATGAGTTGAATGATTCCAGGATAAACGGAAGTACTTTGGCTAAAAGGAGGCAAACCCCATAAAACCTTCACTCCTCTTTAGATAGCTCCAAGGATACAAGATCCGTTCATTCAACAAGTACCGATGATGGGTGACCACACACCCTGATTTGCCGAAACAGTCCCAGTTCACACCTGTTGTCCCAGAATCCCATCCAGTAAGTTCCCTTTCACTTTGTGCCCCAGTTTGAACAATAATTTTACTGAATTCCTACTATGTGCTATGCACTCTTCCAGCTGTTGGTTTATAGCACAGAACAACAAAGATAGGCAAAGTCTCTAAACAAAGTTTTAGTATCATCCCAGCTTTTACTATATTGAAAGCAACCTCCATCCCCTTGATCATTCAGCCCATACTAATTTGGTACCTAGTCCACGGCAGGCAAGGCTAGGTGCAGGCACACGAAGGGAATAAGACACATTCTCCCATGGAAACCATTCACTGCCTATATTTCCAGAAGAATCTGGGGAAGGAGACTTGTCTCAAAGGTTTGCATGTGGCTCAGAATTTGAATGCCCCTTCTAGTCTTTAACCCCTGCTGGCCCCACAGAATGGTGGGATGCAGTCAGGTTGGTCACAGTCCCTATATCCATGCACATCAGCTGACCCAAGGCAGGTGTCTTGCTCTAAAACATCTTGGGTTGTTTTTTTTTGTTTGTTTGTTTGTTTTTTGCCGGGGCAGGGGGTGGCACCTGGGTGGCTCAGTTGGTTAAGTGTCTGACTTCAGTTCAGGTAATGATTTCATGGTTCGTGGGTTTAAGCCTGGCATTGGGCTCTGGGCTGCCAGCTCAGAGCCTGGAGCCTGCTTCATATTCTGTGTCTCCCCACCTCTCCACCCCTTCCCCATTCGTGCTCTGTCTCTCTCTCTCTCTCAAAAGATGAATAAACATTCAAAACTTTTTAAAAATTAAAATAGGGGCGCCTGGGTGGCGCAGTCGGTTAAGCGTCCGACTTCAGCCAGGTCACGATCTCGCGGTCCGTGAGTTCGAGTCCCGCGTCGGGCTCTGGGCTGATGGCTCAGAGCCTGGAGCCTATTTCCGATTCTGTATCTCCCTCTCTCTCTGCCCCTCCCCCGTTCATGCTCTGTCTCTCTCTGTCCCAAAAATAAATAAACGTTGAAAAAAAAAATTTAAAAATAAATAAAACATCTTATTATTTCTAATCCTTAAAAGCAGCAGGTCAGAGAGTATTTGCAAGAAAGCACAGGGCTACAGATATGAGAGACCCTGGAGAACAACCCCTAGTACCCCATGACTCCAAGGAGACCCAGCCCACTCCTGATCTCCCTCCTCATTCCTCAGGTTCTTATCTGTTTTCACACAGACTCTCCCAGCCCAGCTGATTCGAAATTCCTGCAGAGTTCAGGATCCTACAGCTATCCTTATTTCCAAAGCTCACGTGGCTTTGCTTCCGCTACAACTCTCCATATTACCACTCTCTCTTCTCCTCCTTGACTGCCGGTAACAGCCATGTCCCCTCTCCTGAGCTACAGCCACAGTTAGGGGCCAGCTGCCCTCGTCTTCCCAGCCCCACTCCTATCTCAATCTCACGTCCAATGTCAGCTGAAAACATCTCTTTTCTCCTTTTAATTACACTTCTCTGCTCCCTCTCTGTTATTGGCCTCATGACTCAGGGCTTTAATTTATTCACCAAACAATGTCATTACACCACTGTTTTCTGTAATTTATGCCATGCACAGTCTTTTGGCCTCTGTTGTCCAATTCCGCAAAATGTTTGGGAAAAGCAGTGCTCGTTCCTATTCCCCATGGCCTCTCTCCTGCAGAGATCTGGCAGAGTCCCCGGAGACTTATGCAAGACCTCTTATCTCATACTGAATATATGGAGCCCAGAACGACCCCCACCCTACTTGGTTCCATGTGGATTCTCAAGGAATTGTTTCTTCACATCCCCCCAGGTTGTGTGAGGATCGTATAATCTGGAAACAGGAGGGCATCTGTCTATAGAGCCAAGGCACTTCGGATTGAGACGTGGCAGAAATGAGAGCTAAGGAGAACAGAATGGAAAAGCACATGAGGGCATGGTCCTGGCAAAGACTGGTACTCCCAGGGGAGACCATCCACACAAGGAGTTGTGAACTGCTTTTCTGCTTACCGTTCTTTTCACAAAGCAGAAGACATCGTTTGCACTTTGATCACAAACATTGTTAAATGAAAGCATGCAAGTCAATTTCACTGAATGGTCTGAATTTCATAAATCGTGCATTGAGCAGGGTGCCAAATTCAGCTAATTCTTTCTTATACCAGTGCTACTTACACTGACCTCAACTTAATTTAAACCTTGAGCTTTGAACACAAGTGCAAACAATTAATTAACTTGCTAATCTTTGTTCCGTGCTATGGGGATTTTTTCCAGAATCATTAACAATAATCATGTGAATAAACTAAAGAAAATTGGGATACAGAAATAATTTTCCGAGAAGTAGAAATAATGAGTAGCATTTATTGAGTGCTTGTTAGGAACTAATTACTAAAGATATTAGATATCAGATATTAAAGATATTAGTCCACCGACTCTTCCCCAAAATCATTTATGTTCCATATTATTGTTATGATTTGTTCTCATTTTACAGATAAAAAAAAATCCATGGCTTAGAGGTTAGCTAGCTAGTTCAAGGTCACAAAGCTGGTACTGTTAAAATAAGGGCTGAATCAGTGTGTCTGTTTCCAGAATCCATCACCTTAGCACACTACCATAGTGTGTGCCTGTGTGTGTGCGTGTGTTGTCTCTGTGTGTGCATTGCACCTGCATATAAGCCTGAAGGTGTCTGGACTTCCAGTCAAGGGCTCTGTTTTATACACCCAAGTGAAAGCCTTCCAAGAATGAAGAGGGCACAGGGACAAGAAGTACCACGAGTACCATAACTCAGCCAGCTCTGCTATGCTGCTCCCATAGTTTGTCCCCCTCTGACTATTCCTATGATAAAACACATGACAGATGCACTTGCTTTCGGCCCCATTCAACAGAAACAGAACAGGCTTGGTAAAGGAATGAGGACAGCAACTCTGGACCACAGACCCGGGGAGCTCTACCCTTGAGGAAAGAGCCCCCCTGCAGTTCAGTTCCCTTCTCATGGACCTAGAGGATTCCCCAGTTCAGGGTAAACGAAGTCATAAATCATAATCCTCCTCCCCTCTGCCCTGGACCTGGGAGGAGAGAATGGAAATGAGTAGACCCTTCTCACATGCCCTTTCCTGTTTACGTTTGGATCTCACCAGGCAGGCCAGCAGAGTTCTGTCCACCCCATGTGCGAGGCTCTTCCTGAACACCACCCGGCTCTCGCTTAAGAGCACAGCTGAGCCACCAGCAACTGTGATGATGCTAGAGAGAGGAAAACGGGGAGCCCAGGACCTGGGAGCCTCTCTGGGGAGCTGTTGACAGCTTACTGGGCCCCCAGAGCTCCCTAGGCTCTGGCCATGGTGCTGAATCCCCAGGGACAGGAACAAGGAGGCTGAGAGCTGCATAAGCAAAAGTAATGGTAGTGAGGTATCAGTTTCCCTGCAGAGAAAAAACAATTTTTCAACATTCCTTTGGGGAAAGCTGGGCTCCTAACCACCTCCAGAGACGTGAACCAGCCTTTGCACCATGATACAACAGAAAGAACATGAATTCTGGAGCAGAAATTTACAGATATGAATCTGTAACTTTAGTTGTGTGACTCTGGGCAAGTTACATAACCTCTCTGAGCCCCAGAGTCCTCATTTATAAAACAGGAAGAATGTCACTTATTCGAACAGGATTACTGTTGGAGGAGTGCTTAGCAGGGAGCTTAACACCATAAATATTTCTTCTCTTTTTTGTCTCAGCTTTGTTCCCTGCTTGCTTGCAAATGTACATGCACACACACACACAATCTAGTTTTCTCCTTCCTCCTATAAAATACTGCACACATTCCTTCAAAAACAAATTTAAGACCCATGTCCTTCCCCAGCATCCCTGGAATACAAGAACATCTCTGTCTGGTATGGTCAGCACCTATCAGCAAAAGTTAACATATCGGCATCTCTGGTTTAAGAAAGCTCATTTTATCTTCCCAACTAGACTGAACAATCCAGTCCCACCTGAACCAAATCCCGCTTTAGAATCTCCATCCCTTCCCACCCCCCAGGCCACAGCACTGGCCATGGGGAGACGTTTCCATAGCACCGTTCACCTGTATTTAACAAGGCTCATCATAGCATTATGCATACAATCACCTAATATAGACCATGAATCTAACAATATTTGAATGTTTTAGGCTATTTTTGAGTTAGTTTCTGTCAATAACCCAACTACCATAAAATTGCCAGGAAAATCAGTGTTGGTATGCATTTCCCATGTAGCAGGAAAGTAACCAAAAAAAAAAAAAAAAAAAAAATCAAGGTGGTGATGGGTCTATGGAAAGTCTCAGAGCAGCATCAAAACTCTGAGGTCCGAAAACCAGGTAAGTCTCCTCCCAGGTGTCAGCAATTACTTAGGGAACAGCCCAGTATAGTGGAAAAGACAAGGCACTGGGAGTCTGAGACCAGGATCCTGGTTCCTACCTCCCTACTTCTAGCTATGTGGCCTTGGGTGACTCACTCTCTTCATTTCCTCAATGATAAGACAGATGAGAGTAATTGCTATTTCACCTTAATACTGCATGTTAAATAAGGTAGTACTTTTGAGAGTGGTTTCTAAAGCACTACAGCCATGTTGGGGATGAGCACATTGCTCAGGGAACTGGTCATCAGTCACAAGAGGAAACAGGTCCATGTCACTCTTGTAATACCACACCACACACTGACCACCCTCACTCTCTGTCTCCCTGCGGGCCCCCAGATACATCCACTCATTTCACAAGTGTACAGGAAGACCCAATAGGTGCCAAGCATCTTCAGGGCACATCAACGGAAGCGTGAGTATGGTACAACAAACATTACAAACTCCATGAAAGTCTCGTATGATCTAGAGAGATACAAAGGGAAAAGACCTAACATCTGTAAGGAACTCGCTATGTGTCAGGGATCCAAATGCATTCTCTCATCCAAGTCCCAAAACACAAGCCTGCGAGGGGGATGACTTTATCGCCAGAGGAAGAACCAGCTCGGAGAGATTACGTGTCTTGACCAAGGTCGTGCAGCTGCTCAGCAGTCTGACTGGGGACGGAGCCCAGTTCTGACGGACTCCAGTATCCGTGCCCCGAAACACGTTATGCCTCTTCTCAGCGCTTAACCAGAATAAGGGAGGGGAGGAAGGAGGGCAAGAAAATCCTAGGAGGGCCCCATGCCTCTGAAATCACCTAACAAATGCTGTTGATGGTCTTTGAAAAGACCAACACGGGCTCTCAAGTACGCCGAGTCATGGCCGTCGAGTGAGGCTTTCCGGAGATTCCTGAGGTCCAAGCAGAGACGGACACCAGTGAGAGAGACAAGGGGGGATAGAAGAAGGGAAGGATGGGAGAAGAGGGAAAGAGCAAAAAGAGAGAAAGCTGCTGGGGATCAGGCCTGGGGAATGCAATTATTAATATTCTAAATGGAGTTCTGACTGCTTAAGCTTTATTTAAGAACATGCCCAACTGTATAATTACAAGGCCTTAATTTGTTTTCTTTTCCGCACAATAAATAAGGAGCACACGGTTGATCTTTGCAAACACCGCCCTTGCTGGCATCAGCAGAGGCTCTTGATTGCAGACGGACAGCTGGCACGCAGAGGGGCAGCCCCACTGCCACCTGAAGGGGTGAGCTGCCTGCCCCCCGAGGCACAGCTGGGCACACCAGATGTGGGGAAGGACAAGAAGACCAAGGTTCCCTTTTATTTCAGGAGAATGCTACTGGGTGGGTGAGTAGGGAGGCCATCCCCCTGGATTCCCCCGTGGAGCAGGCACTGCTGGGGGCACCTAATTCTCAGTGGCCCTGACACAACACAGAAATGGGCTCACTGCGCCTCAGGGGAGGAAGCTGTTCAGTCTCTCAAAGGCAGAAGCCCACTTGCTATTGATGGCCCTGGGCATCAGACCTGCCAATGAGAAAAAGGAAACTAAGGATTCTGGGGGGGGGGGGGGGGGAACCTTTTTGTACTGCCTCCTTAAGGACCACAAGGCAAGATGGGGACGGTGGTCAAGCTGTCAGCCTGACTCCAGGTTCAGTGGGGGCTGCAGCACACAGTTCCCTCCACCCAGAATAGTCCCCACCCAATACCCCACCACCCAACCCCTCACCAAGCTTCTTCCAGCTGCTGACTCCCACCCCACCTCCCAGGTTTCAGACTGTCTATCACCATCCTAGAGGGCCTTCCCTGCTCACCCAAAGATGCAACACCTCCCTTTGTTAAGCAATCCCCGGGAGACCTTAGTCCCCATCACACTGTAGAGTAACTCCCTCCACCTTCTGCCTCTCTCTCCTGCCCCTGGCCCACCCACTGAAGCCAGAGACCTAAATGTAATTCATCTTTGCAGCTTTGCCTGGGATATACTAGGACCTCAACAGATGTTTCTGATGGGAATTAATGAATTCACATCTCAGGAAAATGCCACATGACCCCAAGGGCCACTATGAATAAACTTCACGAGACTCTAAGACACAAGGTTGGTCAGGGACAGCATGTGGCTGAGCCCCACTCTGTGGGACCCAATGCCCTTCTGATCCAGAACAGTCACAATGGCTGGATTACCTAGAAGCCCACCCGGGAAAGGGCAGAGGACGACAGCAAGTCCCAAGAGACAAAGGGGTTAACCCCAGGAAGAGACTTTTACAAATCCATCAAGAAAAAAACCAGGGAAAAAAAGACACGAGACTGCTGGCCTGCTAAGGAATGAAAAGGGACGAGAATTAATGATGACTCCAAAATAGCCACGAGACTAATCTCATTTTCTAAATCTGTCCTTAACAAGAAAAATGGAGAAAAGAGATGTGGACAAATGGAAAGTAATGAAGCCTTAGGGGAGGGGGAAAAGGGAAAGAAAATCTACTAAGAAAAATCAAGGCTGGAAAACATGGGCACATGGTCTAATCCCCAAGGCTAGGAGACACGGAGGCCACAGTGTTTACTCAGCATCAGACTGAGCTTTGAGAAAGCTGACAAGGTTACAAGAAAACCCTTAAAGCTCAGTCCAGTGGATCCTAGAGAACGGAGATACCTGAAATGAAAAAGCCCTATGCCGCACACAGGGTTTCGATGAAAAGAATCACACATCACAAACACTCTGGCTGGCAAGGTGCGCAGCCACACTGTCTGGGTCACGTTGGGTCCGCCCTAGGTGGATCAGAATGTTGCCCATAAAACAAAGTGAACAGAAAGAAGTTATCAGGGAGGACATCCTTAATCCCAGGACCACAGGGAGGCTGCAAGAGAATCACAAATGGACAAGAGGAAAGAAACTCAATTTAGGAAGCTGGCTACCTGCCTCCCTAGGGAACAAGATGCAAATTCTTTCCAGGGCTCCAGAAAGGCAATCACCCAGAGACTGAGGGTGTGACTTGACTAGAAATCAGAAGCAGCACATAAATACGTGGAGGCTAAGAAATTCCAGGTTGAAAATCCTGAGCTTGGCAAATTCTAGGATACAAAACACACTTGGGTTCTATGGAAGCAAGAAGGACCCGTCTGAAAGAGGCACAACAAATGATCTGTCTGGTGTCACCAGATGTTGTAGAGGCTGGGCTATGGGAAGAAGACCCCGGCAGATCTACAGAAATGACACCACTCGGTGGCGCAAGGCAGTGTCAGGTGCTGAAGCTGCACACACCCCAGCACAAAACCACGAGCTGTTGAGGCAGGGACCTTAGAGCTCATCTAATCTGGTCCATATCCTTCCACTTTTTTGTAGTAAGCTCCACCACCTGCAAATAGTCTTTCCTGGGGCTGGGGCCAAAGACAGCCAGGGCTGGGGCCATGCAAAGCAGCCTTGTCCGAAAACAGGCAAGTTGAAAGCCTCCTTCTCCTGCCTCCGTACATCATAAGGGTGGGTTTATCTCCACCTTTTCCATCACCAGGCTCCATTCTCTCTACTGAACACCCACCCTGTGTGATGCTCTGCTAACGGCCCCCCGAGTGCCAGCCGGGCATCACCCACCCACCTAGACCCTGCCGGCAGCCGGGTGTAAACAAGGACTTGGTTTCAGACACCCCCTTAGTATTCTCCCACGGGCCTTCTTCCAAAGCATCCGTGATCCTGAGAAGTGCCACTCTGAAGCTTACTGCCTGACCATCCTTCCCAGCCGGGTTCCAGAAAACGGACTCCTGCCCCCGCTGGACCTCGGGTGGCCACAGACAATAGATGGAGAGTGGAGTTATTAAAAGGGAAGGCTCTAGAGTCCCAGAGGCAGCCCACCCAGGGTTGGCTTGTCCCTGCCACTTAGTAGCTGTGTCAACTTGGGCAAGTCACTTAACTCTGTGCCTCAAATTCCCCATCTGCAAAATGGAGACATCAATGCCCACTTGCCATAAAGTGACGTGGGAAGTGCACAGAAAGCCGGGCACATAGTGCTGCACAGAAAGCTGGGCATACAGTGAGTGCTTCACTGATGTTAAGTCCATGGGACTCACTGCATCGGAGTGCCTGCCCTGTGGGGAGGTAGGGAGAGGGGAAGGACTGCAGCTTTTCCCGTGGCCCTGCCCCTTGACGATCCCAGATTTCCCAAAATGCTGAGGCCAGGCCTGGGCCATCTACAACACCGCTTCATTTTACAGACGTAAAAATGGACTGGATAGGTTAAGCGGCTCACCTAAGGTCACAGAACAATGCAGAAAAAGAGGAAAGTTCAAGGAGCGATCACCCAGCTGACAGCCAAATGGCACCTCTCAAAATGACAGCCATCCAGGCATCAAACGGCTCCCCACACCCGCGTGAGCCCAAACTTCAGCGTCTTCTTCCCTCCTGCCCACGAAGCAGACATACCATGGCACACGGTGCTGCCTCTTAATGATCTGGGGAAATCCTCCTCCAGTGACAAACGGTTCCGTTTCCACACCCTGTTCCCTTGGAATTCTTTCAGAGCTGACCTGCTGGCCAGACCCCATAGCCTGGAACCATGAACATGTGTCTCAATAGCTCCGGGAGGAATTTCAAGTGGGAAAAGGGCCGCTCTCACACCCCATGGAGAGCGGCAGCCCCTGTGTCATAAGTGCCCAGGCCCAGCCATCCAAGCCCACACCTCCTCTGAAGCCCAACCCCACTGTCACCTGCTCCACGAGCCTCCTAGCCACTCCAGCCCACCTCTGATCGACAGTCATACTTAAGAGTCTAAGCCAGCGGCCCCTCCGCTGCCTTGGATTGGAAGACTGGAAAAGGTCAACTTTGTGCAGAGTGTCAAAGGCGTGAGTGGTATCATGAGTAACACACAACCTCTATAGAGAACCACCACTGGGGCGCCTGGGTGGCTCAGTTAAGCATCCAACTTCAGCTCAGGTCATGATCTCACAGTTTATCGGTTCGAGCCCCGCGCTGGGCTCTGTGCTGACAGCTCGGAGCCTGGAGCCTGATTTCAGGTTCTGTTGTCTCCCTCTCTCTGTGCCCCTCCCGTTCGTGCTCTCTCTCTCAAAAATAAACGTTAAAAAAAATTTTTTTTAAGCCACCATTGGCTCACAATTTACTTCTTCGCACATATAAATTCAAGAAGGTATGGGGCGCCTGGGTGGCGCAGTCGGTTAAGCGACCGACTTCAGCCAGGTCACGATCTCGCGGTCCGTGAGTTCGAGCCCCGCGTCGGGCTCTGGGCTGATGGCTCAGAGCCTGGAGCCTGTTTCCGATTCTGTGTCTCCCTCTCTCTCTGCCCCTCCCCCGTTCATGCTCTGTCTCTCTCTGTCCCAAAAATAAATAAACGTTGAAAAATAAAAAAAATTAAATTCAAGAAGGTTCAAAGCCATCGCTGCAATAGCATCCGCCTCCCTTGTGCTCTGAGACCCCTTTCTGAGGGAGACAGAAAGGAAGAGAATGACAGCTAAGCACTGAGAGGGTCCCAGTACGTGCCCGCCCATGCACGGGTTATGGCCACCGTTATCCCTGGTTTATCTGTTTCTTTTCTTACTACAGCCAATGTTTAGGCCTTTCTCATACTGCATGTCCACAGAAGGTCAGCTGTGGCTTTGTCCCCATCAGCTTCCCAGCGAGACTCAGGATAATGGAGCAGCCTCTGTCTGAATGTAACATCCTGTGTCCCGTGACAAAGGGCAAAGAGACAGGAAAGCCCTACACAGGCTCTAAAAGCTTCTGTTGGAGAGAGGCATGGGACACACACACACATACACACACACACACACACACACACACATGCACGTGCATTGTTTTTATTGATATATAATTCACGTACCATATAGTTCACCCACTTAACCGTACGATTCGCTATTTTCTGGTACATTCACATGGTTGTGCAACCACTTTGAGGACATTTTTCATCGCCCCCAAAAAAGAAATTCCATACCATACCCAGTCTATTCCTAACCTATCTTAACTACAGTGAAGACCGTAAGTTATGAAAGTGTTCCTTTATGCCCAGGAAGAATATGGCGTAATATAAACCTCATTTGTCACATCTAGAATAGTAGTTTTAGGCACCCTGGGGCACCTGAGTGGCTCAGTCGGTTAAGCGGCCGACTTCGGCTCAGGTCATGATCTCACGGTTCGTGAGTTTGAGCCCCACGTCGGACTCTGTGCTGACAGCTCAGAGCCTGGAGCCTGCTTCAGATTCTGTGTCTCCCTCTCTCTCTCTACTCCTCCCCCACTTGCACTCTGTCTCTCTGTCTCTCTCTCAAAAATAAATATTAAAAAAAGAATTTGAAATGGCTGTGACCTGCTAGGTATAAACCACACATCCCAGCCACCACACGCCTGTCTCTAGGACATCCTCGGATAGGTTCTTAACTCAGGTCCACAGGAAGGCTATAAATCCCCCAAAATGCGTACAAAATGGTGTGCTGGGGCAGAGGGGGAGAACTTTTTCTGAGGAGAAATTGTACAGCTTTAACCATATTCTCCAAAAAAAAAAAAAAAAAAGAAAGAAAAAAGGATCAGAGTCACTCTCCTGGCTATGCCAAGGCCTCATATTCCCCCAAATAGCTGGTAAGCTCTGTAAGGACGGGAACCATGTCTTGTGCATGATAAATCCCCTAGAGCATGCAGCACTTAGAAGGGAAGGAACACAGGAGAGCCTTAATACATAGTTCTCTATGTATTTATTTGGCTGCATACTGAGAATGTGACTGTCACAGTGTAACCTCAAGAATCACAGCAACAACAGCTGACATATACTGCTTCTTATTATGGGTCACATATTCATCTCAATACTTCGTATGCATTAATCCATGTAATCTTGCTAACATAACAACCCTCTTACCCCCCGTATTTCAAACGAGGAGATTCAGGCACAGACTGATTCAGATTATGTTAAGTGACTTGCCCAAGAGGTACAGATATATGGAACAGAGCTGGAAGTTAAACTCGGGCAGTGTGGTGTGAGAGCACCTCTTAGCTACTCATCCAAAGAACCAAACTGGCTGATGGGATTTCGTGCGAGGCATCAGCTCGAGCACCAGGTTCGAGGGGACTTCTGAGCAGACAGAGCTGTAGGAGCAGAAATCTCAAAGAGAGAAGTTGCCTTCACTGTACGTTTTCATGTGACATTTCAGCAGAGTGGTGTTGTGATGGGATTATGTCCTATTTGCACATTTTATAGCAGTGTTATGGTAGAGGTGTTTTGTGTACATTATTTGCCCTGTATAGCCTTTCTTTTTAACACAGCTTCAATGTTCTCCACCATACACAGAGTGTGAGGAGGTCTGGCTAGAGAGGACCCGAGAATGGTCAACAGGACGATACGGTGGAAAGAATGTCACACTGCTAATACCAAGACCTGTGTTCTAGTCCTGGCTCAGTTCCTACCCATAGATCTTGGTCAGAATTCTTCTCTACTATAGAAGAAATCCACCCTCTCGTCCACAGAATGATCAAGTCAGACTAGCCAACAAATGGCTATGTCCAACAAAGAGCTACGGGCCACTTGCTATGGGACAGGTGTTATTCTAGGTACTGGAGCTACAGCAGAGAACACAAAGTCCCTGCTCCATGGAAACTGACATTCTCGCAGGGGACATGGGGTATAAACAATTTAACAGATAAATGAAAGAGATATTTCCACACAGTCGAAAGTAACAAGGGCCAGGGAAACTGTTAAGCCACAGGTTGTAATTGGGTGACAGGTGCATGACGAGAAGAAAGGCCACGGAAACTGGGTGGTCAGAGAGGCTGGGCGAAGCAAGGGGCATCAGAGAGAATGATGACAAGGAGCCAACCATGCATAGATCTGGGGCCAGTGGATCAGCAAGGACAAAAACTCCAAGGGGAGGAACGAACATGGCACATTCAGGGAACTGAAAGAGAGTTAGTTCATAAGGCTGCAGCAGAGGGACGCCTAGGTGGCTCAGTTGTTGAAGTGTCGGCTCGGGTCATATCTAGAGATTCCTGAGCTGAAGTCACGCATCAGGCTCTCTGCTGGCAGCGCAGAGCCCACTTCAGATCCTCTGGTCCCCTCTGTCTGCCCCTCCCCATGCCCGCACATGTGCTCTCTCTCTCTCAAAAATAAATATTTGAAAAAACTGAATTAAAATAAAATAAAATGGGCTGCAGCAGAGAGCAAGGGAGGAAAGTGCCAGGGAAGGAGACAAAGAGAGGAAACCAAAACAGCCCGAATCCTGTGGCCATGGTAAGGGGTTTAGCTTTTATTCTAAGTAACATGGGAAGTAATTGGAGGGCTTTAAGCCATGGAATGACACAACTGGATTTTTGTGTTTAAAATATCACTCTGGCAACGGTACTAGAAACGAAATGTAAGGAACAAAAAGTAAGAAAACCAGTTAGGAAGCTGTTGCCAGAGAGCCTGGACCAAGATGGTATATGGTGGGTAACCGGTGGAAGGATAGAAGAAAGCAGGCGAAGGGAAGAGAAGCAGCAAAATGACTCAGGAGATTCTCGTGTGAGTGATCTAGCGGGTGGTACTGCTTACAAAAACAGGAACCACCAAGGGAAACAGGTTTGGAGGGAGGAGGTGGACCGAAACCAACAATTCTGTTTTCGCCAAGTTAAGTGTGACCCAAATCTTAGCCACTCAAGTGGAGATGTCAAGCAGGAGATTTAACAAAAGTGGTTTAACATATGAAAGAAATCTAAAGGGCCAAGATGAAGGGCGCCCGGTGGCTCAGCCAGTTGAGCATCTGACTCCAGATTTCAGCTCAGGTCATGACCTCTTGGTTCGTGAATTCGAGCCTGATGCTGCGCAGACAGCTCGGGATGCACTCCCCCCACCTCTCTCGCTTTTTTTTTTTTTTTCCTCTCTCTCAAAATAAATAAACTTAAAGAAATAAAGAGCAGGGATGAGAGCAGAGACAGGAATATAAATTTGGGGGGTTAGCTCTAGAGCCCTTTCTGCTTTAATTACCTGTGATTATGGAGAATCAGAAACTAATGATCAGGGAAGAAGTCATTAATAACAGCAAAAACATATACTAAGTCTTTCATAAAGCACCATGTTAAGCACTTTCTAAGCATCATCTTATTGAAGGCTCAGGACAATCCCATGAAGTAGGAATTCTTACAATCCCTTCAAAACTCACGGAAATTCAGCAGCTTGCCTAAGTAAGGCATAGAAGCTTACTACGTAAGACGTGAAGGATCCAGATTTGAACCCCTGGTCCTTCTCTCTCTAAAACCCATGCTGTTAGCTACACAGTGCTCAATGGCTAAGTCCTCCAAGTGGAACAGAGGAGGTAGGGCACATGTGGGAGAAGCAGTAAGGGGATAAGAGTACCACTCGCCAATCCCTTTGGGACCTGGAGGAAAGTCCGTGCAGAGGGAAGAGGCAGGCAGGAAGGCAAAAGTCTACTGATAAAGTATCTACACATTGTCTCGTATCCCAGAATGGGGGATTACTTCAAGGAGAAAAAGCATTGAGTGATTTACAATACATAATGAATCAATCTCGCCACGTTTCCATCCCAATAACCTCGAGAGAAATGTACTGCCTTCTCAGTCAAGTTCTGAAATGGCAGGGACTCGGCCGATTCCTCTTTCCTACCCGCCCAGGGCCATTGACTTTCTCTCCTTGGGAACACAACACAGTTGACACAATCATGCTCCCATCAGGACATTCTCCCCCTCGTCGCCCCATCACACTCCCACACAGGTCAGCTCAGGGCTGGCTCACTCAGCTGAAGATCAAGCGTGCGTCTGCTTACGACAGAGAGGAACAACTTAATGTGGTACCCAGAGCTTTGTGAGCAAAAGCAAGAAACGGAACACCAGAGAAACCTGACCACAACAACTCGAAGGGATTAAATAAATTCTTTTGGCTTGCTGGAATCTCACATTGCATATTCTTGGAAATGAAGGAGCCACAGGCTAATCCTAAGAAGTCTTTTATAATAAAGATATTCAGGTTGTAACATAACTGTCGTTACAGGATTTGACCTGAATAGGAAAAGAAACCAAACAGAACTTTCTCAACAGAGGTCTTGGAGGATGGATGGTGATAAACCCCCAGGAGAAACAGCAGCTCTCTCTTATAAAACTTTAAAGACTCCCGCCCCTCTCTTAAGGAGTTCTTGCTGGAGAACCACAGGGAGAGACACAAACATGCCTGGTCTGTAGAACAATACACGGACTTCAGAGGCTTGGGGATCAGAGTCCAGGTCCTGGCTGTTCCGCTAACTACTGTGTGATCTTGGGAGCAGTCAGTTATGACTTCTGTGCCTCAGTGTTCCCATCTATCAAATGGGGATAGAGGAACCCTAACTTAGGGTTACCAAGAGGAACACGGTCGTATTTGCAAAAAGCACCGGGCATAGTCCTTGGCACAGGGTCAGTTCTCAGTCAACACTAGCCTTTCCTTCTTCTCTCCTGACACTAGCCTTTTTATGCTATTTTCTAACCACCTTAAGAAGAAAAAAAAATTTTTAATTTCTTCAGTGAAAAATATTGCCCCTTCTGGCCCATGAGGTATAACGGAAAGATTCCTGGAAAGAAAATCAGAGGACTTCACAGTAGTTCGGCTTCTACTCACAAGTGAGACCCTCTCTAGCCCTGCCTCCTGGGCTGCCTACCACCCTCCCCCAGCCAGCATGGGAATGAGAGTTCAAGGAGATAATGTGGGAAAGCACTTCGAGAACTCTAAAGTGCTCCACAGATGGAAGAAAATATCACCATTTTAGTGCAGTTCAGAGACAGACGTCTACATTATTCGGCTTATGGGGACCCCAGACTGCAAAGATCCGGCCGATGTGAGCCACGCCAGAGAAAACAAACCCCCAAAAAGGAAGAGATGAGCCAGCTGCAGAAACGGGGCTGGGAAACTTGGCAAATAATCCAAGTTCACTAGCGCGGGTGGATGTGGATGTGGATGTGGTCTCCAATCGGATGGAAACCAAGGGTAAGCTCATCAGCCGAATCGTCTGGGTCCTTTCTGAAACTAACATCATCAGAGAGGGGTGTTCAGGGAGTCTAGAGCAGGGGGACTAAATGGAAAGAACAGAGAATCTTTCCGGGGTCATGCATCAGTATTCAAGGAAGAAAGACACGAGAGATTGCAGAGGGGAGTATCCCAGGCTCCAGACAGATGGACTGCACTGCAGGATATATGACTTTTCCAGAACAAAGTCGCGGTCAGAATCATCAAGGCCACTTGGTCCCCCCTCTTTGGTTCTATTATCACCACCATGAGTAACAGTAATTATTATCACTATTAACGACTGCGGTTTCTGAACCCTGACCATTTATTGGTCACTGTGCTAAGTGCTGCGTGTGCCTCCTTAACCTCATCTTCCCCACATCCCATCCGCAAAGTGTGCCCATTTTACAGATGAGCAAATAGCTATTCCAATTATCCACTTGGAAGATCTTTATCCTTAAGAATCCTTGATCCAGGAGCTAAGAAAAGGATCTAAGGGTCAAAGACACGCCAGTGTCTCAGAAAGGCTCTCCCTGGGTGTAGATGAATCACAATTTCCTTTTCTCAGGCTCAATAAAGGACAGAGAAAAACCTGAAGCAGTCAAGAAAAGGTGGTCAGTCACTCATAAACCTTGAAGTAGGACACAAGAGTCCTCCTCTCCAGCCTCCTTCGTGACACACAACTTGGCCTCAACATCATTGGTTCATTTTTCTGCCCTGAAGAAGAAGCAGACCCTGAGTGATGCAACAGCAGCTTAGAAGTGGGCCCCCCCCCCCCCGCAGAGCCAATCAGGACAATTTAGATAACTTGACATCAGTACAGAGGGTGATGATTTCACTTCCTGCTTCTTATTCCGTACAGAGGAGACAAGAAAAGACTTCTCAGCCATCACCTAAAAAAAAAAAGAAAAAGAAAAAAGCCGCCAAGCCAGGGCTCGGCAATTAGTGTTGGAGTAAGTGATCATCTTGTGATTGCTCAGCTGGGGCCCAAGACTTGTAACTGCATTTAGAGTACAGAAATAGAAGATGCTGCAAGGGAGCAGAGAAACCTGGCCCGTTTGCCAGGAGAAAAATGTCCTGAAGCTGCTGGGAAATTCACTCACTTGGGATCGGGGGTGTGTCCTCATTAAGTGGGAAAAGTTAACCAATAAGCCCATCGATGAAGTCCACCTCCTTCACTCCTCTGTGGAGTGTCCACTGTAGCTTCCTCTCGACAGGTGCTAAATCTCTCATACCAAGCTAAGCATCCCAACTGGCCTCTGATGTACAGCCAGGCCCAAATTGGGGGTAGATTGATTGTAGCCCATCCTTCTTGCCAACAGCAAGCACTTTGGCAAAAGCTGCCCGATGCTACCAGGAGAAAACAGGGCCCGAGGTCATGGGCAGGCTCCCAGTTATCAACAGAACCACTCCAACCAGACCCGTTCTGCCCACCAAACCTTGGGACTCTTACAAGCCCCACAAGCCTGTCACGGCCACCACCCAACAGACCCCAGATCATCCCCAAGGAGACCATGGGTCACACCTTTCTTGCAGGATCTCAAGGGTAAGTCAAAGGAATGTTCCAGTGCACTTCAGAGATGCGCCCCTGCTCCCATTTCTGGGGCCCAAAGAAAACTGAGGGATCCCAAAGCCCCCTCGATTTTCCTGAGAGCTGCAGGTAACCCAATGCCTTAGAAGTCTCTAGGGCATAAGCACCCGGCCTCTGTCCTCTCCCATGTTGACAGCTTCCCTCCCCCAAGTGTGACTACCACAAACTGGTACTCCATGTGCCATATTCTGCGCATGGAGATGTTCTGTTTGGCCCGTGGGGTAGAGGGGTTTTGTCTTCAGTTGCCAGCATTTAAAACTTGAGTGGTTTCGCTGGACCTCCAACTGTTTTTGAAAAAACAGTAAGTCTGGCAACGCGAGGCCCCCACCCCCACGCAACAGCAGCATCAGCTGGCTGCCCCTTCAGAGGGGACATGTGGTCCCCTGCCTCCACCGTCCCCACGTGACCTGCCATGGGCGGTTAACTTTGTGAACTTTGAACGAGTTAGCATGAAAAGAAAGACTTCTCGGAGGTCAAAAGCTTCTTCCCCTGGGATATTTTACATTGAAATTCAAATCCCCAATAAAATAAACACCTGGAGCATCTGGTCCAAGGCCCTCCTCTGGTTCCAGCTACGCCTCCAGCTGCAAAGAACACACATGAGGAGAATCTCACCACAGATGCTAGACTAGGATAAGGGGCAACAGCTAAATGGGACATTTGGAAAGGAGGTCTCGTCCCCCACAGCTAATATGTCAGGGCCTGAGCAAGGGCCTTGCGGCATGCCAGTTCCAGATGGAGAAAAGAAAGGTGAGCACCAAGCAAGGGTGGCCATAACTGGTGTGTGTGTGTGTGTGTGTGTGTGTGTATTCACGGATTACTTACTATGTGCTTGAGAAAGCACACAGAGGAACAGAGGGTGAGGCCAGGACCTCCAAAGGGAACCACCCCCACCACCACAATCCTCCATGGTCTCTGCTTTCTCCCCTCCTCCCTTCCCGCCACTTTCTGAGAGCTTCCTCTGGATGTTCTGCCTCTTCACAGGACACTCCTATCCAGCAGACTGCCCTCCTCTCATCAAATGCAAAATGCCTCAGCCAGTACAACTCTCCTGTGGCCAAAGGAAAGATTCACCTGCACGTCACTGCTCCATTTTCTCCCCAAATACAACAGACTCCTGCCTCTCCACCTGGTTCCTGCCGAATCTCTACCCTCTCAGGAACGTGCCCAGTGGATGTCCAAGGTGGCCACAGGTCCAACCAGAGCCAACCCTGAGGAGGCCCTTCCGCCATCAGACACGGAAGGCAGAGGGAAAGAAGCGGTGGAGGGAGGTACAGACAAGAATCTCACCCAGAGCCGTGCGACCCGCAAACTGTCCCAGACAAAGCTGTGTGACCTCTTATGCAGGGGTCTCCATTCTCCGAGCCCTTCTCCACGGAACCCAGAGCCTATTCAGACACAACACTTGGTCTGCCCCTGCCTTGCCTCTTTTTCCAGCCCCACCTCAACACACAGCCGCACATGCACACACACACACACTCGGACCTACAAATGCTCTCAGAAGCATAGCGTTCACATCACAGATAAGTGGAATATCTTATTTACATTCCCATCAAATTGCAAATGAAAAACAAACAAACTTGGGAGTCAGGAGACTTTCCCCCTCCAAGCCCTGGTTTAGGCTTTTCCTTCTGACAGGAACCTTAGAGATCCTCAAATCCCAAACCCTCACTGTAGGAGGTAAAGCTGGAGGCCCAGGGCACACAGTGACAAGGCCAGGCCCAGACCTCAGGTCTCCAATTCCGCCGCCCAGCACTCTCCTGCCACGCGCCCCCTCCGGCTCCCTGCAGCCCAGGTCCCAGCTCTACTCACATATAGCGCAAGTGAGGGTTCTTGGCGAAGGCTCTGGGCTGGATGCTCCGAAGTCCTGAGTTCTTGATGGTCCTGGAGAGAGAGAAAAACAGGGTCAGCAGAGCCTACAGAGCACCGGGACGTCTGCTCCCAGCTGAGCTGACAGAAGGTCGCACCAAGGCTGCGCCTGCAGCCGCCCCTGTGAACTGAATGCATTTCCTCATCTGCCAGCATCACCAGGGGCCCAGGGGATGGTATCTGGACTCACACCCCACCGGGACCCGGGAGAGGGATCCGGATGTGCCCGCAGCGGTCGGCAAGCAGGTAACAACAACCGGTCTCCTCCTCAAGAATCTGGTCCAGTGACTGTCCCTACTCCCTCTCCAACCCCAAGTGCCCCAGAGCCACTAACACCTAGAGTCAGAAGGAGGTGGCTGGGAATGTGGCACTTTGGGGGGTATACCATTAGCCAACCACAGGGTTGAGGCAAGAACACTAGTCCGGAGACCTGGGTTCAGGTCCTGCCCTGAAACCCTAGCTACTGGTGAGACCACAGAACACCCTTGCTTTCTAGGCTGAGAGGAAATGGGGGAGGGGGAGGGCGTGGCCTCTGAAGGCCAGGACATCCCCCAAGTAGGTGGTACTGACTCTACTAAAAGAGAAACAATGGAGCAAAGTGCAGAGGAGAGCTGGCAGTGCCCAGCACCCCTCCGCAGCCCCCCACCCCCCTCCCACCTGTGACCCCACCCAGCCCAGGAGGCAGCCTGACATCCCCCCCATACCCACCCATCACCCCACCAGTGACCCCACCCAGCCCTGGGGCAGCCTGACATCCCCCTACCCCCATCCCCACCCATGACTTCCCAGTGACCCCACCCAACCCTGGAGGCAGCCCAAAGCCCCCGCTGAGACGGAGACCAGGCACACTCACAGCTTCTGGAGGCCGGTGTAGAGCTCCATGTCCACTGCATTGAGTGTGTGCAGGCCCCGCCAGTTCTCTATGTGTCTGCGGGGGAGGAGGAAAGACAGGGTTCAGGTCGGCCGGGGTCCACAGGAAAGGTGCCATCTTCAGAGCCAGAGAGACCCGGCTACGAATCCCGGATCGCCTACACACTAGCCAGGCCTTCTGCCAAGCGGCCAAGGGTCTCTGAGCCTCGGTTTCTCCCTCTGTGAGGGGCTATGCACACCACCTGCCTGAGGAGATCGTCACGGGACCCAGAGCACCTGGCCCAGGGACAACATTTAGTGTCCCCTCTCAGCTCCAGAAAGCTCTCCTTTTTTAAAGACTCGAAACTCAGCTTCCCGGTTGGGCTTCGTGACTTAGTTTCCCTTCTTCTAAGGACATGCTCATTTTCTTAGCGGTCCAGAAAGACAATACAAATGATACGGTTTTTAAAGGGGGGAGGGGGAGAGTGGCTGGACAGTGGGCATGGCTTTCGAGTGGAAGAGCCCAGGAGGAGTACACACCGGATTCAGGTCCCCCAGGGTCCAGACACTGACCGCCTCGTTTCGGTGACCCCAGCCTAACACATCTGGAGTTCAAGAACACTAATAGTTTGATTGGGCAGAACCAACTCCAGAAAGTGGACAGGCTGGGGACCAGGGAGGCGCCACGGCGTCACAAAAGGAAGTGAGACCAAGGAGCCCGGCTCCGGCTTCACCTCTGGGACCTAAGGACCGGTGGCCGTGAGCAAGAGATACGATCTTTCTGGGCCTCTTTTGTCTTCATGTGCAAAGGGAGAGGGTTTACACTAGATCAGCAGTTTCTCTCCTCACAAAGGTCTCCGCTTAGAACTTTCTCCCAAGGGACCTCATGTTTAAGGAGGCTTGCACGGAGCAGGCACACTACATTTACTAAGTAATAATTAATTCATCTTCTCCGATTTATTCATCGGAGATATAAATCACCATTAACCAGAGCTTTTTATCGAAAGACATAAACCAGCACTAACTCGTCCAGTAGATAAGCTCCAACCCAAAGCAAAGGAACTGGGAAGTTCTGTAAGCACAGGAGGCTGGCCTGTCCTAAGTTTGATTCCTGTTCTTTTTTCCTTTTTTTTTTTGATATTGACCAAATGCCAGACACAAACATCCTCCAACTCAGCCATCCAACTACTGATTATTAAGACCCTTTCCAACTCTAGGGTTGTGCGAGAAATTACCATTCATACACCTCTCTGTCCCAAGGAGCTGCGAGGGGCCTCAGGGGAAGGCCCTCTGGGGCCCACCCACCCTCCTGGGATCTGATACTCCCCCCGCATTAGGGCCCCTGAGGTCAAAGTACCCTCTCAGCTCATCCCGCGACACCGCTATCCAAGGCGCACTGAGGCCAGAAAAGTGGCAGCCACCTTCCCCAGACACCTCCTCCCCGGCCCCGCCCCACCCGTGGCTCTTCCGTCTGCCATCAAGTAGAGACAGAGCCAGGAAGGCCGCAGGGCGGCGGTGGCCAGGGCCTCTGGAAGCATTTCAAAGCCTCACAGTGACAAGGTGTGCAGAGAGCCCGTTTTGTACCACATTCTCTCGGGGCTCCTGCTGAGCAGCCAGACACACTGGCATCTGCTGGGGACATGGACCAGGTGGCCAGGTCGGGACCGAATTCCAACTCCAAAGTCCTCTCCCTGGAAGTCTCGCGGCCCCAGGGCAGTCTGCTGGGTCTGGTCCTGCCAGGGCAGGGACCCTGGCTCCGTTTAAGGTGAAAAGGAATACCAGAAGGAATAAAATGACCTGTGCCAGTGCCCCCCAGGTGTGTTCACTGGACCATCAGTCCAGGTAAACTCCCAAGTAGGTCACACTGTTCCTAAAGACAACCATTCATTCACAGGAGCCCAGCTGCAGGCCAGGATCTGCTCCCAACAAGCAGCTGTCAATCAACTGCTTAAATAAATGAAACCATTTTTCTTAGGCCACAATAGAAATCCGTAAATGTGTCTCTATTATGGTTGAGTTGGCAATCATCACTGCAATCTAACACTTTGCCCTTCTCGGCCCTCACGGCCACACTTACCCTTATGGCCACACATTGACCCCTCCTCGACATAGGCACACACTGAGGTATGGCAGTGCAATGGGTGAACTCTTTGGTGCAAAGGGTTCCCTGGTTACGAGGCGATGGCCCCTGCTTCCTCTGTTGGGTCTGAGTTTCCCTATAAGGGGGAAGAGCATTTTCACAGCCACGGCGCCACGGTGTGGTGAGGAGTCTAGGCTCTAGAGCCAGGTCAACAAAACCACAGCTGCAACAAAACCACATCCACTTGCCTCGAGCCAGGCTGCCAGGATACGGCCTGGCCCCGTCGCTGCCTCTGCCTATGTGACCCTGTCCACGTTACTCCACCTGTCTGAGCTTCGGTTTCCTCATCTGTCAAACGGGGTAATAAAATACCTCCAGCATAAGAACGAGAAGTGGATGGAAAAGACGAGGTTAGAAGCCCCGTACGACAGCTCGGGACACACAGTAAGTCCTCGGGGAATGCTAGCCTGGATGGTTATTTTTAACCCTGTGCTTCGCTGAAGCTGAGAAGTCTTTTCAAGCTAAAAACGGCATCATCATGGTTCTGCTGGAAGTTGTCACTTCTCAGCAATCATTGATAAAAACTCCATGTGGCAGAAAAATGGAGGGGCAGTAAATCTGTCATTTATGACCTCCAGGAAAACTGTTCAAGCAGAAATTATGAACAGGTTCAGGGAATGCACAGCCGGCAGCTCGGAGCAGGTTCCGAGGGACGCGGGGGCGGCAAAGGTGCAGCCTGACATTTGTGCATGACATGGGCCGGGCACCTGCCAAGTTCTCCTATGACTCACCGCTGGGACCCCGCCCCCGGGGGGCCGGGGGGGGGGGGGGGGGGGGGGGGGGGGGGGGGTGGTCAGTTACGGTAACTATGCTGGCTGCCACGTGTTAAAAGTTTGAGTGGAAAAGGCAGGCTCTAAAAATAAAATAAATAAAAATATACAAATAAAAATACAATTAAAATAACAAATGGATAAACAGAGCAAATTTGGTTTGCTTTTGTTCGTGGTAAATAGTAGTGACCTGGGCCTAGTACGATTGATTATATGTGGCTTCTTTTATTGTGGTTTTCTGGGCTTCCAGGATGTCTTCCCTGAGCGCTTATTTTACCGCTTGAAAAACTATCCATAATGATCATTTTTTAAAGGAAAGTGAGGCACTTGAACCTGTGCAGGGCAGTCACCGGTCACTGTGTTCCAGGGCCCCCCGCTGTGCCAGCCAATCCCTACGGAGGCATCCCAGGAGCCCACCTCACCGTGGGAAGAACTCCGAGCCCTGCCGGGAACAGGAGTCAGTGGGACTACGAGACTCAGTGCTTGTCCGCTCCAGCACAGAGTATAGGGTGGTGGCTGGCCCTGAAGAGACCTGTAGCCTTGTGCTCAATCTGTGTGCTTCCATCATAAGCAGCGAGGGCTGGGGGCAGAAAGGAGGCAAGATGGTGGACTCTAGGCTCCCGTCCTGACTAAATTACCTCCAGGGGAGTCTTTTTATACCGTTGCTCTCAGCAGGAAGTGATTCTGCCCCCACCCCCACCCCCAAGGAATATTTGGCAACGTCTGCAGACATTTCTGTCAGTCATGACTTGGGGGTGCGGGCAGGGAATGATGCCAGCATCTAGTGGGCAGGGGCCAGACATGCTCCTAAATGTTCCACAAACACTCAGGACAACAAAGAATTATTGGCTCTAAATGTCCATATTGGGAAGCCCTGCTTCATTATAAAGGCTTCTGTCTTGAGATCACCATTGAAGAATGCATTCCACAGCTTAAAACAGCAACAACTTTGATAATGGCTGCTTTGCAGCAAATACTAAGGGGCCCCAGGCCAAAACCAGAAAGCTTGCCTCTAGGTCCCTGGGTCCAGGTGAGAAGAGAAAATCAAAAGCCATGGCTCCCAGACCCCCTCAAGTCAAGGGCATTACTTGAGGAAATAAGGGACTCTTTGGCACACTGGACCAGGGGCAGTTACACATCCCCGAAGCAATAACGGTCTCCTCTTGTCCGGCTCAGCCTGGAACCCACCAGCCAAGAGCTTTCTCCATCACTGAGAGTTCCTCTTCTGCATGGCTTAGTCCTGCATGGAAATGGGAGTGCTCCAGCCTGAGAATCAGCTCGGGGCCCTGTCCCTCCTCTCGGGCCACCGCCCTCCCTGGACACCCCAGAATCCCAACGCTTCGCCAAGAGCAAATGTGCAACACTCTTCCAGAGAGAAGGGAGGAAGTGAGGCTTAATTCATGATAATGTTGAGCAACCAAGCCAGAGCCAGGCTTAGGGGAGCATCTTGGAAAACCTCAGCGAGGTCTAGGTGAGCCTCTGTGGTCAAAGAACACGCTGCTGTCCGGTGGACTGGGGTTGGGCGTGTGCGTGGCCTCTTCAGGAGTAGAAGAAAAACTATCAGAAATGAAGTCACCCCCAGCAATTCACAACAACAGCATGCAGTCCTGAAATCAGACAGCTGCTTCACACCCATTCTGGGGATGAACTAGGGCACAAGCGAAATATTAATTAAGATATCCACAGAAAATATAAAAAGCCTTTGTGCTAGAATAAATCTGACTGTGCTTTTTGTACCATAGCTTTTTTTTTTTTCTTCCTTCTGTTTGGCTTGAGCCAATATGGAAATGAATTGGCAATCTCCAGGCACATAAAAATTAGATGGTACAGTCTGTGTGGTCCATATTTTAATTAAAAACATGTCATGTGGATATGTTTAAGAGTTGTTTAGAATTCCAATATTTAAGTACTATACATAGAAAACTCTAGAACACGGACACATCTACCCCCCTTCCATCATGACGGGACTGAAGTTCATGCAAAGGCCAAGACAGGCCTGACAGAACTCTCCTCATCACCTGGACGTTGGGCAAGACAAGGGATTAGCTGGTGGCACAAGACAGCATCCTTCCTTCCTCTACACATGGCAGGCCGGTATTACCTCATTTCTGCAATCTTCTCTCTCTCCTCCCTTGCACTAAGACCGCTGTTATTTGCACTGGGATTTCTCACTGCTATTAATGATCTGTTCTTCATAACCAAATTTTCCGGACAACTAAATTTAAATGCAAAACCTCTGCATGTTCAACCTCCTTGCTAGATGTTTCTTTTTGCCCGAAAATGCATTACACACCTCCTTGACTTTTTAAGCAGAGGAGACAGAACATGACTTACATTTTCTTGATGATCTGGGATCATCATGACCAAGCTAACTAGTCTGCTGAGCTATAACACAGTGACACCTTCAGAGGTTCCTGAAGCATGCAGAATTTACACCTCTACCCAAATGGCCCTACCCGGACATGATTCCTAAGTCTTAATGGTGATTGTATCCATTTGCAGCAGCTTTCTGGCTCTTTCTTTGCTATCCGGCTGTGGGCCATCACCCCTTAGACACCTCCCCGAGGTGTCGGCCTTTCCTCCCCTGAAATGCACTGCGACCGATCTGCTCCGCAGCCCCTTGGAGCACAGAGGTTGAGCGGTGGGCACCCTGGAGGCAGGGTGACCAGGAGCCAACACCCAGCTCTGGCACTTGGAAGATGGATGCCCCTGGGCCACTTACTCAAGGCTCTCCGGTCCTCAGTGTCCTCACAGGAAATCTGGTTGGTGTGAGAATTAGATGAGGCAAATGTCTTAGTCCCCAGTTCAATGTCGACGCATAGCATCTGAGTGATTAACAGCTGATTCCATCACTACTGTTGGAACCACATAAGTAAAAGTAAATAGAATCTGTGTAAAGATCTAAGAGAATAGGGGCACCTGGGTGGCTCAGTCGGTAAAGCGTCCAACTTTGGCTCAGGTCGTGATCTCACAGCTGTCAGCTCAGAGCTTGGAACCTGCTTCAGATTCTGTGTCTCCCTCTCTTTCTGCCCTGCCCTGCTCGTACTCTGTCTCCCTCTCTCTCAAAAACAAGTAAACGTTAAAAAAAAAAAAATCTAATTCTCCTGAACACATTGAGAAACAAAGTTTCCTGATTTGGAAAATTAAATGCTTGAGCTGTAAAAAAAAAAAAAAAAAAAAAAAAATCTAAGAAAATATAAAAAAAATAAACACACATGTGCATATGCATGTGTACACACACATGAATAGGTAGATGCTTGTCCCTATTTTCTTTGTTCCTAATCTCCTTTCTGGATAATTAAGGCGAACAGGTAAGTGAAGCATTCTTAGAGGTGTAGTCGATTGACATTTTCCTGGGGACACCTAAGTGGACACACTAATATCACGTTCCGTATATCCGCTCTGGGAGGTGTATCCTGGCAGGCGGCAGCTGAAACAGGCATTTCTCAGATGTTCCTATATCCGAGTATTCCACTCCTCCAACACAGACCCTAAAAGCTTCAGCGAACAAGGCTGTGCACACCTGTCCCTTCTCGCCGGACGGTCCGGGTCAGACCTGAGGCCCCCACCCCCTTCTCCGAACCCTGACTCCAGGATGCGGGCCTGAAATGAAGTACGGAGCGGAGTACCTAGGGGAAGCCAGCCTGGGATTCCATTCCTTAACAAATCAGCACCAGAGCACACGCACGCACGGGCACGAGTACGTACGTCCGCACGCACGCACGCATGCACAATCACAACGAATGTGCCGCGCATTTGACTCCGAAGCCTTGTAGGGCAATAAGGAAATTGATTTGTTATCCAGGCATATTATGTCTAGTGATCCAGACAGAAGCATTAGCTTTCAATTATCTGATATGCTTAGCATCATAAACAAACCGTCTGGAGCAAGAGCTCTATGGCACTGAGGAACCAAGAGGGCTGGGGAGAGCCACACTGGATCACACCAGCCAAGTCACCAGGCTCTGTCTCCCTTGACAGCTGTCGGGGTGGGGGTGGGGGCGGGTACAAGATGCCTGGGGAGCTGGGCCTGAGAGCCTAGAGAGCTTTCTTGGGCTGGCAACCCCAGCATGCCAGCCCATTAGCGCACCAGCTCTCCGAGCAGCTGCGCGCCAAGGACCACGGTGAACCAGCCCAGCATCTGGGACCCCCGGGACTACAGAAAGGAACATTCAGACCGTGCCGGGAACAGATGGAAAACGACAGCATCTGTGTCGGCTTCCTGATCAACTCCAAAGCTCCTGCCAGGAACAGGGAACGTTTGTGCACACACCTGTGCTCTTCAGGTGCGGAGATGCTGCGTCTGCTAACGGGGAAAAGGACAAGGGCACACACCCTCTGCTACCCTGGCTAAGAAAAGGCCTCTCATCTGGCACTTGGCTGGTTCACTGGGGAATCTAAGCTGTCCTGGTTGCCCCCCACCCCCTGCCTCGCCTGTGACCAGACTGGCCGGCCTCCTCCCCAGTCTAACTGCTGCCGGCTGGGCAGGCAGGTGGGTGCAGGCTGGAGACCCCAGGATGCCCACACATCGGCACACGTGGAGCCGCACCTCTAAGCTGCAAACAGACACTGCCTCCTAACTGGCCTCCCTGATGTCACTCTTCCCCCTGACCAGTCTCTACCCCTGCACAGTCACACTCTCCTCCGATCCAAACCCTCCAACCGCTTTCTTTGGCTCTTACAACAAGATCGGAACACTGTGCCATGGCCCCGAGGCCCTGCGTGAGCTGGCCACTGGCCGCTGGCCACTTCTATGGTCCTTTCCCCTAACACCTTCTCCTTGTTTTCTGGGCCCCTGCCACCCTCTCCTGCCTGTATTTAAACACACCAGACTTATTCCCAGCCAGAACTTCCATGAAACACTCGTTGCGGTTCCTTCTAATCCCTCAGGGCTCCCTGCAAAGGTCACCTTCTCAGAGACGCCTGCTCTGACCCCTATGTGAGCTCACCCCCTCCTTTTCCCCGCCAGCTGCTCTCTGACACAAGCCCCTGTTCATGTCCTTCACAGCCCTTAATAACCATCTGTAATTGTCTTATTTGATTATTTGATTATGTGGCTGTCGTCAGTTGTCTATAGGCTAGAACTACGGCGCATGAGAACAGGGATCGTATCTGTCTTACTCACCACTCACTCACCTCCAGAATTTCAAATAAGGGCAGGTACCCCCGGGAAAGTACATACTTGGGAAGCCATCCAGGTTGGTGCCCAGCAGCCACCTCGTGCCTGGGGCCTGCCATAATCAGCACCCACACAGTCCCCACTCTGGACCCCTTGAGCATCCTGGAGCCCACAGGTCGGACCCCACAGGCACCTTGAACTTGATCTCTGAACAGGGATGTGGCCCACGGCACACCATTCAACATCCCAGTCGGCATCCTAGAGAATCACTACAGGGCCCAGAAATGGTCTCTGGAGGCCCCTGGACCAGATCTCAGGTCTGTTGCTCACGATCAGTGTCAGGAGAGGGACTTGAAGTGGGCAGGGCCCCCTCTCGCCAAACACAGGAGGAGATGAGGTGGGCTTTTGGCACCTTGGCACATCTTTTCCATCTTTCCCCTTCCTACATGACTTTGACTTTCACCAGATCAGTTTTCCGAGGGTACCGACCAGAAGTATACGTCTCCAGTGACAACTGAGGGAATGAATGAATGAATGAATGAATGGTGAATGAATGCATGCATGCATTAGGGAGCCCACAAAATGATCAACAATGTACTCAATGCTCCATCAGCTCCCCACGTAGACCTTCCCCTGACCTCAACCCCTCTCACCTTCTCAAGGACTCATTCTCCTTGTCTCTCCCTCTCTTCTCTGTACCCTCACTTTCTCTCTACTAGATTTTTCCATCAGCATACAAACATGTTCTAGGAGAGCCCATTTCAAAGGAAAATCTCCTTCACTCCATGTCCTCCTCCAGTTACGAACCCATGTCATTACATCTCTTTACAGCCAATATTTTCAGAGGATCTCTCTACTCCCACAGGAGTGGGAGGAACCACTTCCCTCCTCACCTCCCCTGGATTCTCCATCCCAATTAGTCTTCTGCCCCCGCCACTCTACTGAAACTGCACTGCCAAGGTCACCAGTGATTTCCATGCTGGCAAATTCAGCAGACTCTTCTCTGCTGTCTGGTTACCCAATCTCTCAGGGGCATGTTACCCTGTTAATAACCACTCTTTCTTTCTTGAAACATTCTGTTCTCTACGGATTCCTTGACTCTCCTCTCTCCTGAGTTTCTTTCTCCTCCCCTGGCGACTTCTTCCTAGTGTCCTCTGCAGGGCCCATATTCCTTCTCTGATCCCTAAATGTTGGCGTCTTCCAGGTCTTGCCCCAGGGGCCCCCTTCGCCCCACCATGCCATGGTGATCTCGCCCACGTGCTGGCTCTGAACACCATCTATGCACTGAGAGCGCCCAAATGCATGTCTCTGGTCACACTTCCCCAGGCTCTTTCCTGATACATCAGTAGGTCCGACATCGGCCCTTGCTTTCCTCCCGCTTGGGCCTCTCCGTCCCAATAAACGGCAGTGGCATCACTCAGGTGTCTAAGCCAAACTTCATCAGTGAGTGATCCTGCCCCTCCTGCATTATCTGCACCTGAGCAAGTCCACCTCCACGAGAGACATCAGCTCCATCCGTCTCCCACCACCTCACCTGAGCCCAGGCCATCATCACCTCTCCCAAAGGCCACTGTCTCCGAGACAGGGCCACTGTTTCTATTCTGGCCTAAAAATCTGTCCTTCACTCAGAAGCTTGAATGAGCTTCTTGGAACATAAATCTGATCACGTCGCCCTCCCCCACTGTACCCACCCTCCAAAAACGGACCTCCAGTGGCTCCTCCCACACTTGGGATGAAATCCAGACTCCACCACAGCCAGCAAGGCCCCATGTGTCTGGCTCAGGCATCTCCTTCCTCGGCTCAACCCAACCCTGTTCACTCGGCTTTAGTCTCACTGGTCTCCTTTCTGTTCTCCAAAACACCAAGCTCTCCCCTCCTCTCAGGGCCCTTGCGCTTGGCTTCACCCTTAAAAGTAATTAAAATCTCCGTAAATGTCATCTCCTCAGAGAGGCATTCCCTAACCAACCTAGCCGAAGTCGTTCTCTATAACCTTCCTCTAGATCACTTGTTCTCAAGCCAGGGGCGGATTCTCTTCCCCAGAGGACATCTGGCAATGACTGGGGACATTTTTGATGGTCACGACTGGGAAGGTCCCGCAGGTAGAGGCCAAAGATGTGACTAAATATCCTACGACACAGGACAGCCCCCTCAGAACAAAGAAATGATTCCAGTCCAAAATGGTAACAGTGCCAAGGTTGAGAAATGCTATTTCCTTTAGATCACCCGGCAAAATCTGTAATTACCCCACGTATGTGTTGACTTGTTTACTGTGTCTCTTTACTAACAAAATGCAGGTTCCATGAGGGGAGGCAACCTGTCTATCTTGGTCACTGTTGTATTCACAACTAGATCCCTGTACATGGCAGAAAATTCGAATGAACAAATTAATAAACGATTGTCCTTCCTTGCAACCTGAGGACCTTGCAGCCAAGTCATGAAAACCCTACGGTTGCCGACTTCTGGACAGGACTCGTATTTTCCCCAACCATTTGAAGAGGCTGAGGTATAAAGAACAAGCTGTACCCATGGGGCTGGGGGGTAGAAAGTGGGGAGGTCAGAACCCCGTGGACTCTAGTAGACGTTCTCCTCTTGTCTACAGATGAAAAGTCAAACCACGCTGATCATAAAACCTCCAGCCCTCACTAGACATCTCAGCTTTGAAGCAGAAGAGAAGGAAGAGGTCTTTGATGAATCGTAGAAACAGCCCAAGGCGGGGAGAGACGCATTGACTTTGACCCTTTCTCCCCAACGGGCCTTGGAGAAGAAAAGTCTGAGCAAGAAGTAGAGTTTGGTCCAGACCAGAGCAGCTGGCTTGAAAGTAATCCAATAGTGCAAGCTTTATGCCTAAAATCAGCCGGCCCCAGGGGTCCTGAAAGTGCTGCCCTTCGGGTGGCCAATTTCCTTAGGAAAATATGAAATGGCCAGGCCACCCTTTACTGAATTATAAAGCACTTATCACTTCTTTAATAACTACCCACATGGAGGACTTAATTCACTCAATATGGAAGTTATAAAGGCGAATTGGTAAGTGAACACTGAGCTCAAGTGCACTGCATAAAGACTTATGAGGGCAATATTTTCCCCTATTAAAAGGGCAGATTTCCTTACTGCAACTCTGCCTCCGAGTTAATGCGGAAACGTCGCTCCAAGGCCCGGGGCATTTTGATTGTTAGACGGTAATTCCGGGTCCCTGGGAGAGAAGGGAGTCCTTGACTTTGAAGGAATTATGATCTCCGCAACCTGAGGGTGTCAGAGTGATTAGTCAAGGTAACCATCAGGAAGACAAGATCGCACTGGCGGTGCCTAGCACAGCGCGCCGGGACATGAGCAAGCCACGGAGAAGAAGGGAGGAGGTGCAGGGTGGAGGAGGAAGGGTGGGCTGGGCCAGGCCTGGAAGAGGCATGTGCAGTGGGAGGCTGCGGGAAGGGGGAGGCACCTTGAAAGACATGGGCACTGGAAGAAACGCCGGCTTACAACTGAGACCTAAAAAGAACGCATTAACAGCATCCGCCCTTGTGATCTGGACGCAGACCAGCCCTGGGGTTCCAGAGGTTTCCACTTAGGGGGCTGCAGAGATGGTCCTCCTCACTCAGGGAAGGAAATTCCGCTTTTCCTCTTGTTAATTTTCCTCTTGCCTTGCTTCAGCATCGCAAGCAGTTTCCTTCCCTCTGGCCACAAGCCGTCTGTTCCTCTCCCCATATCCTCCCTCTCTTGGAAGGCATCTCTCTATTCGAATGACTTCAATTACTGCCTAATTAGAGATTATTTCCAGTTCGGCTCTACCCCTGACACCCAACCTCTCCCCCCCTGTCCTGTAGTTCCTGTTCCCACAATACCTATTCCCCTGGACTCCCAAGAGCAGCATAGACAGAACAGCTCATTCTCAACCTCCTGGATTCTCCCAAACGACCTCTGCTGAGTCCTCCTGACTTGAAACATTACAGCGGAGCTGGTGAGCACATTTCAAACGATGTGCAGCACCGGTGGGCTGGCAACAGCTCACACAGATGGCCGCATTTAGAAGGAATCTGGGGGTAAGCAGGAAAGAGCTGTGATCGATTAGTGATGTCTGCCATGGGCCTAATACACAGAGAAGGGCCATGCAAGTAGCATCTATTAACCACGTCTGTCCAAGATGCGTTCTGACATCTCTTTCTAGCTCTCGCTCTCTCTTAGAGTCAAGACCCGCCAATCCCTCCTCCATGATATCCCTAGTAATTAACTTCCCTTTTTTTCTTTTAATCTCCACAGCCCATATCTGAGAGAGTCTCACACCCAGAAGGAAACTTTTCAGTTTCCAGCCTGTGAGCTCTAACCTGTTTCGGGGTTGACCGTGTCTTTCATAGGCTCGGGGCTAACCGATGCCTCTCGTACCAAATTAAAACTTCCTTTAGGAAGCCTCAACACTGCAGAGAAGCCTGTCACTGAGGAGGAAGAGGTTTTATGAAGAGCCACAGACCCTTTGAGAACAGAAACCACTTCTCCACTACCCCCTGTGTCCAATCCTTCACCCTGTGGAAATGCTTCCCTGAGGCTCAAATCCAGACCGGAGCAGAGAGCAAAGGGGACTTGCCAGGGGGACCCACACGAGTGGCTTTTGGGACTCTTGCTTCTCTCATCCCTCTGTCGTAGAAGGCAAAAAGCCAAGCTGTGTCAGGGAGGTGCGATCCCATCAACAGAGAGCCAGCCTGTTAAGCTCCGTCACACCCCCACCTCCCTAGCTCCTCCCTCAACTTTTGGAAGGAATTTGGTGTAGCAAAAAATAAGGCGCTCTGAATCTCCAGACTGCCATTGACCTGCTGGGTAATCTCCCACAGCCTCAGTTTCTTCATCTATAAACTAGAGATGATCCTGATGCCAGTTTCATGGAAGCATCAAAAGACGAATTAAAACAGTGCTTGTATGGCGGGGGGGGGGGCGCCCGGGTGGCTCAGTCGGTTGGCGTCTGACTTCAGCTCAGGTCATGATCTCACTGTTTGTGAGTTCAAGCCCCACGTCAGGCTCTGGGCTGACAGCTCAGAGCCTGGGGCTTGCTTCGGATTCTGTGTCTCCCTCTCTCTCTCTGTCCCTCCCCACCTCTCTCTCCCTCTCTCTGTCTCTCTTCTCTCTCAGTGATAAATAAACATTTAAAAAAAATTTTTTTACATAGTGCTTATAAAAGACCCAGCACATTGTCTGAACACCCTAGAGCTTAAAGTATGTTTATTTCCCCTCCAAAAACACAATCAGTGTGACATAGTAAGAAATATATTTGGTCTCTGCTCTCATTTCCTAGCACACAGCTTCTAAAACCCTTGGAATTTCCAAAGTGGTGTCTTGTTGTCTACTAATAAGACTACCGGTAGCTAGGAGCTCCTGAACAGCCTCAGGCTGGGGGCGGGGAGCCAGGGGAGCCAAGCTTGTAACCTCAGGGTTAGAACTGTCAGCCCCACCTGACTGGAGGCTGACTTCCTCACCAATGGCCATGATCTAATCAAGTATGCCCACATAAAGAAGCCTCCATACAAATCCCCAACAACGGGATTCAGGGAACTTCCAGTTGGCGAACACAGCGAAGTATGCAGGGGATGCAGGGGGCGGGGCAGAGAGAAGGGGTGGTCAGTGCACCCGGGAAGGGCACGGGCACGGAAGAGCCCCGTGCCCCTCCCCCATCCCTTGCCCCATGTATCCCTTCCATCTAGCTGCTCCTGACTTGTATCCTTTTATAACAAACTGGTCATCTAGCAAATACATGGTTTTCCCAAGTTCTGTGAGCCGTTCTAAGCAAATTACTGAATCCAAGGAGGGAGTCCTGGGAACCTTCGACCTCTAGCTCGTTGGTCAGAAGCGCAGGTGGCCATCTGGCCTTGCAACTGGCATCTTAAGTAGAGGGGTGGTGCGGTCTTGCAGGACTGAGCCCTTAACCGCGGGGACTGACACTAACTCACGGCACATGGCATCACGACCAACTGAATTGGAGGACACCCACTTGGGTGTCTGCAGAGATCTGGAAAACTGGTCGGTACAGGGGCAAGAAGTGAGTTTCTTCCTTTGAAGCAATCGCTGGATTGTGCAGGGACTGAGGTCACGCACCGGGGCCTGCCTGGCCAGGAGAGTGATCCCGCTTGTGGCCGCAGTGGCCGAGGCTGTGACGTGGCTGCAGCGGGAGACCCTCCTCCTGCCCGTCCCCACGGCTTCCTCTTCACAAGACAGCCAAGCGAAGCCCTCGCTGCCAGGGCCGGTTCCCTCTGGCTTCCTCGGAGCCACCGCCTCTCCCTGCCGGCCCCTGGGCGCCAGGGCTTGGTGGAGCCCCATATTCTGGGTCCTGACATCGCGTCTTCCTCCCTCCACAAGCTCTCTTCAAACCACCCTCACCCAGCTGCCGTCAGCCGCCACCGGCCTCACCCTCCAGTTACTGGGGAATTACTCCTGTGTGGCCGCTGGTGTATGAATGTGACCCTGTCACTTCCGTGTCCAGGCATCACGTGCCTGTCTTCCCTCAGGAGAGCGTCAACTCCTTGACCACGGAATCCGCCGCATTCTCTTTACTTCGGTTCCTCCTCCTGCCCTGTGCTCGCTCCGTGCTCCTGAATCCTGAGCAACTCTCGGCAGCTCCTCCTTAACACTGGAACCAGGTGGGTTCTGTCCTGTGGGAGGCAAGAGCAGTCCAGGGGGCGGGGCACGGCCAAAGTCCAATGTCATGGGTCAGAGGCACACAAACCACCGAGACACTGACAGACAGACGGACACGTGCACCTCAGACCTCCTCCTTCAACTCAACTCAGATGCCCCCTCCCTCCGAGAGTCCTCTTCAGGCCCCCCTTGCTAAGGCATGAGCGCCTCATGCCTCGGCTGTGCTGTCACAGAACCAGGGTTGATGTTGGACCTAAGTAGCACCTGGCAGAGCAGAAACTCCAAATGGACTCTGGCCAAAGGGCTGGATCAGGCTGATCAGGCCGAACTAAGGCTGATCCTTAGTTCCTGGATCCAGGGGCAGGGGCGGGGAGAAGAGTGGGGGAGAAGTTTCCAGAAGAGTCGCGTGTCTGGGGTATTGGGTGTGGTCGCTTAGGGGGCTCAGGACGGCAGCTGTTTCCCCGCTGCTGTGAAATGCTTCCACCGTTTTAACTTCCTGGTCCTACATGGTGTGTGATGGCAAGTATCAGCTCCAAACAGACTGTGCTTCCCACAGGACACTGGGGATCTTGTCTTATACTCTTTGACATGCCTGTCTCCCCACGAGACTTTGAGACCCTTGAGGGCAGGGACAGTCTTTTATCTCCGCATCCGCAGAGCCCCCACGGGGCACCTGGTTCCTTAAAAGCGCTCACTAAATCTGGCAGGCACGCAGCAGGCACTCGCCTCTCCTGAGCTGTAGGCTGCACCCTGGAGAGAGGCATTTACTCTCCTGCAACCAGCAAAGAGAGGCCCAAGGCCCCGTCAGGGGAGTCCCCCTGGCGGGACAAGAAAGGTAAACGCGACAAAGACACCGAGGGACGCCCTCTCAGGGGAGCAGGTGACGCACACCCACTGGAGGCTGGCTCTCCACACTGGAAGTACCAGAAACCCCAAGGTCAAGGTGACACTGTCTCCAACCCCAACACCTGGGGACATCTGGACATTTGGTCTCCATTCTGCAGACATTCCTCCTCTGCAGGCTGGTAACAGCACAGTCCCCTCAGGGAGCCGAGGGGCTTGGGAATGTGGCGCCCCACAGCCGGCCCCCGGAACGCAGTTGGGCAGGCAGGACTGCCAGGGCCCCACTTCCCAGAGCAAATGGCACAGGAGGGAAAGTGGTGCCGGGGCCCAAGGGCTAAGTGAAAGGGAAAGCCCATGAGCTGGAGAGGGGAGCTGGGGCCAGAACACATGGGATTTTCAGGTCACACCCCAAGCAGCTCTCCTCTCGCACCATCCAGGAGAAGAAAGAGACACAGAGCCCGTGGCTGTCGGGGTGGAACAGGGAGTCAACTGGCAGCATTACTGCGTGCTGAGCGTGAGCCTCTGGCTGCTGAGCTCACCCAGACCCGCCACTCTCAGCATGAGCAAGGACTTAAGGCCAGAAGCCTGTCGTGGTTCCGGCCTGCCACATGGCTGTCAACCCAAAACGCCTGTACCCCACAGGCTCATCGCAAGCCTGGGTTGCGCTGCCCAGTCGGGGCCTCCCCTCGGCAGCAGGTCAGTCCTGCAACTCCACTTCATCCAGTCATTTGTGAAGCACCTACTATGTGCCAGGGTGACCTCTCACGGCACCGCGGCACACCCCCCTTCAGCACACACGGTGAGGGATTCACCAACGTGACTTCAGTGCAGTGCTGGGACGGGGGTCCTGCCCAAATCCTAGCCACTCAGTGGAGTACTACCAACCCAGACAGCGCATGTTGGCCTCCTCCCAGCGGCCAGGCCCAGATCCTGCTCACGCTTTGTCATCGCCAACTTCTGATAACTGATGGGACCAATTTCAAACTGGGTGTGCCCCGATCTACCCCCCTTTGAATCACAGAATTATCAATTTTGTGTTCATAATAGCACTGTTGCCTAGACCCCCTCCCCCCCCCCCATATTAGAGGTCATGGTCAGCCATACCGGCCCCAGCCGGACTCAAATCCCATATCCTCCCCACCAAAATACGCTAGAATAGGGTTGCTGACTATACCCTGGGGCCCAGCACAGCTGGGTCCATTTCCCCTAGACCCGAGCTCACCTTTCCCTAGCTTTCTTCCTGTTCTCTACCGGCACGGCCCTGGAAATTCAGAATGCCTAAACAGCTGCACCTACCACCGGTGGGTCCCTGGGCTCTAATGGGGGAGTGGGGGGCACTCAAGCCACCCCACCACGTGCAAGTCAGGAATGTGGAGCCCAGGGTGGCACAACACTCGCCTGCACGTTTCCTGAAGAGTTAAGATCGTACGGTAGCCGGTATTCAGCACAGACCGTTGGGGAAATAGTATGGCACCAAACTCTCCCTTTCTAGAAGCTACACGTGAGCAGAGGGGGTCAAGGTGCCAATGAGCTCCAAGGAAAACACTCCTGATTCACACCATCTGCGCTCCCGGGTGGCTCCGGCCAGCCCACCGAGTTGGAGACGGTGCTCTGGTCTTTGAGACATAAGCCACTGCATACAGGTTATCTTGGGGTCCCAACACGTCAGAAGAGGAGGCCGGGAGGCCACAGTGCTGGGCTTCTTCTTACTGGAAACTGCTTGCTCACTGAAGCCCACTGGGTCTGCTCAACAGGGGATGCCCTGGAAGAGTACACCAAGCTCTTCTCGTGGATGACAGCTTTACGCAATCATCGTGAGCGGCGCTCTATATATTCTCTCCTCTGTTCCCTTTCTCCTTTCTTTGTAAAAGGTGACACATTTCCAAGAAGCCTGGATTCCTGGAAAGGGACTCCACCAGGGCTGAGAACTGCAAATCTATTTGCTTCCGAAGAGGGGCCAGGGGTCCACAGATTAGCATTCCCAAACACTTCTAATGGCTTGTCCCTGGTTGATTCCTGCTGCCCAAAACCTTCCTGAACTCTCCGCCCGGACTTCATCTCTTGCCCTCCCGGTGCTCTCCTAATTAATCTCACCCGGGGTGGGGAGGCAGCGGGGAGCTTTTCCTCACCACCACCCTCGTTTCTCTGCAGTCTTGCTCAGTTTCTTCCAACCTCACTTCCGCTGGCTGTCTCCCCCATTTCGTGGGCTTTCTCTCCCTGCCTCTCCCTTCGGTCATTCATCTCCTCTCCGGCCAGCGGATTTGTGCAGTCTGAAATCACAGTTGGCGGCTTCAGACAGAATGCCCCATTTCTCTAAAGCAGAAGCCTCCAAGAACCCAGTGAGTCAGTGTTTCTGAAGGCCATCCAGCCCTCGGCCACCTCCCGCGGACAGTCATCGGGGGAGTTACAGGACTAAAGGTGCACTTTTTGCTAAGAGATTCGCTCACATTCGTCTTTGGGGTGTCACAGGCTGGGCCCCAAACCTGTCCCTGCCCCAGAAGTCCTCAGAGGCCACCTCTCCATCACTGGTCCAGCCCACCTCCGCACAACGACCTGGGCACAGCGCTTTTTCCAGAGAAGAGGTTGTTGCGGAGCAGACATTCACGTCTGCCGTGTGAATACCAACTACAGGCGGTGGGTGACCTGTGTCTGCAAGAGGCTGAGCAGGTCCCGTGGGCCTGGTTTCAGCACAAAGGTGGGAACCTGTAACAACCAAGGCCCGAGACCTCAAAGGTAAAGACAAGAGTCTAGTATCGCTGATTCCCTAGGAAGGAAACGTGCAAATGGCTGGCAGGAAAACAGGGTCAGGCTGAGGCTGGATGAGGCAGTGCAAACCCTCATTTACCCGCATGACATGGATCTCCCTCAGACCAGTCCACGTGGCGCTGCTGGCTGACTCCCCGTGCCTGGTCCCTGCATCTCTTTGTCGTGTTAAAAAGGAGACAGCGGGCTCAAAATGGAGTCACTGGTGCTAACCGCCCCCCCCACCAGCAAACCAAGATGTAATGCCTAACCCAACAGCACTTTCGGTCCCCACACATAGGACTTTTAACCAGACAACCTGGAGCTTCCTGGTCAGCATTAGGAAGCAATCCACTGATAGACACCTTCTACCCTGGCCTAAAACACTGCGGTGTTTTTTTTGCTAGTAATTTCCTTTTCTCCATTCCACTCTGCCTTTAAAAACCCTTCTTCCCTGCTGCTCCTCGGAGCTCCCTTCTATTTGCTAGCCGGGATGCTGCCCTACTCATGAATCACTGAACATCAAAGCCAAGTAGATCCTCAAATTTACTCAGCCAAATTTCTGTTATTCAACAGATTTGGGGCCAGCGCCAGGACTGAAGAAGACTTTCAATGGTTTGGGGCACAAAGAGAAACACAAGCATGGTACCCTGGGAACCCTCTGAGTTTACGATCTTTCTTGTCATCTCCAAGGGCCGGAGTCAGCTCCCTCTTGTATCTGAGCTCTGCCCTCTTTACGCGGAGCTCCTGATCTAATTGGCTTTTCAGTTCCCAATTCCCAAGTTTTTGAGTGTGAAACCCCAGCGCTTAATTCTGTCCCAAGATTCATGTGGGAACCATCGGTGGCAAGTAGGTAACTCCGAAGCATGTGGGGCCCCGGGGCCACAGTCCCCATTTGCTGAGGTCTGCTGGTTCAGACCTCTCCCCAGTCCAAGGCTCCACAGGAAGTGCCAGGGGTGCACGCGGAGCCTGCTACTGGCCAGTGCATGGTAACTTCAAAACCCCGGCCCTGCGTTCTGCCCTCAGACTCCAACCGGGAATTGCTGGTGTTTTCGTCCGGAGTTTCCTGTTTGTTTGAAATCCTTCCCCCGATTCCACGCTGGGAACTGCTGATAGCAGCTGCCGTTCTCCGTGTGTGTGGAATCTGTCCACCATCCCCATTCTTTGAGGTCCATGAGTCCAATCCTTTCCCCAGACCCTAGTGCTTGGGTTACTGCTGAGGTCCACAGTTTCGTTTCCGCAGTCACCGCTGGCTTCTGCTAATGTGCATGGGAGGTAAAGGCTAATTGCTAATGGGGATCTCAGAGGCCAAAGAGCCACACCACTGGTGGGCACGAGCTGAGCTTTTAAAAGCTGTTAGAGCGCTCCACACCCAACCCAAAGGCTCCCCTGTGAGGATAAGTTGGTCACGGAACCGGTCAGATTGACAGGAGGCAACCTGCCAACCTCAAAAAATGTCCACGTCATGAGGTGTATGATGAAACCACACAATCCCCCACCTCAAGGCCCATCCCCCTTAGGCACTGATGGGACTCCGAGAAACCCAAAATTTAGACTGAAAAAATGATAATCATAAACAAATACAATTGACCCTTGAGCAACACAGGCTTGACTAATACTCGGGTATTGTACAGTACAGTACTGTAAAAGGATCTTCTGACTTCCCTGATAACATTTTCTTTTCTCTAGCCTACTTTACTGTAAAAATAGGCTATATGATACATATCAGATACAAAATACATGTTCATCGATGTTTTATGTTATTGATAAGGCTTCCAGTGATCAACAGACTATTAGTAGCTACGTTCTGGGGAAGTCAAAACTTATATGCAGGTTTATAGCTGCAAAGTAGGTCATCACCACTAACCCCTGCATTGTTCAGGGTCAACTGTAATAATAAAAATGGGACACCTGCTTATTTTATGTCTAAAACCTGTCATCTCAGATGCTATAAATACCTACACAAATGGGAAAATCTTACTAAAGGCAACTAAGAGCTACAATGGCCTTATTGGTACATTCCAGTTGGACAAGATCTTTTTACTTAAGAAGAATGCTTGGAAATCAGGGATCCCATAGCAAGCAAACAGAATGGGATATCTATCTTAATTGGTATGTAGAAGCTTCCAAAAGGCTTCAAGAGTCTGAAGCAACTTCATTAAAGAATTCATTGTGAAAGGCTAATGAAAATTTAAAGACACAAGATCATAAACAAACGTCCACCAAATCATTAGCTTTGCAGCTACAAGGCCAGCACATAAAATGACGCCTGGGCCTCCCACATCACACTCTCCTAGGGGCCCCTCAGCAAACCACTGGCCCAGAAATCAATGTGTTAGTTGTAATCAACTGGGACACTATAAAAGAGATTGTTCTCCAAGGCCCTATGCAAATTTTTTAACCACCAACTCCAGAGGCCCCCTATCCACCCCTGTATGGGCTCCTCCCCAAATTGACAGGATGCTGAGGGATTTTCTGGTAAACTGCTATGTTATTCCCTCAGTAGTTAAGGAAAACTAAAATTGAAATTAATGAAAATCTTTGCCAAATTCTAGTAAATATCAAAGCTCTGTTTAATTGGTTTAACTATAAGCACTTACAAATCAAGAATTTCTTTTTATTTAAAAAAAATTTTTTTAATGTTTTTTATTTATCTTTGAGAATGAGAGTGAGAGAGAGCATGAGCAAGGGAGGGGCAGAGAGAGAGGGAGACACAGAATCCAAAGCAGGCTCCAGCCTCCAAGCTGTCGGCACAGAGCCCAACGTGGGGCTCGAACCCACGAACTGCGGGATCATGACCTGAGACGAAGTCGGACACTTTAACCGACTGAACCACCCAGGTGCCTCACAAATCAAGTATTTCTAAATCTCAGAAATACAACAGAAACTAACCCAACTGCTTTTCAGACTCACATGATGTGGAAAGAGGCTCAGTATTAAATCTAGTTTAAGTTTGTTGGTTTAATTAATATAGACATGTCTTACAGTTATCAGCATCTAATTTAATACTTTTATCCCACCCACGTTTATAATCAAATAAGTTCATGTTACCTCTATTACAAAATTTGTCAACATGAAAAAGAGCTTGGTACAATGGCTGACTTTGTCTAATGTCTCACAAAGTTTTTGCGGGGAATTTGAAAATAGTTGTTAAGAACAAGTAAATGGGAGGCGCCAGGGTGGCTCAGTGGGTTCAGCATCTGACTTCAGCTCAGGTCATGATTTCATGGTTTGTGAGTTTGAGCCCCACATCGGACTCTGTGCTGACAGCTCAGAGACTGGAGCCTGCTTTGAATTCTGTGTCTCCCTCTCTCTCTGCCTCTCCCCCGCTGACTCTCTTCTCTCTCTCTCTCAAAATAAATAAATAAACTTAAAAAAAAAAAAAAACAAGTAAACTGAACACATGTAAGTAGGATACAAATGTTTTAGGTAAATTGTTTAAATAGTTCCCCTTTATCTTTTTGGTAACCTGAAACCTTAAAGTTTTGCTAATATATAATGAATGAGTTAAGCTAAATTCACTGAATATCCAGATCATTCCAGATAAGATAAGCATACTGAAACATTACTTACTGAAAACAGACTTATCCATATTTTGCTTTCTTATACAGAGGAACCAAAGATATTTGAGTCCATTAGCAAGTGCGTTTTATGCACACTGAAAATTTTTCTCTGAAAAAAGCACATTTCTAGAAATCATAAAAAGTATTCATAAGCCTGCCAATTCACAGAATGCTAATGTAAAAGACAGTTCACAATTGTTTACTCCCTAGTTAAGGTTCCTAAGGGTTAAGAATTCTAATTAACATATGTGATTAGCTGAAGCAATTTTGAAAAAGAAGAAAAAAGCTGGAGGTTATCACTCTCTTCCATTTCAAACTATACTACAAAGCTACAGTAACCAGAATAGTATGGTACTGGTACAAAAACAGGCACAAAGATCAGTGGAATAGAATAGAGAACCCAGAAATAAAACCACACTTACATAGTCACTTAATCCATGACATAGGAGCCAAGAATATACAATGAGGAAAAGACAGTCTCTTCAATAAATGGTACTGGAAAACAGATAGCAACATGAAAAAGAATGAAACTGGGTCACTCTCTTACACCATATATAAAAATAAATGCAAAATGGATTAGAGACTTGAATTTGAGACCTGAAGCCATAAAACTGCTAGAAGAAAACAGGCAGTAAGCTCTCTGACATCAGTCTTAGCAATATTGTTTTTGGACCAGTCTCCTGAGGCAAGGGCAATAAAGGTTAGAATACACAAATGTGATCACATCAAAATAAAAAACTCTTGCACAGCAAAGGAAACCAAGAATGAAACAAAGAGGCAACCTCCTAAATGGGAGAAAGGTATTTGCAAATCATACATCCAATGAGAGGTTAATATCCAAAATATATAAAGAACTTATACAACTTAATATCAAAAAAAAATATGATTAAAAAATGGGCAGAGGACCTGATGACATTTTTCCAGAGAAGACATACAGATGGCCAGCAAGCACATGAAAAGATGCTCAACATCACCCATCATCAGGGAAACGCAAATAAAAACCGCCTTACACCTGTCAGATCAGCTATTATAAGGAAGATAAAAATAATAATAATAATGAGCGTTGGCAAGGACATGGAAAAAAGGGAACCCCTGTGCACTGTTGGTGGAAATGTAAATTGGTGCAGCCACTAGGAAAAGTAGTATGGAGGTTCCTCACAAAATTAAAAATAGAACTACCCTACAATCCAGCAATTCTACTTCTAGGTATCTGTCTGAAGAAAACAAAATCACAAACTGGAAGAGATACATGTTACCCCTATGTTCACTGCAGCATTATTTACAAAAACCAAATTATGGAAGCAACCTAAGGATCCATTAATAGATGAATGGGTAAAGAAAATGTGCTGTGTGTGTGTGTGTGTGTGCGCACGTGCGCATGTAATATAATAGTCCACCATGAAAAGAAAAATCTTGCCATTTACAACAACATGGATGGATCTACAGGGTATTATGCTAAGTGAAATAGGTCAGAGAAAGACAAATACCACATAGCGTGGATTTCACTTATATGCGGAATCTAAAACAAAACAAAAAACAGAAAGAGACTCAATAGATACATAAATACAGAGAACAAACTGTTGGGTTACCAGAGAGGGGAATAAGAAGTACAGACTTCCAGTTATGAAATAAGTTAGTCATTGGAACGTTATGTACAACATGGCAAATATACTCAATAATATTCTAATAACTCTGCATGGTGACAGATGTAACTAGACCGATCATGGGAATTATTTCTAATGCATAAAAATACTGAATCACTACAACAGACACCTAAAACTAATAGGATATTGTATGCCAAATATATAGACACATATATATTTAAAGCCACTAGAAACAGTAAGGGAAACACCTCCATATGCAAGGAATTAGAATGTGTGCTTTCAGTAAAAGAAGGCATGAGGAATGGAAATGCATTTTTGTTGAGGGAAAAGAAAGTAATTTTGCCCTAAAGCGAGGCTGGTGATTTAATAGAGGAAAAACAAAGGACAGAATCTGAATGTAAAAAACAAAGTTAGAGAAGGTTGGTGGAAAAGGAATCTTTGAAAAGGAATTTTAATGTGTGGTCCAGCTGGCTGATACTAAAATGAATTTATTTAAAAATGAGTTTTGTTTTTTTTTTTTTTTCAACGTTTATTATTTATTTTTGGGACAGAGAGAGACAGAGCATGAACGGGGGAGGGGCAGAGAGAGAGGGAGACACAGAATCGGAAACAGGCTCCAGGCTCTGAGCCATCAGCCCAGAGCCCGACGCGGGGCTCGAACTCCTGGACCGCGAGATCGTGACCTGGCTGAAGTCGGACGCTTAACTGACTGCGCCACCCAGGCGCCCCAAAATGAGTTTTAATATTAAAAGTACACTGGGGCAAAATTAAAATTGGGCTTTGCCCTGTGTTAAAAAAACAGAGATCTTCTTAGATTATTGGTCTGCTCTTAGTAAGAAAGTGTAAACCAAGGTTTTTCTTTACCTTTCATATCATCTGTCAAGTAAAACAGTCTATATTCTGTCTTTATCAGGTCTTTGATTACCTAGGAGAAAAAACTGAGTCTTTTCAATATTAAAAGAGCTAAAGCTTTTTACAACTAACTTTCTGTATTTTCCAACACAGTTTTTAGTTGTTACTTTTTAATTGTTACTTTGGTGAAATGAATAACCAAGTATTATTTCACAGAGACCCATGATCTTATTTGACCAAGCGTCCAAACCTTTTGATATTTTTGACAAACCTCCCAAAAATAAAATTCTTTTTAAAAAATTTTTTAATGTTTATTTCTTACACAGAGCATGAATGGGGGAGGGGCAGAGAGGGAGACACAGAATCAGAAGCAGGCTCCGGGCTCCGAGCCATCAGCACAGAGCCCGACGCGGGGCTCGAACTCACAAACCGTGAGATCATGACCTGAGCTGAAGTCGGACGCTCAACCGACTGAGCCACCCAGGCGCCTCAAAAATAAAATTCTTTTTGACTTTGAACTAACTTTGGGATTCTTCCAAAAGATCCAGGGACATCTCAAATGATTTGTTCTCTCTCCTTACAAAAAGAAAGATCTTAAACTAATTAGGCTTATTTAGTATGATAAAGTACGTGGGAAACATTGTCAAATAGGGGAGAGTAAACCTTCTTAGATCATATTTGTGTGGATACAGGTTATTGATAGAGGTGCCCCAGAAATTGTATGAAACTCCTAAAGATCTATCATGTCCTAACAGAATGTAAACACTTACAATTCCAGTTCTTATCTCAAAATGTTGTAGGTTACAAAAATAACCAAATTTCCTTGTCAAATGCATCATAACAAACTCTCATCAGACCTTTAACCATAGCCATTTTTAAGTCTTATCATTTACAGGCAGTTACTGTTTTACTCAGATGCTTTACAAAAGCTTCCCGCAAATGTGTTTCATCTCAGGGACGTTCACGCAAAGGCATCTGACAAACACTCTACAATACAGGTTTCTGATCACTTCGATACGGGTTCTGACAACAGACCCCACCACTGGACAGAATAGGAATTTACAGAACACTAATGGAGAAACTGGTAGCTTCATAAAACTTTGCACAGAAGATGAAGACCAACAAGAATTAATTACACGGAACTGAATGACCTGAGGAAGACGATTATAATTTTTATGACTTCTTGTTTAACACACTGCTGGTTCTCTAATGTTTTGCTTTTCCAGATTTTAGGAAATCCTCATCTCTTGTCTGTTAAGCTGCCAACAATTTGGTTAAGATATACCTTTGTGAACAACAACAACAAAAAATCTACTTTTTCTCCACACCGATCCCTCCAGAATTACAAACCCCTTCAGTATTCCTTTCATGGCAAAATAATTAGGTATTTACACAAGGTCAATAAGAATCGGTTCTCCTTTTAACGGAACACAATTACAAACGTTGGTTATGTTACCAAGGCTTTGACTGGAAACGTCATATTTCAGAGAGAGAGAGAGAGAGATACATAGACTCAGATACGACCAGACCATTTTAAGGAATTAAGGGCGACTTTACAGACCAAATAAAGCCCCTTGAAAAAAAAAAATCGGCCCCTCACAATGTTCCAGCAAACCAATCTTTAAAAAAGAGCTTAATGCGGTCAAGCACTATTCCTGCTGCACTTATGTAAATAATTAGGCAAAGTTTAATGCAAACAAATTAGCTTTACTATAAAAAATGAAAGTAATTGTAGAGAGAAGAAATTATGTTTACACCTTTATCTGTATTTGTTTCTAATCCTCTTAATTGTCTTTGAGGTTCTGTCATACAGCTGAATTCTTCCAGTTTCCTCAAAAATCTGGCTATGACTCTCCAAACTAACATTTCCAATTTTCTCCCACCCTTGGGACCTGGGAGTCAGTAAAGACAAAGACAATCCTTGAATGTCCTTGGAAGGCACCAATACCGGGTTCCCTTAACTGCCCACATGACAGCCACGTTTCACGGACTTAACCCTTGGATATGCATCTCACAGCTGAACAAGGCGCCAGATGCCATGTGGTCCGGTACAAACGCCGGGGACCTCCAAATTCAACAGCCTAGGAAGAGGGGCAGCCGACATCAAGGTAGACAGCTTCCTCCCAAGACGCCAGATCAAGACGTCATACTTGAAGCAAACATGACACCCTTTCTTCTTCCCGTTCTTTCCTTGACACTGGGACGGGCCCGGAAAGATTAACACCCTCAATCCGGGTATCTCGGGCCATTGTGAAGTGTGGGGGGAAGCCTCTGGAAGTTAGAACTTTTTATTTCAGGCTCAGAGAAAACTTAACCAACCCGCCGCAGTCCCTGTGAATTAATGCATTCCCAGCGCCACCTTAGCAGGAAACAGTCTGTGCCCCCAGAGGATCTGTCGGTTTCGGTGGTGGTTGCTACTCTCCTTGGACCTATGAACGCCTTGATGGCTGGCACAGAGCCGGGCATTGTCGCTCAAGTTATCTGACTGTGCCTCCAACTTCTTGCAAATGAACAAAGACACTTCACTGGTTGACTCCTCTTGGATTTACATCATTGAGTTAGAAAGGAATCGCCAGGAGGCATTCATGACTCAGGGTTTGCCTCCTTTGGCAAGGCCATATGTTCCCTAGTTAGGAGTAAATGTAAATGAGAATACAATCAGAAACCTTTCCTTACGTCTTGAAAATATTGCAGAATCCATTGCTAACACAGTAGATGCCCAAAAAATATCCTTACTCTCAAGCCAACGTCGTTGTCGATAACAGAACAGTCCTTGATGGCCTTTTAGCTGAGCGAGGAGTCATCTGTGCCATGGCCAACACCACCTGGCCGCGCTGGGATTAACACTCCTGGGGAAGTTGAAACTCTGTGAACTAAGATCACTGAGCCAGCCAATTAGCATAAAAAGGTGATTCCCTCAATGAGGTCTTTCTCTGGCTTATCTGATTTTGATTAGTTTGGGTCTTAGGGACCTTGGCCCTGAAGTACCCTCCAAACACTGGAAATTATCCTACTGACAATAATCATGATAATCTCCCTGGTGCGCTGTATCCTCTCAAAAGCTTTTAATGCCTGTCCATCGCCACTAACTACCAAGCAAATGACCTCCCTGAGAGCGGAACGTCAGAAAAGGAATGAAGAATATGGCCAACTTAAAAATCGCGAACCTGTGGTCGTGGCCCAGGGGTATCACGGGGACAAAGCAAGAAACGTCACGACCTGTGAATCACCACACGGAGGATCCACAGAAGCCGTAAGAACTACACAGCGATCGCGGAGAACGGGGCTTGGCCTTACATCTTGATCACCTCTCTGTCAGGCTGAGTCTGATCGAAAGGGAGCAATTACTAAAAATTAGACGGGAAGGCCAAAATGAGGTGGCTTGGCCTAAGCCCCAAAGTCAGCAAACCAAGACTTAATATGAAATCTAACTGCAGCTTCCACCCGCCCGGAATGTGACTTTTAACCAGCCAACCTGGGATTTCCTGGTCAGCATTAACAGGTAATCCTCTGACGGACCCCTTCTGTTTCCCTTAGGAGGGCAAAATAATGGCCTAAAATCATGCATTCTTGGGGCGCCTGGGTGACTCAGTCGGTGAAGCATCCGACTTCGGCTCAGGTCATGATCTTGCAGTTTGTGGGTTCGAGCCCCGTGTTGGGCTCTGTGCCGACAGCTCGGAGCCTGGAGCCTGCTTCAGATTCTGTCTCTCTCGCTCGCTCTCTCTCTCTCTCTCTGCCCATCCCTCACCTTGTGCGCATGCGTGCTCGCTCTCAAAAATAAATAAAACAAAAAAAAATTTTAACACAATGCATTCTTTGCTAATAATTTCCTTTTTTTCTGTTCCCTCCCTGCCTCTAAAAAACTTTCTTTCCTGCAGCTCATTGGAGCTAGATGGGATACTGCCTGATTCATGAATCACTGAACAAAGCCAATCTGATGCTTACATTTATTCAGTTGAGGGGTGCCTGGATGACTCAGTGGATGAAGCGTCCGACTCTTGATTTCGGCTCAGGTCATGATCTCGCGATTCCTAAGTTTGAGCCCCACGTCGGGCTCTGTGCTGACAACTCGGAGCCTGGAACCTGCTACGGATTCTGTGTCTCTCCCTTTCTCTCTGCCCTCCGCCCCCGCTAGCACTCTCTCTCTCTCAGAAATAAACATTTAAATAAATAAATTTATTCAGTTGAACTTTTGTTAATTACTGGCCTGAGAGCTTTTTGGGGGGCAGGCCAAGCGCCCACGGGACTGAGCACCCCAGGAGCACCTCGGATGACGGCGAACAAATACCCCGGGGTGCCCCACCAGGCCCTCCCTCCGGTGTTCTATACCACCTCCCAGAGTTTCCCCCGGGACTGATCGCCAGGTGTCCTGTCCTGTCACTGGTTTGCTATTACATGCTTTCTGGCCTCCCGTCTCAGTTCCCCACAACCTACTTAGGTTTCCCAGGATTAAGTCCCAAATAGACATAAGACCACCCACCTCTGAGCAGGTTTCTGAGTCTGCTGCTAGGGGTTCCCAAACTATGACACCTTTTTGCCCACCGACTACTAGATAAAGGGAATCCAGTCTGCCTTCCCGGCACTGTCTCCCACTACACGACTCAGACCCCAACCATCCACTTCGAAGAATGAAGGGCCACATGGTTTGGTGTTTTACTGTGTGCCAGGCCCTGCGCTTACCCCCGGAACCTCACTGCAATCCCACCGCCACCCTAACAGAAGCGCTTTCTCACTCTTGTCCAAAATGAAGGCACGGAGGCTCCCGGGGGTTGGGTGACGTCCCCGAATGTCACACAGGTTCTCGTGGGCTGAGTTCTGAAGCAGCTCTCTTCCCGGCGCTCTGCCGGCCCCTCAGCACCATGGCCCCTCTAGCCACTGCTGGTATTTCCCCTCCCCGGGCTACCCCAGGCCCCTCCTCTTTCACAGTTAACGTGACAACTATTGAAAAACCCACATAAAACCACAACACAGTATGGAAATGTGGGGGAGTGATATTTTGATCTACTTATCCCTCAATGCTACTCACTCTACAGTCTTGCCTTGAATTCCTAACATTTGGCCGAGCTTCTCGTTTTCAAGCCTTCTCACCTTTAGCATGGGAGCTCTCTGTGGGCGTATCTCCTCTCCCCGCAGGAAGGCCCCCTTCTTGGCACCCTGGTTACACCACAAGATGTGCTAACAGTCCTTGCTGAATGAACTAATCAATTACACGAAGGTGTGAGGCTGGGAGCCCACGCAAGCCACGTGCTGTGGCTGCACCCATCCACAGCTGCTGGGCAAGGCAAGCAAGCTGCAGGCACTGGAGAAACACTCACGGAGGGCCCGCTGCCCGCCAGGCACAGTCCCTGGCTCTGGCGCTCACCGAGCGTCACCTCTCAGTAAGGCGGGACACCTGTGCGAGGTGGCAAAGCCGGGGGTCCGTCAGATCCAACTCAGCTTTTACGGGAACTGGAGGCAGAGACCACGCGGTTCTGAGACATCATTGTTAGCGACAAACGGGGCCTGAGGTGTGGACGACATCCCTCCCCCCACGCCCACCCTTCTCACGGGGAAACGAACGGCCTCAGGAGCACCCGGACACTGGAAGGGAAGCAGAAAGCAATTCAGGGCTGACACGTGACGTTCATCAAAAGGGGTTTTCTCTCCCCTCTGCTGCCTTAGCATATGGTTTTCTGTACACGGGGTGGGGGGAGACAGAAGATGTTAATTCAGCTGCAAGACACATTTCAAATGAAGCCTTGATGCCTCAACGTCCGTGTGGGGGGAGATACAGACCACTCTGGCTCAAGGGAGCACACGCAAGGCCTGTCCAGGGCCCAGACTGGCTGATGTGCACCCGGGCTCACAGACCATCCCAGCTAGCCCCACCACCAGGGCCCTTGGAGACTCTCACGCAACCCCCTGTCCCAGACTCCGTGGGCTCTGAGAGCCCAACAAGGCAGAGATACCCATGGACACTCACACCTCCCTGCCACGGATTTCTTCTTAGGAGGCTACGAACTGCTACAGACCCGAGCTCTGGTACAGCCAGTCACCTGAGATACAGGGAACACATCCAGCAAGAGCCTCAACTTCCTGAGCCCCCAAATGCGACGCAGCCACACGCAGCCTTTCGGGAAAATGGCCATCCTAAGCCCCCGAACCGGTGGACTCCAGGGTCAGCCCTCTTACTCCCATTTGATTCTCCAGGCCCAGAATAAACAGCGTGCAGGGTCTGACTGCAACAGAAGGATCCACGATAGTATGACGATGGGAGGGCACCCGGCTGAACAGAGGTTTCCCACAGCCCTGACCCGCTAGCCCACAGCCACATCACAGGAGGGAAGCTGTCCACTTTTCACTGGTGGGGCCACTTTTCACTGCTGGGCCAGTCCTAACAACTGAGCCTCCCGCCAGACATTGGCCTTTGTACCCCAACTTTCTGATTCCTACCCACAGCCCAACCACACTCTTTACTACATCATGTCTCAGATGAAATCCTGGTTCCCCTGAAAGTGCATCTCCAACATATCTGAGGAGCTCAAGAGAAACGCACACTGCTGTCCTTCTGAATTATGTGCTACCTCCGTGGCCTCATCTGACCACATATGCCTGGGCAGCAAAGAAGCGTGTTGGGGAACAGGAGTGGTCTCCGGAGAAAGGTCTCCCTCCTCCTCCACGTTCTCTCAAAGATCCAGTTACCAACTGTGCAACAGCACACAGCAGAGGCCTCTGCCAGAGGCAAAAGAGGCAGATCCCCAGCCAAAACCGCCCTCCCAGACAGGCCATCGCCCCTCCTGGCTTCCTGGCCACACCGTCAGCATCACCGGCAAATCTGGCCTGAACACACACTCAGGGCCAGAGGCGCCCGGCTCTGGGGAGATGGCAGAGATGTGGTCAGACACACGAGGAGTCCTTCCCCATCCAGGCTGCCTTTGAAAGTCATGACTCCCGTGCACAGACACAGGTCACCATGCTCCACTTGAACATGAACAACAGGTAACCTTGTGGGTCTTGACAGGCTGGCCTGCAGAAACTCCTCCCCACTGGGCTTAGACCCCAGAAGCATGAGACAAGCAAGGCTGCTCTTTTTCACATCAATGCCAAGCTGCTCCCTGGCCACGTGGATCCACCGCAGTCCTCCGTCCGGCACAGCCACAGCCACGGCATCCCTCCAGCAAGCCTGGATCACTCCCAAAGGAATGGCAGTGTCAGAAACAGGAATCATTCCTTCCAAACAGCCCATCCCTGGGGCCTCCCAAACACTGGTACTCGATATGCCCAGAGAGACTTCCACTTCTCAAAGACCATGCATCCCTCCTGTCCCTCCCATATTGAGGGACCCATCACCTCATCCGTCTCCTGCCTAGTCTTGACCCCCTTTGGATGTGCCACTGTAGCCTGAGAAAGGAATGCAAAATGATCCCCCCCCCCCAACAAAGGGAAACAAAACAGAGTGGATAAGAAAGGAAAAGAGATTCACTATGAGCACTTTGACATTTGTATGATATCTACATCATTGCTTCTCAGCCTGTAACATGCCTGCAAACCAGCTGGGAAGCTGGTGAAACTGAAAAAAAAATCTCAGTGGGTCCGGGGTGGGACCTAAGATTCTGCATTTCTAACAAGCTCCCAGGTGATACGCATGTTGCTGGTGTCCACGCAATATCCTCTGAGTAGCAAGAGTCTGTCTACACAACGCTCGACAACAGCATAGACAGGCACTCAAGAGTCTCTGCTGGGTTGAATTAAATTGCAGGAGATGCTGACTCTGATGGCAGGAAACACGAATAAGAGCTAGTGATGAGTCAAAGCCGTCACCACAATCAATGGTTCGCAACACCGGCCGTACGTTGAAATCACCAACTGTAGCCTTTGGAAAATGCCAATGCCCGGGCTCCACAGACTTCAGAATTCTGACTTCACCGGGCTCAGGGAGAACCTGGACATCTGTATTTTTTAAAAGCTTCCCAAGTGATCCTAATACACAGCCAGATTAGAGTACCAGGGAACTTGGTAAAACTGTTTCACTGCCAGCTATGGGCCCAGAGTGAGGCATTAGACACGTGGAACTGAGTGAGGCCACGTCCCTTCCCTCAGTGAACATATCCACCAACGGGAGAAACAGGTCCTCAGTGACTCTAACTGAAAAGTACCAGAAGACATTATTTATGTGAACTGTTTTGGGTATACAGATGAAGAAGCAACTGCTCCAGCCTGGAGGAAATGAGAAAAAGAGCAATCAAGCAGTAAAGATATTTGGGCTTTAAAGGATGAATAGGAGTTTTCTAGGCAGACAAGGGAAGCAGCTACCCCGAACTTGGGTTCTTCCCCATTATCGGTTGTATGGAGATGATGTTTGGCCAGGACTTGGGGTCCCGAATTCTGGGGCCAGCTGCCTATGGCTGCCCAGGTACAGGAGAAAGATGTACGCACAAGGATCAAGGTCGTTCTTGTCAGCGGCCGGCGCAATTTGAAAGGCCAGTGGTGTGGCCAAGACGTGATGTAAGTCAGAGTCCAATCAGGAAGATGGAGCCCACACCCTATACCCCGAGAGAGGAAGTCTGAAGGGGAAATTAATGACCTGCGGGAGATGCTGAAGATCAAACAGGGACCCACACTACAACCCAGAGGTTAGCAGCATCTGGAAGCCCTCGGGTCGAAGGGATACAAGGAGGAGGTAGTGCTGTGAAGCCCAGGGTCAGAGCTGGAAAGTGTGCGCCAGGCGCTGGCGCTGCTAAGAGGTGTAGTCACTGCTGAAGGTGCCAAGACGATGCCCGGATAGCGGGGTGGGAGCCTGCCTTCTCCCTTCCCAAGCCCAGCCAGGAGTCGGTTAGCAAAGGAGCTTGGGAGATGTAGTTTGCAAGAGGTAGTTTGCAGGAGTCAGGCCCGGAAGGGCAGGGATGGATGGGAGCACCTACAGGAGGTAACATTCCTTCTGGCCTTCCGGCAAAGGCAGGCTGAGCATGCGCCCACACATCCCTTTTCCCTACAGTTAAACCTCTACTTGGCCTGGGACAGAGCTCCCCAACCCACGTACTACAGACACTGTCCCCGCAGGACCTGAGGAGGCCACCGGCCAGGTCATCTCTAGCTGCAAACACCCCCTCCGTTTATCCCCATGGCGCCACACCAACATTACCAATCCCTGTGTTCGGCGATGTGCAAATGTGTGCAATACAGTGCTCTCAGAAAATGCTGAGGAAGACAGAGTACAGGCAGGCCACACCTAGGAAGAGAACATTTTTCTCCCCGAATAGGGAGGGCCTGACAAGGTGAGGCAGCCCCAGACCACTGAACTCTGCGGAGCTCCAGGGAGAACCAGGGCACAAGCAACTCAGAGAAGGGGAGGGTCCCAAAACAGACAATGAAGCGTTCTGTCTTCAAAAGAAATCCTTTTGAGGATTTCATACACATTTTTACACTCCTTTTTTTTTTTATTTCAACGCAGTAATTTTTTAATGGAGACAAAATTCACCTAACATAAGATTAACCATTTTAAAAGTGTATAACTGGGGCACCTGGGTGGCTCAGTCGGCTCAGCATCTGACTTTGGCTCAGGTCATGATCTCACAGCTCATGAGTTCGAGCCCTGCGTCCGGCTCTGTGCTGACAGCTCAGAGCCTGGAACCTGCTTCAGATTCTGTGTCTCCCTCTCTCTGCCCCTCCCCTGCTCATGCTCTGTCTCTCTCTGTCTCTCAAAAATAAATAAATGTTGAAAAGAAATAAAGAATTTTATTTCTTTTTTATAGCTAAACAATACTCCATTGTGGAGATACACCATATTCTGCGTTTCCATTCACCAAATGATGGACCCCTGGGTTGTTTCCACCTTTCAGTTATTTTAAATAGTGCTGCTATTAGCATTCATGTCTAAGTTTTTGTTCTAGTACCTGCTTTCAAATCTTCTGGGTATATACACCAGAGTTCCACTCATTTTTAAAGGACTTAAGGGAACATATAATGTAGACATAATGTAAAACAGCAAAATCGGGCACATAAACAAAACAGACTGTTAAAAGGGAACAGAGAAATGTATGCCAACAGAAATCCAAGATGAACTAATTCCCACAATCAGCCACTGAATTTCGCCATGGGTTTCCTGGAAGCTAAGGTGAAAAGGGAAATAAATCACGTTACTTGTCATTTGTCAAGATAAACATTCTTTCCCGGGCACTCAATCCAGAAACGCATCTGTAACATGGAGGCTTGTATCAAAGACTGTGAGCAACATTGTGAAAAGCATAGTCTTTGCATTTCTGCAAGAGACAAAAATGTTCTCCAAATGAGCGGTTTTGATTTTTCTTTTTAACCAACTCTATATGGATCATGAACACATTTAAACTAATTCAAGGGGCACCTGGATGGCTCAGTCGGTTAAGCGTCCGACTTCGGCTCAGGTCATGATCTCACGGTCCGTGAGTTCGAGCCCCACATCGGGCTCTGTGCTGACAGCTAAGAGCCTGGAGCCTGCTTCAGATTCTGTGTCTCCCTCTCTCTCTGACCCTCCCCCCCTTCATGCTCTGTCTCTGTCTCAAAAATGAATAAACATTAAAAAAAATTTTTTTTAAATAAAATAGAATAAAATAAATAAACTGTAATTCAATGAAGTCAATTTTGTAGGATACAGCCCAGACACATCGCTTTGTAAATACCCAATTTTAATAGATGAATCAAATGTGAAGAACCCCCAAGACAGAATAGTCGAAGCAACCACTGAAAGTCCTAACAGCTCATTTCTTCGGCACGTCCCTGGGTCTCTCAACACAGGCCCCTGATGCAGCCCTTTCATGCTGCCTGTCAGAGGCAGAGCCTTAAGGTCAGACGTGGGACATGCGGGGAAAGCTGACATTCGGCTGGGGGGCTTATGAACCACCTCTGTGTCAATGGACCCCCTCCTTCCCATCAATGTAACTACTGAGGGCTGAGCTGTGCTGACTTCTGACTCTCCCTTCTCCTGGCTCCTCGAAGCTGCTTTCTCAACCTGGTCCAAGCTTCATCAAAGGTACTTTGGGGGCACCTGGGGGGCTCAGTGCGTTAAGCATCTGCCTCTTGGTTTCAGCTCAGGTCACGATCTCACAGCTTTGTGTGTTTGAGCCCCACATGGGACTCTGTGCTGGCAGCACGGAGCCTGCTTCTCTCTCTCTCTCTCTCTCTTCTCTCTCTCTCCCTTCTCTCTCTCCCTCTCTCACTGCCCCTCTCCCACTCATGCTCTCTCTCTCTCTCTCTCTCTCTCTCTCAAAATAAACTTAAAAAAAATTTTTTAAACCTATTTTTGCTTGCACCATCTCTCTCTCTCTCTCTCTCTCTCTCTCTCTCTCTCTCTCACACACACACACACACACACACACACACACACACACTCTCACACTCTCACACCCCAGGCCTCCCAAAGCCAAGGCAGCACCATGTTCCAGCCATGGCTGCTGTGGGCCAAAAAGCTCACCAGGCAAACCTCCAATGTTCCAGTTGAGAGCCATGGCTGAAGGTCCAATGTCAGGGCTCTTGGACAGGGCAGGGCCTAACTCTGTCCTCAACCCCCTCCCGGGGTGAGAAGCATCGCCCCGCTCGAGGGGAAGCAGGTCATGGATGCACACGGCCAGCTCCATGGAGCTGGGAGGTACCCTGCCCCCAGCACCTGTCTGAGGTTTACACCACAGTGAAAACATGCCTTTCCTCTCCTCACACAGACCCTGTTCGGACGTACAGGCAACGAGAAGAACAGTTACTGGTCACCTACAACCTGGAGCGGTAAATCCTGAGGTTGGAGCCTGTCGCTTTCTGACACGAGGCCAAGGCCCGCAAAGACTGCACAACTGGTTCAAAGTCTCCCGGTGGGTAGGTCCATGGCCCTTGCTGGCCGGCAGAAATGGTCTGCTTTCAGAGCTACCTGGGTTCCTTCCCTCACCTCCTTCCCATCCTTGGAATTAGAGTAAAATGGGAGGGACAAGGACAAGCTCCTGTTCGAGCTGGCCCTAGCCCTTCTCTTGGAAAAGTTGAGACTGTGAAGTCCAGACAGACAGACAAGGCAGTTTGGAACCACTCGGGGTGTGAAGAGAGCCGTGTGGCTCAGCAGCGAGTGCAGGTGGACTTCAAACGACAGCACATACCCGGGGCCTACCCTGCTCGGGCACCACCGTAAATGCCTCATGTTCGGGAACTTACTGTAACCCTCCCACAACCCTCTGAGGTAAATACTACCACGATCTCCACTGTACAGAAGAGAAACTGAGGCACAGAAGGGCCAAGTAACTTGCCAAAGGTCGCACAGCTTAACGGGGGTGTGAAGTGAGGCAATGCAGCCGAGGCATCCGTGCCCTTGGCCACTGTATTGTTTGCTAGGGCTCCCGTAACAAAGTATCGCAAATTTGGTCACTTGAACAATAAAAACTTACTCTTTCACCAATCTGGACACTAGAAGTCCAAAATTAAGGCATCAGCAGGGCCATGCGCCCTCTGACAGCTCTAGAGAAGAATTCTTCCTGGCCTCTCCGGGGTCTTGGTGGTTGCTGAGAACGCTTGGCGGTCCCTGATTTGCAGGCACATCACCCCATTCTGTTCCATCCTCACACAGCCTTCTGCCCTCTGTGTGTCTGGGCCTTCACAGGGCCTCTTTTTTTTCTCTTTTTTAATGTTTATTTATTGCTGAGAGACAGAGCGCGAGTGGGGGAGGGGCAGAGAGAGAGGAAGACACAGAACCCGAAGCAGGCTCCAGGCTCCAAGCTGTCAGCACAGAGCCCGACGCGGGGCTTGAACACATGAGCCATGAGATCGTGACCTGAGCTGAAGTCGGACGCTTAACCGACTGAGCCACCCAGGCGCCACCAAATGGCCTTCTTAGAAACACCAGTCATTGGATTTAGGACCAGCCAGAATCTAGTACGACTTCATCTTAACTAATTACATCTGAAAAGACCCTTTCTCCAAATAAGGTCACATTCTGGGTTTCTGGGCGCATGGGACTTTTGTGAGGACATTATCCAAGCCAAGACAGCCGCGATGCTATACTGCTTCTAGAAAAGGAGAGGTAACTAGAGCCAGGACCTCTTCTGAGCCAGGAAAATATAAAGCAGACAATGAAAGCATAGAGAATCAAGACAGAAAAATGAGCCCCCCACCCACCCAAATGAACACTCTGCATCTTTCCATGGTGCGCTGCCTTCCCTTATGATCCCAGCTTGAAGGACACTGGCCATCTCATCTCATAACCATCTGGGCCCAGGGCTCCCCCTTCTCTAGGAGACGAGCTCCTTAAGGGCAGTGCCTGGCACGTAACAGGTGCTCAGCAGATGGCTGAGGAACAAAACGCTTTCGGGGTCTTCTCCCTTCTTTCTCCCCCACTCCGGTGCCTGGATTCCTCCCGCATCTAGCATTTAAAGCTCAGGAAGCAGTTCTAAAGTTCAGCGATGGCACTCTATCAGAGGGAAAACATTCAAGTGTGTTAACAGCTTCCCTGACAAATCCAGACTCAAACAGAGTGTCATCCTTGGGGGGGGGGGGGGGGGGCAGCGAAGAAGAGAAGCAGTCACCAGGGAAGGGCCACGGCAGCAAAGCCTCTCGTGGCTTCCCCCGGTCTTCGTCACGCCCACCCTCCCGCAGTCATTCCCTCCGCGGGCACACATTGGTGCCTACGTTACACCACCATTTACCCAGGCCCTCCTCGGCGTCACGGGCAGCAGCCACCTAGCACTGAGCCTTGCCGGAGGAGCTGCTAGAGAGAAATCCAGAAGGTCAAAACGCAGCTCTCAGCAGTTAGGCTGCTGCGGGGATGAAAGACAGAAAGAGAAGAGGCGGAAGGAATTCTAGAACGGAGATCAGGAAGGCAAGCCACAAAACGAACGCAGGTGGGCCACCTCTGGGAAGTCACGTGCTATCTAGGGCCTCAGGGGAGGGACACCGGCACCTGGGAGGGCAACTTTCACTGGACCTTTTCAATACTGAGCCACAGAGAGTGACACACGCAAAGAATAAATAAAAGAAGAAAATCTAAACGTTAATGCGAAGGGTCCTTGCACTACGCTGTTCGGTCATCAAAGGGAAGAAACCATCCCCCCGCCCCCACCCTTATCGGGTCATCACGAGACTCACATAAGAAATGGGCGTAAAACACAGCATCAACCCAAGTCAGTGCGCAGGGACGTTAGTGGCCCCATCCCACAGCGCTTCTGTTTAATCGACGATCACATGAAGGGTGTGGGCAGGAAGGTCAGAGGGACAAACCACCGTGTCAAAAGGGCATTCTGAGCTCAACCTGGCTTGTACTGGGACTACCTCCTGAAGTCAAGTAGCAGATCTTGCCCCTAGAGCTCAAGGTCTAACGTCCAGGCCACACCAAGGCCAGATATTAAAAACCGCACACGGCGGTCCCAGGCACCTGTTCCTACTCAGACAGAAGCCATCCTGGTGTACCTGAGCCTAGGAAGGAGAGAAACCTTGCTAGAGAATCAAATGCACCCAAACAGCCCCTCCCCTGGGGTCTGACCAGCCCAGCCCGAGCACCAGGCCCCACCAGCACCAGGCCGGCAGAGGGGAAGCTATTCTGCACAGCCCCAAATTGGCAGCGAGGCCTGGCAGAGGGCTGTGGCATGTGGGCACAGCCAGAGGGAGGGCGGTCTCTGTAATCTAGGCTCAGCAGCTAGAAGCGCCTTGTCACCACATCCATCCTCCCCTAGAACGGGGCTCCATGAGGCAGATCCCCTGGATGGCCCAGGATGGCGAGGGCTATTGGTTTGGGAAATTATGATCACCCCTCCTTTAGGGACCCCGGGGTCCTCTCAAATGCACGCCCTCCTCCCGTCGCAAGAACTCCAGAGTCTATCGTCTGCCCCATTCTCAGGAAACGTACCCCATCCTGCCTTGCTGTAGCTGTCTGTGGCATCTTCTCAGCCCCACTTCCTCTATATACAAATCCCTTCAAAATAAAGGGCTACATTCGGTTGGAACTCCAAAGGGTGGAGTCACAGGGCAGTGAAGTAACAGAACAGTTTGGGGCTCGAGGTTAACAGGTCTTCCCAAAAGCACTCTTGTGGCCAAAACAAGCCCATGAAGAAAGATGCTCCACATCACTAATGAGCAGGGAAATGCAAATCAAACCCTCAACGAGGTACCACCTCACACCCATTAAAATGGCTGCTACCAAAAAATCAGAAAACAACAGATGTTGGCAAGGATGCAGAGAAACTGGAACCCTTGTCCACTGTTGGTAGAGCCGCTGAAGAAAACCATGTGGTTGCTCAAAAAATTTAACACAGAATTACCATATGACCCTGCAATTCCCCTTATAGGTATATATCCCCCCCAAAATTCAAGAGTAGGGTCTCAAAAGAGAGATTTATACACTTGTGTTTACTGCAGCATTATTCCCAAGAACCCACATGGTGCCGTAACCCAAGTATCCATCAACAGATGTGTGGATACGTAAGGCGTGGTATATACATAGAATGGAGTATTATTCTGAGGAGATTTGGACACATGCTACAAGACGGATGAACCTTGAGGACAGTGAAATAAGCCAGTAACACAAAGACAAATATTCTGTAACTCCACTTATACAAAATACCTAGAGTAGTCAAGTTCAAAGTGACAACAGTAGAAAAGTGGTAGAAAAAAGCAGTTGCCGGATCTGGGAAAGTTGAGGGAGGAAGGGAGAGTTAGTTTTTTTAACGGATACAGAGTTTCATGTCTGCAAGACAAAGAGTCCTGGAGACTGACAGCACAATATGAATGTACTTCACACTACTGAACTGCAGACTTCTTCCCTGACATGTATTTTACCACAGCTAGAAAAGAGAAACACAGCAGACTCTGGTGCCCATTCTTCAGGCCACCATCTTGGAAGAACAGTTGGAGGACAGGAATCTCAGTTCTCCCCAAAGGCCAGTGGGGGCCCCAGGACACCTCCGCTCCCCCGGGGTTATGTGTCACTGTGCTTCAAGGAACCACGTCTAATCTAGCCTGGCCCACCATGTGTCAGCAGGTAAGTCACACAAACCCCTGCCTGTAGAATGAGGGAAGTGTCTGCCCTCAACCTAAACAGGAGCCCTCTGTGGAGGCCTCTCATGGACGGTATTAAGAGGCCTCCACAGAAAACCGCCCAGGGGGGAATCATCAGGCCGTTGCTGCAAGGCCGTGGTGGCTGGTGGAGGAGACCCAGGCCGCGGGGCCAGACAGACCCGCACCCGAACGCTGCCTCTGCCACTTCCTAGCTCTGCGACCCCACGTGCCTTGCTGTGTCTTTCCGAGCTCAGATTTTCTCCTCTGTAAAACAGGAGAGCAATACTCATTAACTAGCGTTGTTCTGTGGATCGGACAGGATTCTTGCTATGCAGCTGGCAGAGAAGTCTCTCGACAAGCGAGAAGATGGTGAGGACTGAGTGGTCAGCTGGAGCCCCGACGTCCCAGCTGTCAGGCTCACGTTCCTCTGGGGGTCTGGGGTCCCTAGGAGGTCTTCCCCCCAGGCCACAAGTGACTTTGCTGCTGCTGCTCCCACACCAGGACCCAGAGTTCAATGACGTCACCTCCAGCCTCGCACCTGCTCCTCTCATGGAAGGTTCTGATCTCACGTTAACCCCCGTGGAAGGAGGAGCTTTAGGGGGCCTGGGACTCCCTCAGCCGACCGGTTCTTCATTCTCATCCAAACCCACCTGTCTGTGAACCCAGTCTGTGTTCCCACCAAGGCCTTTCTCCATCCCAGCAGTGGGGACAGTCAGTACAGAAGAGGGCATGAGATCACCCACCTGGTGTCTCTCACAACACAGCCTGGATGACAGATGCCATAGCAACAGCCCTAGCAACGATGACAGGAGACACCCTCTTGGACCCAGACGGATGGGAAATACGTCAACCACCACCAACCACATAGGGAGCAAGGGCTGGGGTGGGGGGCAGACACATGCAGAATGCCACCTGCCTGGGCACAGAGGGAAGCCCATTAGCCGAGTCCAACTTCCCCTTTCAACATCAAAGCGAAATAATCAATGGGAAGAGGACAGGGAAGCTGGAAATCCCTTGGACTGACAGCACATTAAGGTTAATCCTCTCTAGCCAGCTGTGTGGCCGTTCAGCTACAACTGTGCTGTCTGCTCAGGGCTCTGGAGGAGAAGCCCGGGCTGGCAGCTGGGACACTGCAATGTGGGGGGATCCCAGAGCCCCTCGCCAGCCAGGGCTGGGCCTCCCGAAGCAGGCGGCTGGCCTCTCGGCTTCAGATGCCCATCAACAACAGAACCTAGCAAAAGCCTAGAAGTTAGAACCACTCCTGCTCCCCCCCACCCCCCCAGTGGGTAGAACATCCTTGTCCCAGGACAAGGTCCACTGAGCCCAGGCCCCCAGCAGCCTAGCTGTGGGGGTTGGGGGGCAATTCCATTTGCAAAGCAGTTCATCCTGGTGAGAAACTGAAGTAGGGATTTGTCCAGGCTTCCAGGGGTGATTAGGGTGAAAACCGAGACTCGAAGAACATTAATGGGAGTGACTAACACACTCCCAGCACTTCTGGTGCTGGGCCATGCTGTCCACACTCTCTGAGATGAATGGCATTATCCCCACTGTGCTCATGATGACATCTGAGGACATCAAGACCCACAGGATAACCTGCCTAAGATCACGCGACTCACACTGGGAACCCTGCGTCCGAACCCAGGCGTGCCTTCACCTCCTCCCTGGTCCCTACCAGCCTGGCCTCTAGTGTGACCTACGGGCTGGCAGGGGAGATGGGGCTTTCAAAGGCCTGCAGAAAACCCCCCAAGTCAATCTGGCTACAATGTAATAGGCTGGGGTTTAAGAAAAGATGCAATCAGAAAATCAAAATACAGTAAGATAAAATCAACTAAATGGGGGGCGCCTGGGTGGCGCAGTCGGTTGAGCGCCCGACTTCGGCTCAGGTCATGATCTCGCGAGGTCTCGCGTGATCTCGCGTGAGTTCGAGCCCCGTGTCAGGCTCTGGGCTGATGGCTCGGAGCCTGGAGCCTGTTTCCGATTCTGTGTCTCCCTCTCTCTCTGCCCCTCCCCCGTTCATGCTCTGTCTCTCTCTGTCCCAAAAATAAATAAACGTTGAAAAAAAAAAAAAGTTTAAAATCAACTAAATGGAAGGAAAGGGAAAGAATGCCAGCAGCAAGGAGGACAATGACCACACGGGCTTCTGGCCACACGGACACGGTGCAAAAGCTTCTCTAGCAAATGAAGAGCCAAAGCGTGTTGGGGGGACGAGTGGTCTCTGTGGCAGGGGTGCAGCTGGAGGTGAGGACGGGGGGGGGGGGGGAACGACCCAGCAGAACACAGTAAGACCCCAGTTTCTTCTACCCAGAGGGACAACTGAGACCTCGAAGACCACCAAGCCAGAGCCCCCAGGGAGGCCTGCTGGAGGAGGAAATGCCACCACAGATGTGCAAGGTACAGATAGTCGGGTTCAAATCCAGCTGTGCTAGTCGCTTAGCCCCTCTGCACCTCTTACCTGACCAGAGGGGAGGACAGGGCCCAGAGTGCGAGTTACCTAGAATGATATGTGACCAGAGATGGGAAATGACCCAGCCTTGCAGCCTCTTAGGAAACGGTCGGATAAAAGCCCCTCTCCGGGCACTCCTGGAGCCCACCCATCTTTGGACCACCCATTCCTAGCACACGGCCACACATGTGGGCGGCTGGCTTCTTCCCAGCTGGAGCAGGGGCCGTCTGAAGACTCCTTCCTCAAGCCAGGGGAATGGCAGGCCACAGGACTGCCCTCCCTGCTTCCACCCCACGGTCTAAAACTGTGCAGCCCTAGGGAACGAGCACGGCAGGAAGGGCCCAACGGATCAACTCCTCCAGGGATCCAAACCCGAGAGACGTAACATCTCAAAGTGCTGGGGCACTTGTCCAAAATGCCAATTCCTGGGCCGGATCCCAGGCTACAGGATAATCACCCCCCACCCCCACCATGGAGACCAGGATCCGCTCTCTGTGTTTTTAACAAACTATCCCAGGGATTCTGGTGCATGGCCAGGGTTGGGGATCTCATCCAACCCTTTCATTTTACAAATGGGGAAAGCTATTGCCGGTAGATTTAATGCTGATTCATTGCAATTACTCTTTCCCTGGTTGGAAAGTACTACAGACTCATTATGGAAAGTTCGGGAAAAATGAGAAGATACCAAGAAAACTGAAGCCACTAATAATCCTGTCTCGAAGAAATAACCACCCTCTGCATTGGGGCACTTCTTCCCGTCTCGTTCTCGGGCCATAGCGATGATGAGATGGGGGCACAGCTTGAATCCGAGATTTCTGCCACATATGCTTCACCTTAACTGCTTCACACATCATGGTAAATTCATGAGAAAAAAACAATAATGATAAAAAAAAAAAAAGCTGAGAGATTGTAAACACAGTCAATAAACAAGGTAAATAGCCAACGAATGCCAAGGGCAGGGCCAAGCGTGGACCCCAGATAACCTGACCCTGGTGCTGTGCCCGCTCTGTCCACGGACAGCCCACGAGCCGCCAGACATGCACACCTCGACAGGGCGTCCAGGCCAGGATTCCAAGGCACGGAGCCCGGCCCCCCAGTCACAGCGACTGGGGAAGGTAGGAGTCCCGTTCAATGGCTCGTGAGGGCCAGCCCAGGGAGTCGGATTCCAAACAAAAAGAAACTAATGATACATTGTCGAGACTGATTAGGCCGCACAATAGAAAAATTACAGGGCTGTTTGGTCCCAACAATATAAATTAATTTATCAATACAGCTTATGTGACACGGGAGAGACGACAGCCTGAATGGGGGCTCCTTGCTCACCTGATTGCAACTGGAATCTTGGCCACAGAAGCAGGCCATGCCTCAGAGAATGAGCCAGAAAGCAAACTTTTCAGCCCATGCAGGGTGGGGCGGTACAGAGGGTCGGTCTGCTAGCCAGTGGGAGCACAGGTCTGAACTCAGAGCTCGTCCATCACACAGGCACAGATATGGAAGCAGAAGCCTGGCGTGAACACGCACGTGAATCTGCATATTCTCCCCTCACGAGCACGAGGCAGGTACCACCATGACGCCTCTTCGAGGTCAGGAAATGGAGGCACAGAAAGGTGAATAACTTGGCCAAGATCACCGGCTGGCAAGTAGCAGCCTGAGGATTCAAACTCCAGCAGGAATCAAATTCTAGTCTGTGCTCCAACCCCCACTGAAACCGCTCTTCGATAAGAAAAGAATAATAGAACAAAACACTCCCCTCTTCTGACTCCCCACTTTCCGTTTCACGCTCAATATACCACTGCACATGGAACTCAGTCATCACCCCGCGATATTTCCTGCGACTAGTGTTTGAGAGGTGGGGAAACTGAGGCAAGCACCTAGAGCTCACAGGCATGCCCCAGATGTTTAGGCTGTCCGGTTATCAGGTTGAAATAAATAAAACTGCCATTACTGTAGACCAAAGGCAGCGCTTTGACATGAACTGACCACTTCCCGGAGGGAACAGCCATGATCTAGAACCAGAGGGCTCACTTCCGGGATGTTGGAGTACCAGGGATGGGACTAGGTACCTGGCATTCCAACAACTACTCTGTGGGGAAGTACTGTTATTAACGGCAGATAAGGAAACTGAAGCCTGAGGGGACCTCATGATGCTCAATGTCCCACAGTCGGGCAGTGGCCGCCTAAGACTAAGTGTCACTATGGGGCCACAGGATCCTTTTGGGGATGCTGGACTCTCAACCTGCACTGAGTGGCCTCCAAACTCAATGCAAGCAGCGGGGTAAGGTGGGCCAGCGGTGGCTGGGGGAGCAGTTGGGGCGAGGAGGGGAAGCTGGCTGGAGGGTGTGCGGTCGCGGGGTGGGGGGAGGGGAGGGAAGGCCCCGCTTCCCTTCTGCCTCCAGCCGGAGCTGCAAGGAGGGGGGCCAGGGTTCGGCAGAAGGCAGATGTCAGCAGCTCCAGCTGGAACACCACCTCCCACCCAGTACACGGGCCCCAGGGCAGACGGTGACCTTCCTTCCCTAGCATCAGCCAAGTGGATTGTCCTTGACCAGCTGGCCCGGACACAGCATCACGGGGAGGCCACCCAGGAGGACTCAGTGGCCCGTGTCGCCATGCATGAGTGCCGGGGGTGGGGGCGGCGGCCGATCACAGCTGTGCCACCACTGCCTCACTGCCCCCTTCCTCCCCAGAGCCCCTCTCTGCCCGCGCGTCCACAGGCACTGGAGCAGCTGGCAGGAGGAAGAATGCACCAGAAACAAGAGGGCAAAGGCAGTAAGGGCAGGGGGTACGGGGCTGCCTTGAAGCAGAGCTGGGGAGACCCCCACACAAGGAGGCAGCTGCAACCTGGGGACAAGCTTTGCCAGAGACAGCATCACCACCCCCATCCCACACTTTCTCGGACTAGGTGCCCAACCATTCCGGGTCTGTATTTGTTTCTTTACATATATAATGAGCACGATAATATTCTCCTTGAGCCAGGAAAGGGTTAAAGAAGATTGCACATTAATAGCTCTTAGTGCAAAATGAGCATTTGATAAAAGGTGGCCGTTATTGTCATTAACAGGGGGTAAGCAGAAACTCAGAAACTTATGGTCCAGAGTGGAGATTGGAGACAGAGGCAGTGAGTGCCTCACACACATGGGCAGAGGACCACAGGGACAAGGGGCAATGAGGCAGAAGGGGTAGACTTGGGGCAGGAGGGGCGCGGCCGGATGGCCTTCATTCTGCGTGCTCTGGGGAGCCGCAAGAGCCACATAACTACAGAACTAGGAGGGCCCGGAGCTTGCCTCCCAGTACAGGTCTCAGACACCACCTCTTGGGCAGCACAGACGCTGTAAGAAACAGCCCTGCACCTGTCGCCCTGTGGAGGGTACGGCTGGAAGGTCCCCATGTGAGCATCAAGCCTGAGAGGAACAAGGCCCCAAGTTCAGATCAGGGTCCTGCCTGCAAGACGGGGAGCCATCCCTGGCCCAGGACCACAGCTCAGCCCCTAGAACTGACAGGGAGGGTCCAGGGCAGGTTCGAAAGTCAGAGTTTGAGGTCCAAATAGCAAGCAGTTAGGAATCTCCAAGGACCTGTGGGCACAGGCAGACGGGCCCTGCATGGTCTGCACTTCAGGGCCCGAACACTCTCTCTCCTCTACCTCCCCGTGGCATGACTTTGGGCCCATGACCTACGAAGTGCTCTGAGACTCAGCTTGCTCATCTGTGGAATGGAACAAATGGCATTGTTAACGCCCATTTCAGACAAACACTGTCATTATTCCTGAGATCATCTCTGTAAAGCACGGAACATAGTAGGACTTCAATGAACAGGAGTTATCGGGACTGCCACTGTTACTCTCGAGGCCAGTGACACCCCTTCTTCAACAGGAACGTATGGCCCAGGCATGTGCCAGGAGTGCTGTCGGGCTTAGGCAATGCCGCTAGGAGGAGACCCGCCACTGACCTTGAGGAGTCCCCACCTCGTCAGGAAGGCTGCTCTATGGGCGATGCTGCAGTGGGGAGGCGGGCAGGGTGGCGGAGATGTGTACCGGCCCCCATGCTCTGCAGGAACTCTGGAGTCGAACCAAGTCCGGGAGCAGGGCTTAGCAAGCACAGAAACACAGCCCTTGACTTTGAAAAGCCGTCATGGTAATATTTGCTTTTTCCTGTAATTACCTCACTTCATTCATTCCTAGTATTCTGCTTTTCACTTGAATGCCAACCAGCACCAAGGGGGTGCAAGAAACATGGCATTTCTCGTGGCAGGGTGTAGAAGGCCATGCGTTCCTCGACCAAAGGGCAACGCCAGGAAGAACCAGAGGGAGAGCGTCTCAAGATGAAACAAAGAGAGACCCATGGAGAAACCCCACTGGATCTCTCCACCTGCGCCCCTGCCCCTGGGTCTCCTTCCAACGCGGGTCAAGGTTTTGCTGGAGTAAGAGAAGCCACTTCCGCCCAGAAGACATCAAATGCTGGGCTCAAGCAGATGGGGGTTCTGTGCTGAGCCCGCACCCTCAGCCTGATCCTACAGAGACCGTAAGAGCCCCACAAGCTTCTACTGCCCACCTCCTCTCGGCAAACCCCAGGAACACTCCGGTTTCTGTAGGAGGGGCCCCAGATGCTATTCAGAGAAGGCCCCCGGAGCAAACGGGAGATGAATGAAGGGCAGAGAGGAGTGGAGGAGGAGAGGAGAGAGAGGAGGCAGGGGGAGCTGAGGCTGGGCTGCCATGTGTAGGAAGGCCTCTCTCCTCGACTCCCAGCTGATTCATAAAGCAGGGTCGTGATTAGTGGAAGTGGCCAGGCACTGACAGTGCAGATGCTTCCCCACCCGCACGGATCTGAAGCCCCCTCGAGAAATGCAAGGACCCCTGACGGGCTGGGTCAGAAGGGGTGGGGAACTGGGAGGAGCCTACCTACAGGAAGGGCCTGGACAACAAGGCCATCCTGGGGGCACCATGAATTGCAGTCAGTGAGTGGTCACTCGCAGCCCTGACACACAGCCCACACTTTGTTTCCACCTCTGGCCCCGAACTCCTCAGACCCCGGGCCCCAGACAGAAGGCCCTTGCAAAAGGCCGATGTGACAGGCCAAGGGAAATTCCAGGAAGCAGCTTAGAAGCCAAGAGAGCACTGGACACAGAGTCAAAGGTATGGGGGTGAGTCCTCACTGTGACTGCAGACAACACCTCTGTCTCTGGGCCTGTTTCCTCATCTGCACAATGAGGGACATGAGCCCCCCAAGCCCCCACCCCCCCTGGCCTGCCGCTCTGAGACGGAGAGTCCTAAAACCAAGGCGGCACAGGCCAGGTACTCTCGGGCAGCGCTGTGTTCTTCCCTCCCCTGCCCCCGTCCCCCAATCCCCAGCCCCCTACACGCCTCTAACGTCACTCTCTCCGCAAGGCTGGGGATTGGGGTGCAGACCCACAAGGTTTACATTCCCGTCCCAGATGAACCATCTGGTCCCAGCAATTTCAGACGCAAACTGTTCTAGACGGGGTCCGCGGTGGGCAGGCAGAGGCTCCTTGAGACCGTCAGGCACCCCAGGGGCCCCTTTGGGCAGGGAGACCTAGGGGCCAGGCACGTTCAGCCTCAGAAGCCCCTCCTCCCCATTTGCGGCGCCCTCCCCGCCAACCTCCGTCCTGACTCAGCCCCCAGGTGGAGCACTGGGCCATGCTTCCATTGGCTTTGCATCACCTGTTGCTCATGCAAACCTCTTCCACGGAACCCCCATCCCTGCCCTTGGGCCCACACACGTTTCAGCAGAGGACGTGACATACTATCCCACTACCAATAAAAGTAACGACAACAACACCACAGAACGTATGGAAAGCACACACGCCAAGTGTCTTATGGGCGCTGTCTTACGTAATCCTCTAAGTAACCTCCTTAAGAAGGTACCGTGACTATCCCCATTTTGCATATGAGAAAACTGAGGCTCGGGGGTTGAGTAGCTCACTGGATGAGCTAAGACATCTGACTCGGGTTTTCCTGTCTTCTTTCCTCTTTACTATTGCCATCTGGATACTTTCTCCACTTTTGCTCCTTCAGCAGAGAAGGGTGGTCCCTCTTCTTTCAATCATCCAAAGACCCAGCACCGTGCAAGGTAGTGCAACTCAGTGGCACCAGATGCTGTCCCGGCCTCTGGGTCTGTGTCCCTCATCCTCTCTCTTCCAGCTCCACACGCCCCACTTCCACCCTGAGCCAGGTCCCCTGCTCCTTCAGCTTTTCCACTCCACAGGCTCCTTCTGGTTCCAGTGCCAGCGGAGGGGAGCGTGACCCACTGCCTCTGTCCTCTTAAAAAAATGTGTTCCCACCAACCCACCGCTGGCCGCCCCTGATCCTGGCCTGGGTAGCCAAAGCCTGGGAGGGACGAGTCTGCACTCACTGCTTCACTGGGCCCGCCTCTGCCCTTCCCCTCCAGCCCACCCTCACTTGGCCAGGACTTGGCTGACCACCCCCTTCGTCCTAGAGGCTGCAGCCTGCTGGCAGCAGCACGAGGTGTTCTCCCCCCTAGCTCGCTCCCTCCTGGCCCTCTCTCCTCCCTCCTGCCTCCAAATGGAGGCTCTCCCTGGCCCTCAGCCCCTCTCACTGTCCACTGCACCCTTGGCTTCGGCTCTCACCTCCAGGCACATAATTCACAAATCTCCAGGCTGGCTTTGATGCCCGAGGCCAGCCTTGAAATGCCAACTCCCGGGCCAGACACAGGCCTCTGGATTTCCAAGTCAAAACCCAAACCCGCTGTGTGAAACCAGACGCATCCCTCTCCTTCCCAACCCACTCTCGAGGCCTGAGCCGCCTCTGTCTCCTGCCGATCGCTCCTCCCACCCCAGGCTCCTCACTGGAAACCCCAGCTCACAGGCTCCTCACATGCCCCCCCACCCCGGAGACCATGTCTGGCCAGCCTGGCCTCCCTGCCATCTCCCTCTCCAATGCCCCCCTCAATTGCACTCTTACCGCCCTCCTCCTAACTCTGCCCTTTGTCCCTCCACTGGAGGTGACTCTGTCTCCCAAGGGTCTGCCCACCCCCTCCCCAGGTGTCTGCTATTTCCCATCCCTCTCCGACTGCCATCAGAGCAATCTCCCTGAAACACAGAGCCCGCCACATCACCCCACTGCCCCAGTCTGTCCCCAGGTACACAGAGAAAAGGTCACAGCCTGCACCCAATCCCCTGAGAGTTGGGGTGGCTGTTTGTCCCTGCCCTACTCCTTCCTCTTGTCCAGAGTGACTCAGCATTCATGTCCTCCCTGACCCCTATCCCCAGGCAGGCCCAGAGCCCCCCCTGCAAGAGCTCCACAGCACAGAAGCCCAGCTCTCTTCACTCACCCTCCCTAAGGGGGGTCACTGTGATACACACACACACACACACACACACACACACACACACACACGCACACACACGCACACACCTCCCGAAGAGCGAGAGAGGAGAGCTACCACATCAGCATTTGTGGCACACACCTCTGGCTCCCCCTCTGCTCACTGGGAGCCTGAAAGCCGCATGCTCACTGACCCAGCCTCCCCAGCAGCCAGAGATGGCCACAGTTGGAACATGCAGGGGTCTGGGTGCAGGGGTACCTCTGGAAACCTCTTCCTTTCCTGATGGACACTCCTCATTGCTCCCCCTTTCGACCTGCCCTTTACAAGTACACACGGACCGCAGCCACCTTGCAACCATGACAGAAAAACCAAGAGAATCACAGAGACGCTGCCTCTGATACAATCCAAGCTGCTAGATCAACCCCAGCCCACCTCTTGCGGTCTAATTTTACACCAGGAAAATAAGCTCCCTGTGTGTTTAAATGACCAAATTCCCTTTTCAGTTACCTGCAGCCAAACACAAGGCGGTGTGGTCACATACACAATCTCACTGAACTCTTTAACAGTCACCCTGGCTGGGGGGGGGAGGGTATTTGTTCCATGAGGAACAGAAGTTCAGAGAGGTTAAGTGACTTGCCCAACATCCAGAGAACCAGGATCAAGCCTGCCTGATGCAAACCCCAGCTCTTCCCAATCTGCTTCTAGAACTGTGACACATCCCAGCATTCCTTGGGTAACTCAATAAGGAAGACCCTGAACTTACTAAATCTTCTTCTGTATGACCCTTTAGAGATGTGGGAAGGGTTGGTTACACCCTCCTCAGGCTGGGTGCCCTGAGCACTCCCCTTCCAAAAGACAACGCCTTGGTCAGCGGCTAACACAGCTGGTACCCAGAGCTGTTACGAGGCACCCCCTTTTGGAACCTGCCAACCAAACCAGCTGGCTCGTCAGCCTTAGAGCTGGGTGCCCAGGCAATGCCCCGGGGACCCCAGCAGCCCTGTGGCTCTGCTCCCAGCCGCCCTCTGCACACGGGCAGGTACGGCCCCCCTCCCCTGCTCACAGGCACTTGCTCGCTGCCATCGTCCACGAAATGAAACAATCAATGGTACAAATATTTTATCTAGTTCCCCACATGGTTATTTTATTCGAGGTGAATGGATCAATGTAGACCAGGGAGCATGGAGCGGAATTTCTCACTGAACTGACAGCGGGAACATTTGTCCCAGCGTGGAAAATCTAACCAGGTTCTATCCAGCTGATGGTCAGGGCTGAGGAGTGAGGGGTGGTCCCACGATCTCCAGGCGCAGCCTGGACTGGTGTCCATGACTGACTGTGGGCGTGAGAGCACGGGCTCTGGGCACAGACTCCCTGACTCCAATCCACTTCATTGCTTGTTAGCTGGGTGATCTCGGGCACACGACCTAAGTTCAGTTATGTGAGAATTAGAGTCACTGAATCACAGGTGCCCAGCACCTTACTCTGGCTGGGTGCAGAGTAAGCACCCAGAGTTAGTGATGCCATTGCTACTGCTGCCATCGTCATTGTCAACATCCTTCCTTCTGCATCAGGACTTCTGCAGCCAGAAGGGGGATAAGGATCAGAGCATGTTTACATTTTCCAAGATGACCCAAATCCATGCACGGACACCTGTTGTTCCTCCAAGGATGTTCCCATGTCCCCATTCTGGAGCCAGAGACCTTGATCATGGGAAGATTAGATTTTGTGCAAAGGGTCCTTTGCTCTGTTAGCAGAGAGCTGGATGTTGGACAAGTCATTTGCCTTCTCTAAAAATGGCACAGTGAGATCTGGCCTTCCTCATAGGGCAGTGAAAAGTTACTGTGGAGCAGCATTTGCGTGTAGGTGAACACTTATCTTAACATTCCCCATTACTGTTACTAACCATCCAACAACCGATCTTGGGCTCCACCAGAATGCTGGCATCTGGACTTCTATTACCTGGCAGCATACCTGTTTAGAGATGAGCTTAGAGCAAGAGAGGCACCGTCCCACCTACAGAAGTAGTGAGGGGAGGGGTGGGGGGAGAGGGACAGAGAAGCCGAAAAGATCTTGCCAATAAAGACAAAGGTAAAATGTTTCTGGAAACGTTTAACAAAGTTCTCACAAGCGAAAGTCCCTCTCCCGAGGAAAAGCCTGGACACCATCGAGAAGGCAGGCTGGTCCTGAGATCCAGGATATGCCCCCTTCTTTGAAAAGAATCCTTGGTGCTTTCTCCACTAGGGACATTTCACGGACAAGGGCCCCATCAGAGACAAGGTGTCCTGTTCCAGGCCACTTTCTACCCTGCATGAGAATCAGCTCTCACAAGCACCACAGACTCTGTGTCCCAGACAGAAGTCACCCTGTCCCCCACCACCTATACCTGCTCAGGGCAGAAATATTTTCCCCTCGCCCAAATTCTGGAAACGTCAGTCCCTCTTCACACCTCCATCTCTCACACTCAACGGGTGTAATCAGAGTGGTTTGAAATTTCTGCAGAGTCTCTGAAATAGCCTTCCCGTTCGCCTCGTTTCCCACCCACATCACCCCACCTCTGAGCTGCTGTGATCGCCTCCTGCCGTCTTCCTCCACTGTATGCTCCTCTTCTCAGACCACATGCAACTGACATTCAATACCAGCTCACGTACATGTTCTCTCTCTCACACACACACATACACTCACAGGTAAGGTTTCATGCATACATCGAATTTATGCGAATTTAGCTCTGTGCAACCAGAAAGAGGAAAAAATAGTAACTATTTTTAAAACGCTGGTGCTTCTGCCCCCACTTCACTCAATGAGAGCATCTGCCTGAACAAGCAGGACAGACGTGCCGTGAATCTGCTGTCCCCTCGGCCAGTCTCAGCCCCCCGGGGCCTCTCCCACTGGGCACAGAGTTTTCAAAGATCGCTTTCTGCCTTACACACTGATTCCACTGTAGGACTTGAGGGAACTCCACCAAAGGATGGGTTTTTTTTCCCAGGTTTCTGGGAATACGAGCCATTTCTTTGCCTATTTTCCACACTTACTGTTATTTCTAATCTTCCATTAGCAACCATACTTAAAAAAATCTTCAGGGGCGCCTGGGTGGCTCAGTTGGTTAAGCGTCTGATTTCGGCTCAGGTCATGATCTTGAAGTTCTTGGGATCAAGCCCGCCATCGGGCCCTGCGCTGACAGCTCAGAGCCTGGAGCCTGCTTGGGATTCTGTGTCAAGTGAAGTTCAGATGGTCTCAGGTCAGCAGTCGAAGCCTCCCCAAGAGAGCCCCGGGGCTCATCTCTCAGCCCTCAAGGCCCTGGACTCCCTACCCTCCAGGCTAACGGGGCCTTGGTCTCCCCTAAGGCACTGGGCTGGGCAGCCTCTTCTGCTGTATGCTGCACTTCCTGCCCCAAACGTCCTCCCCTCCCCTCCCTCCCATCCAGATCCAACCTGGGCACCAAAGGACACCCCCCTTATCACCTCCTTCACCAAAGTCCGCCTAGCCCCCCCCACCCCCACCACACATCTTTCTGTGGCAACAGACCCTCACGGAAGGTCACAACCACCTGCATTCTCTGGATGAGCTTGTCCCACCTCCGTCGGAACTGGTCTGCTCCTCTGCTGTAGCCTCTGGGGTATCTAGCCTTGCACACCACAGGTGCTCAGATAACGGAGGAAGCGAAGTGGGGTGAACTAGACTGAACTGAATTGGACAGCCCCAGCTTGACTCGGCTTGATGCAATCATCGCATTCTTTAAATCAAAGTCTTAGTAAATTTGGCAAATTGAGCATTTAGCAAACAGGCTTCCGGTGAGTTGCTTGAAGGCCAACTGGCCATTTGCTCAATGGTCCTTTGGGCGGTTGGGCCTCTAAGTCACTTGGCTCGTGGGGAACTGGCCTCTGAGAAGGTGACCCTCTGCAAAGTGTCTTCTGGTTTTTGGTAAAGTCCTGAGCAGAAGGGAGGCATCTGGGTGTGTTAACAGCGACACGTACCAGGAAATGGTCTCAGAGGCCTGCTGAGGACCAGAGGGAGCTTCCCCACAGCCCCTGGGTGACACTGCAGACACTCCAAGACACCCGAGCCCTGTGAGAGCTGGGAAATGCTGGGGAGACTCACCCCTGGAAAGCGTCTGTGGGGTGCTGTCACGGCCCCCAAGCAACGAGCAAACCGTCTGCCCAGCCTCCGCGAGCTGGTGTTCTGAGGATGAGGACCTGCTCGCGGGCTATACCCACAGAGCCAGGACCAAGGGCGTGTCCCCCTGCCCCCTACCCCTTCCCCCCCCAACCCCCAGCCCAGAGTGAAAGTTTGACTAAGGCTCAGTGTCTTTGCTTTTATAAATCTCTGCCTTTTAATGACGGCTTCAAGGCTGAGGGGAAAAAGGACCATTAAACTCACTGAATAAGTTAATGGGGCAGAGAGAATCTATTTCGAAGCCACCCCAGGCTATTTTCCTCTGGAGCTAAAGCCTGAATAAGCAAAAAGAAAAAATTAAAACCGTAGAGCGCATTGCCAATAAATAACCCCCAGTGTAATCTCTCAGCATCCAGGACTTCATTTGCGGAGATATTATAATGCAGATCACTTGTAAAACACCCCTGGTTTCAGAGTTCCACCTGCAGTGGTGGCTGGGGTCTTATTATCTGCCCAGGCCCCTCCCTCTCTGCGGATGCCTCGGAATGGGCCGCTCTGATCAGACTGCGGGTCCCTCAGGCATGGAGGTGAGAAGCTGAGTCCTTCTCCCTTAGCGCACGAAAATAGGCGTCCTCACAAGAGGAAACCCCGACATCCTCCGCTCCCCCAAGCTGTATCCCCTCCTTCAAGGACTCCCGAGTTGCCTTCCTAATCTGCAACCTGGCCCTACCCTCCTTAAACTTGAAACTCTCTCTTCCCTCTACACAAACCAAATACAGCATCTCGGTTTCTTTTGCCTGGACAGCTCCTCCTTTTCTTCCTAAGACTCTTCTCCTCCTCCTCCCCTCCCCACCCCCCAACCCCCCATCTTCACCCCTTCCCCATCGCTCCTCCCTCCTCCCCTCCCCCTTCCTTCCCTTCCCCCCCCTCCCCCCTCTTCTTCCCCCTCTTCCCCTTCCCTCCTCCCTCTTCCCCTTCTCCCACCCCCTCTCCTTCCTCCCCCTCCCCCTCCCCCCACCATCCCTCCCCACACTCCACTCCTCCCCCCTGACTTCCCCTTCTCCTTGGCCCACTTCCCTGCCTCCTCCGGGGGAGCACGGGGCCTCCCCAGAACAAAGCCGGAAACGTGGCTCTTAGGGCCAGGAGAGCACAAATAATTAAATAAGTCAGAACTCCTGTTGGTAAATGTTGAATCCCACTAGACACACGTTGTTTACTCTTTAATATTTAAACATGTTAATTAAATCTCTGAATAAACAAATATATTTTAGCAAATGGCACTCCTCAGTCGGAGCTGCACGCTGCCACCGTGCACCTCAGGGCCTTTAAGGTGAGGCCAGGCCGTCTCTGTGGACTGCCCTTCGCAGGCCATCGGGCCAGGCAGCCCGGCTGGACTTCTGGCCAAGGGGGTGACGGACTCGACCCCACTCCAACCAAATCTGCTCCTCTCGGGACCCACGGCTGCCTCTGGTCTTCCCTGACCTTCAAACTGTCCCCCGGCCTCCACGTCCCCAGCGTGCCCTCTCTCCTCCTCCGTTCATTCACGCACACGCACTTTGGTCCAGGTGTACTCAGCCAGGCAGATGCTGGGCACCAGAAAGAACGGATACCCCGGGCCCCCCCCCCCCCGCACACCTCAAGGAGCTCACAGCTGTCCCTTCTGGAAGCCCATCTCCTCGGGCTGGCATGGCTTGGGCCCTCCCTACTTCACCAGGCACAGGGAACTCCCATCAGCTCCTTAAGGGTTCCAGATGTCCCTCTCCCGGAGTCGGAGTCGCTCCACCTAGAACAGCCCCCCCCCCCCACACCGGGGCGTTGGTCCCTCCTACGAGGCTGGTGCCTGCTCCCTCTTAGCGGTTTCTTCCTCTGGGAACCCTCCCCACGTGCCCCAACCCCCAGAGGCCCACAAGCCCGCGTGCTTCCCAGAACACATTTACTGCGTCCATCGCTTCAGATGTAAACTGGATCATCTCCTGTTTGAAAGGAAAAACATTCCAGGGTCTCCCATGTCCTCAGATTAAAATCTAAATCCCTTCCCACGGCCTGCAAAGGTCCCGCCAACCTCTCCACCCTCACCCCGGCCCCTGCACACCCCACTCCATTCCCCCTACCCTGCCCCGGCCTCCTAGCTATCTCTCCCCAACACCCTTCTCCCCCATTCCCACCTCAGACGTGCACACACACACACACACACACACACACACACACACACGCTGGAAAATTCCACATTCTAAGCTTCAGGAAGCACCTCCTCTCCCTCATGCCTCAGGTGAGGGCTGGCACTGGTATCTCCAGGTAAGCCCTGCCTGCCTCCCCTCCGGGGGCAGCCCCCCACCCCCGTCACATCACACACATTCGACACCCTCTGCCCCTCAATGCCCTCATCTGAAAGACAAAGACAGGACAGCACCCTGTGTCTATCCTAACCCAGATTCATCAAAAGCAGTCCTATTGTGTAAACTTGGTACAACCACTTTGGAAAAAGATCTGGCAGTGTTTCCTAAAGTGAAATATAAATATATCACACCATCCAGAAATTCCACTCCTAGGTCCAGACCTGAGAGAAATCAAAGCACGTGTCCACAAAAAGGCTGTGCGAGAACGTTCACTGTGGATTTACCCGTAATGGTCCACAACTGGGAAAAGCCAGGGTTCCTACAACAAGGAGACTCAATAAACAAACTCAAGGATTCCATAAGACGGAATAGTGCCCAGCAATAAAAAGAAACAGATTCTGTTACCTGCAACAAGATGCATGAACCCGGTCTCTTCCTCTGGGAACCCTTCCCATGTGCAGGGGAACCCTCCCAAAACATGTTGCTGAGTGTGTATTATACGATTCCCATTTACATGAAGCTATAAATCAGGCAAAAGCAATCTATTAGGGAAAAAATCAGAATGCTGAGACTGCCTCTGGGGACGTGAGGGCGGAGACTGGCTAGGCAGGGACATGGGAGCCTGGAGCCTGCTTCAGATTCTGTGTCTCCCTCCCTCTCTGCCCCTCCCTGTTTGTGCACTTTCTGTCTCTCTCAAAATAAACAAACATTAAAGGAAATTTTTTTTTAATTTAAGAAATAGATAAATTATAAATCTGCTTAAGGATGATCATCTTTCATGGCTTAAGGCTATTCTAAACTTGCATTTTAAGAGAAAACAGAAAGGATCACACGTTGAACACCATTTACCCATCACCTGAAATGAATAATCATTAATTAATTCCCTAATTATCATTTTGTCACATGCTAATCTCAAAACACAGAGAGAGAGGGAAAACATCACAGATAAAGTTAACAGCCCTGCGGTTCCTTTTCCTCTCTCCCGAGAACCAAGGTTGTCATGAACTCGGTTTGTACCCAGCCACAATTTTATCTTCTTACTGTATTATCTGTATCCAACACGTTACATTGGTCGTGGTGTTTTCTTTCTTTTTTTTTTTTAATTACACTTGTGGCATAGCATTCTGCAGCTTGTTTTCTGTTTTGGGGTTTCCATCAGCATCAGGTTTTCAAAACGTAGCCATGTTACTGCACAGACATCAAGATTTTCACTGTAACAGCTAAATGCCATTGTAGCACATCAACATACCCCAGGTCCCCTGATCTCCTCCCCTCCTGAGGACATGGGAGCTTGTGCCAATGATCTCACTCCCTCACACGCTGCTCGATGAATGGGAGAAGGTGGGATCCAGAGTGAGCCTGGGTTTGAAACCCAGCTGTGCCATTTATGCGTGGCCTTAGGGCAAGCTCTTGCACGGTCTGGCCTCGATTTCCTCATCTAGGAATGAGAGCAGCTCACCATGCATATGGCTGAAATGCCATAGAAAGTGCCCGACCAGGAGAAAGTCCTCTAGGAACAACAGCCCCTAGGGCTGTGTGCTCCAGAGACTGGGAAGCCAGAACGATCAATAAACACAGGTCTGGACGGACAACAAAGAACATCTCAAAGGTGGGACCTGAGGGACAAGAAGGGCTCAGGTGAGCAGAGGAAACAGCCTGACCGAAAGACTGAGAGTTGGAAATGCATGGCGATGTTTTGGGAAGGCACGGGG